>NW_024108952.1:50723-365613 GCF_013358895.1 Oreochromis aureus | reverse complement strand
GCTGAAAAAAAAAAAAATGCCGCCCTGAGCAGGATTCGAACCCAGCCCTCCTGGTCTCAAGGTGGCTATTCATTTCCCTGAGCCAAAGTCATTCTTACAAAGAAGAGGTGGAGAGATGGACAATTCCGCTGAAATGAGCAGAAGCTGCTGAAAATTGTGCTGATAAGAGGTGAAAAGGCTGAGAATTGTGCTGATAAGAGGTGAAAAGCCTGAAAATTTTGCAGAAAAGAAGTAAATCAGCAGAATTTCTGCAGAAAAGAGGGAAAGAAGCAGAACGTTGCGCTGAAAAGAGGTGAATGAGCAGAATTTCTGCTGAAAAGAGGCAGAACAACCTGGTTCTGCTCAAATTCACCAATCAGAGGTATTGCCTCTGTCTGCTTCATCAGGCTGTGTACTTGTCTGTATTTCTGCCATGGAGCGTTAAGACGAATCTGAGGTCCATATTAGAAAAACTGCTAAAATGGGGTGAAAAAAATGACAATTTTGCTGAAAAGGGGTGAAGAAGCTAAAGTATACCAAATCAAAGTATTTGTGCCAAAACATAGTATTTCTGCCATATTGTGGTATTTGTGCCACAAAAGTTACTACATTACAACATGAATACGGATTAAAGATGAAAGAAACTGGCAACAAATTCCTCCACTACAAACCAGTCTGATACCACTTCTTTGCAGTGTTCACGTTTACTAAGGCACTACCCAAAAGGTGCCACAAGAGGGCACTCCAACACAAGAGATGACCTATGTACACTGATGCACTTAGTAACAGTCAGCCTCCTACTTAGCCATTACGTAATACAGTGATATTACAGTGTACAAATTCACATAAATTTGCAGGGGAAACAAACAAAGCAGGAACAAGCCCAAAACAATAAAATAACTGGGCTGCCATAGCTATCGCTAACTAGCACATACGCTAAAGGTAACTAAAACCAATACCAACCAATGTTTTGCAGAAACACTGTAATTTCACTCAAATACTATGAAATAGCAGTAATACTATGATTTGGCAGAAATACTATGTTTCAGTACAAATACTATGACAAAGCAGAAATACTATGACCTTAGAAGTAATACTATAACAAAAGGGATTCCTCAAAATTACTATGAAATTGCAGTAATTCTATGATTTGGCAGAAATACTATACTGTATTACAAATACAGTGCTTTGGTACAAATACTATATTTTGATTTGAATACTATGATTTGGCACGAGTAGTATGATTTAGTACGAATACTATGAATTGGCAGAAATACTGTGACTTAGTAGTAATACTATAACATAACAGATATACTGTGATGTTGCAGACATAGTATGTTTTTGCACTACTCATTTGTAGTGAAAAACAACATGTGGACCAAGGTGGGATTGAACCCACGACCTTTGAGCTGCAGAGCCGTGTCATTACTGATTGCGCCACCTGGAAAGGGGGCGGCGGTCTGAAAAACAATGACATCAGCAATCAGAAATAGATCGCGGTGAGAGGCGAAAAGCGCCGTTTTTTGGAGTTGCAAAACGTCGTGTAACTCAAAAACTAGGAGGGCTAGCAGCATAATTCTTGTACTGGGTGAATCAGCGGACTTTGGTGTACTTTGACTGCGATTTTCATTGCTCTTTGTACCTCCGTCGCGGAGATATGACGAGAGAAGAAACGGCTTCATTTTCGGAGTTTGAAATCTGAGAGGAGGACAGATTTCCACCCCTCAAACAAACGTAATTCATTGCTTAACGGTAAGATAATTGTAAAAACTGCTTCCACTGTGAGTGTCAGCAGTGTCTGAAGATATATTGGCACAAGCCTCATGTCCTAACTTTGCTTTGTTAAGGAGATATGGCGATTTGAAAATGCCTCCGTTACAGAATTTCAGCTCTGAATTTCAAAACCTCCCATAGACTTTGAATGGGGAGTTTTGAGACCTTGTGTCACTTCTTCGGCAAATTACGAAAAAACGGTAAATCTCACAATAAAGATAGTGACATTGTCTGAAAGCCAGCAAAAATACCTACGTTTTGATGTATAATTTGTGGGGGTTGAGTGGAAATTGAGCGAGTAGCAAGAAGTTGTTCGGACATGAAAAAAAAATTCAGAACGGACCAGCACTCACTCTGAGTTAATTGCACAGAATTGTGGAAGTTTCCCATTCATTTCAATGGGACAAATTAAAGGAAAAAGGTGTAATATTTTAAAAAGTATAATAGTAATAAACACCAAAAGTCATAGCAGTCATTAGCAGAAAGAGCAGAACAGTTTAGAGTTTGAACGGAGAAAATCGGCTGAAAACTGAGGGAGTAGTTAAGTGCCAAAAAACGGAGCAACTAGAAGAATAAAGATAAAGAATAAAGAGAAACAGGAACACAATAGTGTGGAAGCCCTTTAGGGCATCCACACAATAATAAAGATTACAACAACAATACTGTGAATGCTTTTACAAGCATTCACACTAATAAAGATTAGAAGAACGATAAAGCATTCACACTAACTAGAAAGTGCATTTTCTGAAGAAACTGCAGTGTGAATGCTTGAATCTGAATGTATGCACTGAAATGAATTAATTGCTGAATTTTATGATAAAAATGTTGAATGAGCTGGAAAATACAGAATTTTTAACCTGAAAACAAAAGTGCAGAACTTTTGAAAGCTGATGTTCACACAGAAGAAGTTGGAAAATAGCTGAAAAGTTTTTTAATTAAAATTAGAAAAACCTAAGAAATGAGAAAAGAAAATTTAGAGTCAGAAAACATCTGAATGAATATTAAAAGTTCATAATCTTTGAATCACTGAATAACTAAAATGTGATCCCTCCACTTGGATCCACACAGTTTTAAAGGTTTACATCTCTGAGCTTTGAAAGACACGCTGTTGGAACGAGAAGAATGATGGTGACATTTTGAGGGTAAAATGATGGCTGTAGAGCAAACACTGTGGACACAGCAGTTGAAAGAGAAGTGCTTAAGATGAATCTTGGCACAGTGACAGAGAGAGCTCGTTAGGCAGGCAGGTGTGAGCCTGGTTGCTATAGTGACTGCACCCAGTGGCTCAGTACACACGCACACAGACATGCACCTCACTTTTGCTGCTTAAAATGAACAGAAAAGTCAGTCCAAAACAAATCGTTCCCAAATGAAAAGTACATGTTGTATTGACGAAATTCTTTCACCGTGAGCGTCAGCAATGTCCAGTCTACCAAATTCTCAGTTTTCATGCCTGTGAACTTTATTATATGGACGTGGTGACAATGTAAATACAGCCTGCTCTTCTGATTTTCAAAGGAACTTTCTGAGCCATTTTAACATTGGAGTCTATGGAGGAGTTGGAGGGAGGAGGCTGTGCATTGGTGACATTTATGAAAGAACCATAACACCTAGGACAATCGTAAACACATTGGATGAAAGAGGACAGCGATGGCTACGTTTTGAGGGTAAAATCAGACCGGTAGAGCAAACGCTGCGGACACAGCAGCAGTTTTAAAAAATATTTTCAGATTAATTTTTTTGCTCCTCTCACTCTAGCAGTTGAGCTGTCTCACTCTAGCCCCAACATTCCGTCCCATACACACCCATTATAAACTCTGAAACGGCTGAAAAAACATCATGAAACTTAAACTGGAACTGAAGAAAAAGTATAATAGATATTGAAAAGATAAATACAAGTTGAATAGTTGAATGTCTTGTCTTCGTTTTAAAGTTTGAATGGTGGCTCTACGTCAATGTATGTGGAAGTAGATACAGTTTAAAGATGAGGAAGTTGAAGGAGAATTTGAAGGGTCTCCCCATTGAAATACATGGGAAATTTTTGTTGAAAAAAGTTGAATAAAATTAAAAATATAAATGTTAAAAATGAGAAAAATACAAGCAGTCATGTCCAAAAGAAGAGGAATCTAACGGTGTTTGAATGGTTTTTCTAAGTTGAACAGTTTTGAAGGAGTAGGAGTACAAAAAACGTACGGAATAGATAATAATAAAATAGAACTAGAAAAATTTGCATTTCCTGCGAAAATGCTGTGTGGATGCCGGAGCGCTGAAGCTGTCTGCTGCAAAAATTGTATGGCAGTAAATAAACCGAAAAATTATGCTGAAAACAAGTGAAAAAACAGAAACTTTTGCTGAAAAGAGGTGAAAAGGCAAAGATTCTGCTTCAAAGGGGTACAGAAGTTCAAATTTGTACTGAAAAGAGGAGAGGTGAAAAGGTTTCCTCTGAAATGAGCAGAAGATACTGAGATTTGTATTGATAAGAGGTGAAAGGCTGAAAATTCTGCTTAAAATAGGTGAATCAGCAGAATTTCTACTGAAAAGAGGTAAAGAAGTAGAACGTTGCACTGAAAACAGTTGAATCAGCAGAATGTCTGCTAAAAAGAGATTTCTGTTGAAAACACCTGAAAAAGCTGGGATTTGTGCTGAAAAGGGGTGAAAACACTCACAATTCTGCTGAAACGGGTGAAGAAGAGGTATTGGGCTGTTGAGAAGAGTTAAATAAGTTGAACTGATATGTTTGGGTACAAATACAATGATTTGGCAATAATACTGTGTTTTAGCACAACTCCTGAGATTTGATTGAAATACTATGATTTAGAAGAAATATTATGACTTTGTACAAATACAATATTTTGGCACAAATACTATGATTTGGTTCGAATGCTATGATTTGAAACAAATAATATGATCTGGCAGAAATACTATTATTTAGTAGAAATACTATGATTTACCAGAGTACTATGTTTCTGCAAAAATACTATGATTTTGCAGAAATACTATGCCTTAGTAGTAATACTATAACATCACAGATATATGATGATTTTGCAGACATTCTGGTTTTACACAAATACTATAATGTGGCAGTATACTATGTTTCAGCACAAATACTATGATTTGGCACATATACTATATTCAGCAGATATACTATAACAAAACAGAAAGTCTACGACTTAGTAGTAATACTATAACATAATAGATAGACTCTCTGCAAAATCATAGTATATGTTTTTGCACAACTAGCACAATATGGCAGAAATACTATGATTTGGCACAAGTACTATGATTTAGTACAAATACTCGTATTGGCAGAAATACTATGTTTCAGTACAAATATTACAATTTGGCAATAATACTGGGTTTTAGCACAACTACTGAGATTTGGGTGAAATACTATGATTTAGAAGAAATACTATGACTTCGTACAAATACAATGTTTTGGGTCAAATAATATGATTTGCAAAAAATACTATGATTTGGCACAAGTACCATGATTTCGTACAAATACTACGAATTGGCAGAAATACTGTGACTTAGTACTAATACTTTAACATAACAGATATACTGTGATTTAGCAGACATAGTATGTTTTTGCACAGATACTACGATTTCACTCAAATACTATGAAATTGCAGTAATACTATGATATTGAAGGAATATTTTGATTTGGTAGAAATACTATGCCTTAGTAGTAATACTATAACATAACAGATATACTGAGATTTTGCAGACATAGTATGGTTTTGCACAAATACTACGATTTCACTCAAATACTATGAAATTGCAGTAATACTATGATTTTGAAGGAATACTTTGATTTGGTAGAAATACTATGCCTCAGTAGTAATACTATAACATAATAGATATACTATGATTTTGCAGACAGTCTATGTTTTTTTGCACAACTAGCACAATGTGGCAGAAATACTATGAATTGGCACAAGTACTATGATTTAGTAGAAATACTCTTGTTGGCACAAATACTATGTTTCAGTACAAATACTATGATTTGGCAATAATACTGCGTTTCAGAACAACTACTGAGATTTGAGTGAAATACTATGATTTAGAAGAAATACTATTACTTAGTATACAAATACTACTATGTTTTGGTTCGAATACTATGATTTGCAAAAATACTATGATTTGGCACAAGTACCATGATTTAGTACAAATACTACGAATTGGCAGAAATACTGTGACTTAGTACTAATACATTAACATAACAGATACTTTTAGCAGACATAGTATGTTTTTGCACAGATACTATGATTTCACTCAAATACTATGAAATTGCAGTAATACTATGATTTTGAAGGAATACTTTGATTTGGTACTACTATGCCTTAGTAGTAATACTATAACAAGATATACTATGATTTTGCAGACATAGTATGTTTTTAGCAAATACACAATTTGGCAAGAAATACTATGGTTGGGGACAAATACTATGATTTGCTATAAATACTATGATTTGGCACATATACTATAATCAGCAGATATACTATAACATAACAGAAATTCTACGACTTAGTAGTAATACTATAACATAACAGATATACTGTGAGAAGACATTTGTTTTTGCATTACAATTTGGCTAGAAATAACTATGTTTTGGCACAAATACTATGATTTGCTAAAAATACTATGATTTGGCACATATACTATAATCATACATACTGACATGGCACAGAAATTCTACGATTAGTAGTAATACTATAAGATAACAGAAATTTTAATTGGGCAAAATAACATGATTTGGCACAAATACTATGATTTGGCAAGCAAAAATACCATGATTTTAACATATTATGATTGGGTACAAATATCTGATTTGGCACAAATACTATGATTTAGCTGAAATAGTATGTTTTAACATAAATAATATCTTTTGACAGAAATTTCTCTAAAGGTACTATTTCTGCTTTTAGCAGAAATACTGTAATTTTGCATAAATACTATGATTTGGGATAAATACTATGATTTCCCAGAATTACTATGATTGAGCAGAAGTACTAAGATGTAGTAGAAGTACTTTGATTTAGCAGAAATACTATTATGGAGGAGTAATACTTTAACATGGGAGAAATACTGATACACACACACATACACAGAGCGCAAAGGGAACAGTGGCTGTTAAGAGTCTGGGCTTGGTATATCTAGGTCAGCTAAATTAGCTGCACCTGCTGTAATCAGCACTTACACACACAGACACAGAGAGAGCTCTGAGTTTTCTTTAGTGTATTTCTCACATTCAGGATTCCCCTCGAACAAATGGCCATAATTTCCTAACCGTAGGGGCTAGAACGCTCATTCTGACACCGTTTTGTTCAGAAGAGATGGGGAAATCTCCAGGTCTTCATAATTCAGAGATAAAATATAAATTATTAAAGCTATATGACTTGTAACACACTGCAACTGAGAAGAGGCGAAGCAAAACTGCCTTGACTTGCCCTCAAACAACGTTGTGTAACTCTAGATCTCTATGGAGCCTCAAAATCATTCTTTCACCGTAAGAAACAGCAGGCTTTGGTGAACAGTCATGGAAATTTTCAGGGCTGTTGAAATCCATCAAAAGATATGACGAGAGAAAAGAGTGCCTCATTTCCAGAGTTTGAAATCTGAAGAGATCTGAGCGAGAGACAAATTTCCTATCCTCAAACAAATGTAATTCATGGCCAAACGGTAATAGGTGAGGAAAATACTCTTGAATTGTGAGCATCAGGAGAGTCTGAAGATATATTGGCACAAGCGTCATGTCTCAACTTTGTTTCGTTAAGGAGATATGACGATTTGAAAATGCCTCTCATTAGAAAAATTCAGCGGTGATTTTGAACAAGCTCTCCATTGACTTTCTATGGAGAGTTTTCAGACCTTGTGTTGCTCTGAGGAGATTTGCAAAACATCTGTAAATCCCACAAGAATGATAGTGACATTTTCTGAAAGTCAGCAAAAATACCTACGTTTTGATGTATAATTTGTGGGGTTGAGTGGAAATTGAGCGAGTAGCAAGAAGTTGTTCAGACATGAAGAGAAACTTCCGAACAGACCAGCCCTCACTCTGAGTTAATTGCATAGCAACCATAGCAACGCATGTATTTTCTGAAAATCACAATTTTGCAACTGAAAACTTAAAGAGGCATAAAATTAAAACGGTAGAAGATCTGAAACAGCTGAATCACACAGGAATAGCCCAATAATCTGAGAACATTTTAAAGTTTGAATGGAGTTTCTAGGTGAAAGTATAAGGAAGTAGTTAAGTTTCAAAAACAAGCAAGTTTTAGCAGAATTGTGGAAGTTTCCCATTCATTTCAATGGGACAAATTAAAGGAAAAAAGTGTAATATTTTAAAAAGTATAACAGTAATAAACACTAAAAGTCATAGCACCCATAAGCAGAAAGAGCAGAACAGTATAGAGTTTGAACGGAGAAAATCGGCTGAAAACTGAGGCAGTAGATAAAGTCCAAAAAACGTACGGAAGCAACTTGAAAAAGAAAAATAAAGAACTAGAAAAATTTGCATTTCCTGCGAAAATGCTGTGTGGATGCCTTAACGCTGAAGCTGTCTGCTGAAAAGCTGAAAAAGATGAAAAGTTGCAAAAAGTTGCATGGTGGTGAAAAAAAACATGTCACCCTGAGCAGGATTCAAACCTGGCCCTGCTGGTCTCAAGGCAGCTGCTCATCTCACTGAGCTAAACTCACTCTCTCAAAAAAGAGGAGGAGAGACGGACAATTCTGCTCAAATGAGCAGAAGCTGCTGAGAATTGTGCTGAGAAGGGGTGAAAAGGCTGAAAATTTTGCAGAAAAGAGGTAAATCAGCAGAATTTCTGCAGAAAAGAGGCAGAACAAAAGAGAAAACTGAAAACAGGTTTTGCCATGACCGGGATTTGAACCTGGCCCTTCTGGTCTCAAGGCAGCTGCTCATCTCACTGAACCAAACTCATTCTCACAAAAACATGAGATGGAGCAACTGACAATTTTGCTAAATGAGCAGAAGCTGCTGAGAACTGTGCTGAGAAGAGGCAAAAAGGATGAAAATTTTGCAGAAAAGAGGTGAATCAGCAGAATTTCTGCAGAAAAGAGGTAAAGAAGCAATAAGTTGCGCTGAAAAGAGATGAATCAGCAGAATTTCTGCTCAAAAGAGTTTTTTTTCTGAAAACAGCTGAGATTTGTGCTGATAAGAGGTGAAAAGGCTGAACATTTTGCAGAAAAGAGGTGAATCAGCAGAATTTCTGCAGAAAAGAGGTAAAGAAGCAATAAGTTGCGCTGAAAAGAGATGAATCAGCAGAATTTCTGCTCAAAAGAGGTTTTTTTCTGAAAACAGCTGAGATTTGTGCTGATAAGAGGTGAAAAGGCTGAACATTTTGCAGAAAAGAGGTGAATCAGCAGAATTTCTGCAGAAAAGAGGTAAGTTGCGCTGAAAAGAGATGAATCAAGCAATGAAAACAGTTGCGCTTTGTGCTGAAAGAGAGAGAAAAGAGGTGAATCAGCAGAGTTTCTGCTGAAAAGAGTTTTGTTTTTCTGAAAACAGCCAAAAAAGCTGGAATTTGTGCTGAAAAGGGGTGAAAAAAATGAAAATTTTGCCTACAGGGGTGAGGAAGCTAAAGTATACCAAATCAAAGTATTTGTGCTAAAACATAGTGTTTCTGCCATATTGTGGTACTACTACATTACAACATGAATACGGATTAAAGATGAAAGAAACTGGCAACAAATTCCTCCACTACAAACCAGTCTGATACCACTTCTTTGCAGTGTTCACGTTTACTAAGGCACTACCCAAAAGGCGCCACAAGAGGGCACTCCAACACAAGAGATGAGGTGAATGAGCAGAATTTCTGCTGAAAAGAGGCAGAAGGTTCTGTTTGTAGAAAAAGAAATACTGTTGAACCATGTGTGAAATAAATAAAGAAATGAAATGAAAGAACAACCTGGTTCTGCTCAAATTCACCAATCAGAGGTACTGCCTCAGTCTGTTTCATCAGGCTGTGTACTTGTTTCTGCCATGGAGCGTTAACAAGAATCTGAGGTCCATATTAGAAAAGCTGGTAAAATCATAAAACTTTGCAGAATTGTAATAAATTAGCAATATAAATTACAGGTCTGTGATAGTGTATAAATTTGTAGTGAAAAAAAAAAAAAACCGTGGACCAAGGTGGGATTGAACCCACGACCTTTGAGCTGCAGAGCCGTGTCATTACTGATTGCGCCACCTGGAAAGGGGCGGCGGTCTGAAAGACAGATACTTGGGCAGTCAGAAAATAGATCACGGTGAGAGATGAAAAACGCCGCTTTTTGGAGTTACAAAACGTCGTGTAACTCAAAAACTAGGAGGGCTAGCAGCATAATTCTTGTACTGGGTGAATCAGCGGACTTTGGTGTATTTTGACTGCGATTTTCATAGCTCGTTCTACCTTCGTCGCGGAGATATGACGAGAGAAGAAACGGCTTCATTTCCAGAGTTTGAAGACTGAGAGAAGGACAGATTTCCACCCCTCAAACAAACGTAATTCATTGCTCAACGGTAAGATAATTGTAAAAACTGCTTCCACTGTGAGTGTCAGCAGTGTCTGAAGATATATTGGCACAAGCCTCATGTCCTAACTTTGCTTTGTTAAAGAGATTTGGCGATTTGAAAATGCCTCCCGTTTCAGAATTTCAGCTCTGAATTTCAAAACCTCCCCATAGACTTTGAATGGGGAGTATTGAGACCTTGTGTCACTCCGAGGCAAATTGCGAAAAAACGGTAAATCTCACAATAAAGATAGTGACATTGTCTGAAAGCCAGCAAAAATACCTACGTTTTGATGTATAATTTGTGGGGGTTGAGTGAAAATTGAGTGAGCAGCAAGAAGTTGTTCGGACATGAAGAGAAGTTTCAGAAAGGACCAGTGCTCACTCTGAGTTAATTGCACAGAATTGTGGAAGTTTCCCATTCATTTCAATGGGACAAATTAAAGGAAAAAAGTGTAATATTTTAAAAAGTATAACATTAATAAACACCAAAAGTCATAGCAGTCATTAGCAGAAAGAGCAGAACAGTTTAGAGTTTGAACGGAGAAAATCGGCTGAAAACTGAGGGAGTAGTTAAGTGCCAAAAAACGGAGCAACTAGAAGAATAAAGATAAAGAATAAAGAGAAACAGGAACACAATAGTGTGGAAGCCCTTTAGGGCATCCACACAATAAAGAGAAACAGGAACTCAATAGTGTGGAAGCCCTTTGAGGGCATCCACACAATAAAGAAGAAACAGAACTCAATAGTGTGAATGCCCTTTGAGGCATCCACACAATAATAAAGATTAGAAGAACAATACTGTGAATGCTTTTACAAGCATTCACACTAATAATAAAGATTAGAAGAACAATACTATGAATGCTTTTACAAGCATTCACACTAATAAAGATTACAACAACAATACTGTGAATGCTTTTACAAGCATTCACACTAGTAAAATAGAATAAAGATTACAACAACAATACTGTGAATGCTTTTACAAGCATTCACACTAATAAGAAAGATGTAGAAGAACAATACTGTGAATGCTTGTAAAAGCATTCACACTAATTGATGTAAAAAAAGTTTATGAGAATCATTTTATATATTTTTCCATAGCATTACATTTGAATTTAACAGTTCAATCTTTCAAATAACGGACACATATTTGTGAAATCATGATACATTTGTGAATGTATTTTTACAATCTAAATATGCATATCAGGGCTCTAGACTAACTTTTTGACATGGGCGCACCGGTACGCCTAACTTTAAAAATTTAGGCGTACCGGCACAAAAGTTAGGCGCACTCAAATTTTTCAACCGCATCGCTTAACACCGCAGTTTTACATGTGCACTTTCTTTGGGGGGGGGAAGTCCCTACAGACAATATTCATTTCTAAATTATTAACTAACAAACTTGTGCTTAAAGTGCTTTGTCAATATTGTAGAAAATGTTAAACTTAATCATCATCTTGGCTCCTCTGACGACCTGTTTGCTGCTGCCTGCTGCTGAAAGGCAGTGGGGAGAGGGGACACGGCAGTGCTTGCAGCATATAATGTGTTTTCTGGATACACTGCTGTTTTTTCAGCATTCAAAGATTGATGGCACCGTGTCAGAGCTGGCTATGAATTTCAGACGGATCAGGCCTTAACTTAACACAAAAGTTATCAATAGTTCTTTTCATCTCTTCTTATTACCCACAGCTACATCCACTTCTGTCAGGCCTAGGCTGCTCACTAGGGCTGGGTATCATCACTGACTTCTATAATCCATTCGATTCAATTTAGCCTCAGACAGTCAGAAATATTATAATTCTGATCATTTATCAGTACTGATACACATGAGACTTCATCAGAATTGTGAACATCACAGCAGATGCCTTTGTGTCAAAGTAACTGAGAATAAAACACAGAAAAACATGAAGGAGATTTTCCTGGTCTGGCGTTTTATAGCAGATAACCTTAAAAATATTCTGTAATATTCTGTAATTTTGCATAATTTTAAGAAGTTTAAATTTCTTCAGTATTGAAGAGCAGAAATTAGGCTTTCTTGTCCAAGGTCATTTAAGTGAAAAAAAGAAAAAGAAAAGAAAACGACAGCGGCCGACAGCGCTGTAAACAACGGTAGACTGGTGGGTAATAAGCAGTGTTGGGACTAACGCGTTATTAAGTAACGCGTTACAGTAACTACGTTATTATTGTGGTAACGAGCATGGTAACTAGTTATTATGCCAAAACCAGGAACGCGTTACTCGTTACTGGGATTTAGATAGGCTCGTTATTCGTTACTTCGTGTGGTGCTATCGCGGAGCTTCCACAGATTCAATAACATTAGCAAGTGGTGGAAGCCAGCAGGTGGATGAAGGAAAAGGGAGGCAAGAGGAGAGACCCGAAGCGGCCGCCGGTCCGCGTGTCAGGTGAACTGAACTTCAGGTAAGAAGTTATGACCTGCAGTCTATCGGAGTCAGATATAAACCAAGTTTAGGTGGAGTTTATTTTCAGTATGCTGACATTTTCGTACTGCGTGCTAGCTAGCATGACAGAGTTTCTATACAGCTGGGTGGGTGCTATGTTACTGATGTTGAACTTTATTTTGTTCATACGGTTAATTAGTAGAGTTGCCAACCGTCCCCTAAAAAACAGAATTGTCTCGTATTCAGAGAAAATATTACGCGTTTCGTATTGAGGTGAAAAGGAACACAGTTTGACCCATAATTCAGCTACAATGAAAAAGACACAAAGCTGGAGCTGCACCCATACGGTAAAAAAATACATTTTTCCTGGCCAAAATATATTTCAAATATATGGTAAATATATTTTGTATTTGTGATGCTCCAAAAAATATATTTTTGAAATTGAAAATATATTTCTTTCAAACCAAAATACATTTCAAAACATATTTTAGGGTGAAGAAAATACATTTCCAACCTTACAGTAGAATGCATATCAAAGTATCCTTTATTTAAAATGTATTTAGTGCAATAATGATAATAATACTAAAAGTAACATGTTTTATGCACATCTGCAAAAAACAGTTGGATTCAAACAAAACAGAGTCAAAGGTCTATCACGAATTAGGTTGTTTATTCATTTGCTTACAGTATTTCACATTACACAATATCTCACTATAATGTAGCGTTCATTGACTTTGAAATTATCTGTCAGTGATACAGTAAACAAGATACAACAACTGCTATGTACACTTTAGTTTTTGACAATATATACAATATAGTACTTAAAGGAACACACTCCACTTTTTTTGGAAATAGGCTCATTCTCCAGCTCCCTCGGAGTTAAAAATGCAGCGTCTTCTTTCTAGATCCATACGTTAATAGGGCTCTGGAGCGTGATCTTACGGGATGGGGCGTAGCCAAGATTTTTGGTCGAGGCGCCATATTAGCAGGCCAAACAAATGCTTGCTGTGTGGCCGGTTGTAATGTTAGATTGCACTACCGGCAAAGGAATAAGCTTGAAAACAGGCTCTCTTTTCATTGTTTCCTCACCTGGAAGAATCATGAGGGAGCTTATGTGTTGGATGTTACCAAAAGAAGGCATCTAGCCTGGATAGCAGCTGTGAGACGAGCTGATATTCAGTTCTCTACCATCCCCAGATATCTGTTGGTGTGCTCCAGTATTTTCATTCAGGTAAGTTCTAAATAAGTTCATATTATTCTTTATAGCCTGTTAGTTTTATTTTCAATGCGCTCTGAGATCATAGCACAAACTTAGAACAAACATGCAGAACTACCTTCTATTTATAGAGTTGCTAATTATTTGGCATTATTGCAGCAAACCAGCCTATGAAATGAATGAAACAAATCCTGACTGGGTTCCAACACTACACATGGGGCACTACGAAATCCCTGCTTCAAACTACATGCTACACACCACCATACCAATCAGATTACTTCTTCCATGTGTGAGTAAAAAGGTGACCCTCCTGGATAAGATGGCAAAGGTTTGCTGCGTTTTGGTGAACATGTGCCCCAGTGTGGTAGTAAAACTAGGGGAAAATACTCTTGTTAAATACTCTTAAGTCTTGTGCTGTTTATGTAGCGATAAGTTTTCAAAAGAGACAGTAAATTACAGAATGCTAGTAGTGGGTGATATTATTTAAATGCTGTCATGATTTTATGTGAACATTTTGTCATTTGTAAACTATACATAACATTGATTCTACATTGTAACTGATTTGATGTTCTACAAAGTGCTTTTAATTAAAAATAGGCAAACATTTCTTTGTTTCTTTATTCAACTTTTGAACAGTGGTGCTTAGTAAGTACATATTCAGTAAATGCAAATTATTTACATGGCCCCCTAAATTAAAACATTTTGGGTTATTCAGAACAGAACTAAGCTTGGAAAGATATTGTCCCATCAGTTGATCCAACTCCTTCACAGTAGCAGGTGAAACTTTTCTTTTTTGAGGATGGCTTCTTTTACCTGTCACAACGAATGGTCTGTTTATGTTTTGATCAAGAACCTTTTTTTGGGCAGCTGAAGAGGAGAAGTCTATCTTATTGCCAACCTCTGGCTGTATCTTGGTCATATTACCAGGCAAAACCCAGTATGCAGGTTCATCTGTAAAAGTCCTTGTGCCACAGAGCCGCACTGTTGCTTCTACATTAAACAGAAGAGCAGCAACATGGGTGCAGGTCTCCACGACTCCGGCCATACAGGTGCAGTGGGCGGCTTCAACCTTCCCTGTGATGCTCACAATGACCTGTGGCTGCAATGCTGCAATTCAGTCTTTAAGAGTGTAGTACCTGAAACACACACAGACAAAGTTCATTTAAAGACAAGAACTTTAATAAGCCAAGGCCGACACAAATGTGTTTTATCTACTTTCAAATCCATTTATCATAAATGTAACAAATAAAGTGTTTTTATGTATCCATGTATAGAACACTGCATCTTTCTAAATCTGCCTGTTTCTTTTTAGAAACCTATCAGCAAAAAATGAACCTAAAGTATGTAATGCAAGGATGTAATCACTTTCAAGAGGGAGAAAACATAATGTTCGACTTTAAGTGACAATTATGGACACCTAATATGATAAGGAGATTCTGCAGGTCATTAATCAATGTATAAAACTAAAACGGAATGTATTTTTAGTGACACAGGACACAAACAAGGAAGCAAGATGTGTAATTAGGATTATTTATAATAAATATGAATTAATTAGGGCAATTTCTTTAACCATAAAGAATAACTAAATCCTTAGGACAATGTCACATCAATGCACTATGTTATCCCTCTAACAGAGCCTCTACATGTTCTCACTGTAATTTCCCCCTCATGAATGAATTTATGCTTGCACTAATTTGAATGTTCGGGGGGGATCAAACGCATTTTACTCGCAGTACTCAAGCTGACTTACCTTTGCTTGAATGACGGCATACTCACAACGTGGAGGCTTAAAAATAGCCAAATCTTGTACCCAGTCCTTGGTGAATTGGATGTGCGCCTCCAGAGATTTATAATTGCGAAATTGGTGCGCCGTGTATGCGCTGACTCCACAGACAAGGTATGAGAGTAGATCATGCTAAGTCAATAGCGGTTTGGTCTTCAGGATTTCTACTCCACGGCCGTATTTCATACGGGTCCACATTTCAACAATCAAGTACCTTCTCTTTGAATCTGGACACAATCTGTCTCTATACCGTCATTTTTCTTTTGAGCTACGTTTCAGAATGGTTCGTAGCAATCTTGTTTTGATTCGTGGCCTGCCAAGATGGTGCTGCGCTCCCACAATGCATTGCGACATTACATCAACTCCAAAGCCCTTTGCGTGCAGGAGAGTATGCGCATGCGCATTGCCATGGTGGTTTAAAAAATAAAGATATAATGAAAAGTAATTAATAAAAATTAAATATTTAAACATTCCCACAAATGTGCAATGAATGTGCAAAAATTCTCTTTATTAGTTGTTGCTGTTTCTTTCTTTCTTTCTTTCTTTCTTTTTTTTGAAAAATAACGATGTCTCTGAGGCGCAAATTCCGACAGCGAGAGGAACGGCCGGATACAGGAGACGGGAAGAAACAAGCCGATTATGTTCGCTTTAATTAAGTGGTTGGAAGATGTAAAATTCTCAATTCTGCCAACTGAACATATACGAGATTTTAATGAGGATGAATAATTAGCCGGCATGGAGGAAACGGACCTTTATTTGGTGGAGTGGCGACAAGAAGCAGGTGGGTGGCCGGTCTATGAAGCCTCCATCATCAAGCTAGCAGGTGCCTTTTCTCATATAATATTACTTTATTCTCGCTTATTTGTACGGAGGCGTGGAGCTGCCACCAGGCAAAGAAAAATAGAAGTATATCACGTTATAACGTGAAAAGTTTATCGTTCTAACAATATACTATCATGTTTATACAATATACTTTTCATGTTTGAACAACATTGTACGAACAATGTACATCATTATCACGTCCGTACAATATTGTGCGAACGTGATAATTATGTATATTGTAATAACATGATATTATATTATACATACATGAAAACCATAATGTTAGAACAATAAACTTTTCACGTTATAACGTGATATACTTCTATTTTTCTTTTGCCTGGGTGGCAGCTCCACGCTTCCATAATTTGGTAATCAAAATATGTAACTTAATTGATTATATTGTGACGTACTTTTGCCTTTTCTTATTATTCTGCCTTCTCAGAAAGGGAAAAAAATACAAATAAAACTGTTTTACACTTGTTATATACAATAACTATCAAAACCTATTCACATTTAATTTGGCTTTCACAGAAATCCCACCTGTCCTTCTGGCTACAGAGTACTTACCAAGGTTAGAAACAAAGCACAGTTATGCTTAATTAGTGTTCGCTAATTACAATGTTCCACATTTCCTTGCCTTTTAAGTCATTTTTAGGCTTTTTAGAGTTTTTGTTTTTTGTTTTTTTAGCAGTAATGTTTCTGCCTATTTATTTCAGCCCATGAAATCGAATGCAGATCTTCCTGATGTGAGATTTACATAAATGTAAGTAATTTTGTTTGTCATTGTCATTAATGTTGTTGCTGTTGTTGTTTTTGTGCAGTTTGCAATCATATAAACCTAGCAAGCATCAGTCAGCACAGGGACTAACCTAAACTGATGCTTGCTTTATTCACATATATTATATGTAATTATATATACCTGCACATTGTACCTAGGGTTGCGGCCACTTGGCCCCACCCCATTGTTGTGACAGCCCTGATTGTACTTACACACTGCATCTGAACAGGGAACAGTCTGCCACATTAATGTATTTTTAAGTGACTTGTTTGTAATACATGAATTTGTTTCTTACAGATGTCAAAGTCTCAACCTCATGCTGCCCTCCCCCATCCTCCTAAAGTAAGTATTTGTTGTTGTAGTTTTTTATGCAGTGTCTGTGTCACATGCTAATCATAATTATTGAAATAACTGTTTTCTAACAGATTTTCCAAAACACTAGTTATGTTTGTTGTCATTCAGACCAGTACTACTGCTTAGACATTGCTTAGTGGTCATGCATGTTTGACAAGCTTGTTATGATACCAAAACAGTAGGCCTGTCACAATAATCGATATATTGACTTAACACACAATACATGTACATGACCTCAATAACTGTTGATGATGCAATTTATCTGCCATTATATTTACAAAAATAAAATATAATAAAAACAACACAATAACATTAAATAACATTGTTTTCTATTTGTTAGAAAATTTACTATTTATTCAAGTTTTTACGGTATCTAATATTTTGATACCTAATTTCCATGATCTAAATATTTATTTATTTTATTTTATATTTTGTTGGTTTGACAATTGAAAGTGTGTAGATCTTGCATTATTATGGTGTTATATTATGATTATACATTCAAAGACATAAAATGGTCTTAAAATGACAATGACATAACTTGTCGCAATTGTTTATTGGTCAATATACCGACCAACAAAAAGTTGTTATCGTAACAGGCCTTCAAAACAGACGGTTTTATGATTGATAAATTCAAAAAATAAATACATTTAATTTCTCTGAGATTCTCTAATATTCAGTTACAGTTCACAACACAGCTACCTGTACATGCAGTATTATACTGTAAATATAAATCTCTGCATTTAGCATCCGACTAGAAGAGTCACAGTTACTGCCTCTTTTTTTTTTTTTACAAATACCTGTACTATTACTAACACATTTACTGTTTTACTTTTAGCCTGTGGATACAAATGCAGATTTCCTTAATGTAAGTTGTGCATTTTAATTACATCATGTTATTTTTATTATTATTTATTTATTTTATTTTACATTCAAATATTTCAAGCTTCTTGGTTAAAGAAGCTTGATTGCTAATAGGTAAAGAATAGTTCACCTATAATTGATATTCCCAATTAATTTCTCACCTCTGATTGAATGCCTTTGTTTGTTTGCCTTTTTGACTATAACAAAACATTTTTGCAGGATATATATGGTGAATTTATATGCATAGATACAGTCGTAGTGCTTGACACATGCACACAGCAGTAGATGTACTAAAAAGGAAATAATTACAATCATGATGTTGATTGCTGATGTCAGTATATATATTTTAGAGGAATGTTTTGTTTTTCACCCAAAATGAACTATATTGCTTCGGAAGAGATTTATTACCCTACCTGACTCTTATATATTGTTCTGTTTTTTGTTTGATTTTGTTATTTTCAGGTTCAATGGTGCGTGTTCTTCTAATGGCCGCCTTCCCACTGGAGGTTTTGATCCACAGCAATTTAAAAGGTAAACAGCTTTGAAAGTCAGTTCAAATGGTTAGCTAATAGTATTCTAAAAAGCCTACAACTCTGTCACCAGTTTCTTTACCAAAAAGTACCCATAAAAGTATATCGCATATCATTGTAGTTCAAATGTTTAGTTGTACAAATATCAGATTTTTGGAAATCTAAAACTAGTCAAACACTCAAATGTTCATGCTTTTTATAGGAGGACAGAGCAAAACGGACATCAGCGCAGAGCGAAGAACTGCCCTTCATAAGGACACTATGACAGCCATATATAGTAAGTGAAGACTTTCTGTGTATCTAAAATTGCATACAGCACAAGTAACTTACTTTACAACCATTAAAATAGGTTGTAAAGTGTCAGCCGGTGATCAGCTGATCACGGGGCCGGGGTTAAAAGAGAGGCGCCACCCACCTGTTCGCCGCTCAGACATCATTCTCTTCATGTCAGGAGCTCCGAAACTCTGCCGACGTCAGTCTCCGCCTGATTCAGCAACCGTGAGTGTTTTTCCCTTCAACTCTCTTTCTCTTCCCGGCTCCGCTTGCTCTCCGTCTGTAACGACAGTTCCGAAGCCACGCTTTGTGCACTGATCGTTACTAGAATAACTGCGTGTCTGCTCCAAACCCACCGCTAGCCGTAGCCGCGCTTGGGTCTAGTCAGCACGCCACACAGGCACGCCGAGCTACCGTGTGTAGCTCGCCCCGCCGTGACAGGATGTCTGAGCCTGCTATAGACCCAGCGGAATTCGAACGGCTGAAAGCCGAAGTTCTATATCTTCGCGGTGTAGTTGATCGGATGTGCACAAAAGTGGAGTCCCTCACCGAAACGGTCCTCCAACTTTCCACTTCCGTCACCTCGCTGCAACGTCAGCCGGCGCCGGTGAGCGCGGAGCCCCGGATCGGAATGCCAGATAAGTGGAACGGAGTTGATGGCCGGCCTGATGGTTTGCTTGCCACTTTAGACATGCTGTTCGAGTGCCAGCCCACTAAATACGCCACCGCCCGTGCAAAGGTTGCACTACTAACCTCTCTCTTGTCTGGCCAGGCTCAGGAATGGGCCGCGGCTCTCTACTACAATAAATCGGCAGCTTGCAATGACTATGCCCTGTTTGTGGAGGAATTAAAAAAGACGTTTGTTCCCCCCAGCAGCGAAGTGGAAGTGGAGTCACAGTTGCTTCATCTACGCCAGGGCAGTCGACCCGTCTGTCACTTTGCCTCTCAATTCCGCACCCTGGCCGCTAAGCTACAGTGGGGAGATGCTTCTCTGCGCTCTATTTTTCTGGAGGGACTGGCTGACTACATCCGAGACGAGATGACCGGCCGTGAGGCCCCTAAAACCCTGGATGAGGCCGTGGACCTCACGCTGAAGATTGACCAACGTGTGATGTCGCGGCCTCGCCATACCCCTCGGGCCTTCAAACCCTTCCAGCCTCAGAGGACCACGTCGTCGCGACCTCCTCCCCCCTCTGATGGAGCCATGGCTAGCCCAAGCAGCACATCCAGCGAGGAGCCCATGCAGCTGGGTGGACTCCCCAAAGAGGAGAGAGAGAGACGCTGGCGTGAGGGCCTCTGCGCCTACTGTGGATCAGCTCGACACCGTCGTCCCCAGTGCCCGCCACGGCCGGAAACGACGACGCCAGGTAGACTGCGGGGTGTCCCACCTGGCCCTTCCCACCCTCTGACCCCTCTCGTTTTCTGTTGCCGGTAACATTTCACCTGAAACACCAACAGCTCTCATCTGAAGCCCTCCTGGACACCGGAGCCGCTGAGAACTTCATCGATCAAAAACTAGCCTCTCGGCTTCGCATTCCGTTGACTTCCGTCGACCGATTCCTCCCGGTGACCTCAGTAGACGGGCGACCACTCCAACCCTACCCGATCCAGTTCCAGACCCAGCCAGTCCGCATGTCTGTCGGGGATCATCAGGAGGAGATCCGGTTTCTAGTAGTCTCGGCCACTTCCTCTCCTCTCATCCTCGGATACCCCTGGTTCCGTCAACATGACCCCCACGTCTCCTGGTCTTCCTGCCAGATCCTGGACTGGGGTCCCCGGTGTTCACGCCGCTGCCTTCTCTTCCGGACTGAAAAGGACTCAAAGTCAGCAGAGGCGTCACCCCCGGAGCCCATTGATCTGGAGAAGATCCCTCCGGCTTACCATGACCTGTCTGAGGTCTTCAGTAAGAGGCGAGCCTCTGCTCTCCCTCCTCATCGCTCCTACGACATGGCCATCGAGCTCCTCCCGGGAGCGGTCCCTCCTCGTGGTCGCCTGTTCTCGCTGTCACCCGCAGAGAACAGAGCCATGGAGGAGTACGTCGCTGAGGCTCTCCAACAGGGCTTCATTCGCCCTTCTACCTCCCCTGCAGCTGCGGGATTCTTCTTTGTCAAGAAGAAAGACGGCGGCTTCGCCCCTGCATAGACTACCGGGGCTTGAATAAAGTCACTGTTAAGAACCGCCATCCTCTTCCTCTGCTATCCACCGCACTCGATTCCCTCTCCCAGGCCTGCGTCTTCACCAAACTAGACCTACGCAGCGCCTACAATTTGGTGCGGATTAGGGAAGGGGACGAATGGAAGACGGCCTTCATCACCCCTAACGGGCACTGGGAGTATCTGGTGATGCCCTTCGGCCTCTGCAACAGCCCTGCTGTCTTCCAACATCTGATCAACGATGTCTTGCGGGACATGCTGGGCCGGTGGGTGTTTGCCTATCTGGATGACATCTTGATCTACTCCCGCACCGAAGTGGACCATGTTCGCCATGTGCGGGCCGTGCTGAGCAGGCTGCTCGAGTACCAGCTGTTCTGCAAACTGGAAAAGTGTGCCTTCCATCAGCGGTCCACCACCTTCCTGGGCTTCACCATCTCCTCCAATGGCCTGACCATGGACCCGCAAAGGTCCAAGCCGTGACCCAGTGGCCTCAGCCCTCAGCCTTAAGCAGCTACAGAGCTTCCTGGGCTTTGCCAATTTCTATCGGCGCTTTATCCGCAATTTCAGCACCATTGTCGCCCCCCTGACGTCCCTCACCAAACCAGCTAACCTGCCCAAGCCCTTCTGCCTCCCCAGGTGCGAAACAGGCATTCCGAGACCTTATCCGCCGGGTTTGCTACGGCTCCCGTCCTGCTCCACCCTGATCCTGCCAGAGATTTCGTGGTGGAGGTGGATGCCTCGATGTTGGCGCTGGCGCCGGGCCCGGACGGAAAACTTCACCCATGCTGCTATTTCTCAACACGGCCCGGACGGAAAACTTCACCCATGCTGCTATTTCTGATCTGGACTGGAAATTCTCTGACACTCAGCGAGGCAGGCCCAGTGGGCCTTATTCTTCGTCGGCGAACAGCGAGAACTCCTGGCCATCAAGTGGGCCTTGGAGGAGTGGCGGCATTGGCTCCTGGGAGCGAAGGAACCATTTCTGATCTGGACTGATCATCAGAATCTGATCCATATTCGTTCTGCCAAGCGGACACCACTCCTGACACTCCCGCTGAGGCTCTATGTACCATCCTGCAACCCAAAGGCAGGCCCTCTGTGGACTGGGCCTTATTCTTCGAACCTGGACAACTTCCACCTTCGCCGACCGCCCTGGCTCCAAGAACAGCAAGGTTCTGAAAGCTTGCTCTCAGGCAGTTATCCCAGGGTTGAACGGCCTCACGGCGCTTCTTACGAGACCCTAGACCTATCCTACCGTCTCATTGTTTCGCTGGTTTTCATCCCCTATCTTCAGCCATCAGGAAGCGGGGTGGCCCTTGGATGGTCCGCCTCTATCCGGGATGCCCTGACCGCCGCTCTGTACCAGCCGTCCCGCCTGACACCCCTTCCAGCTGGGGAGGCTCTATGTACCATCCCGGTGCCGTCAGGAGGCCTTGCTCTGGGCTCACTCCTCCCGCCTCGTGGCTGGTCACCCGGGGCCCCCGCCACAGGACCCTCCAACTCCTCCGTCGTGCCTTCTGGTGGCCCTCCATGACTCGGGGGGTCGTCCGTCCGACGGATTCGGCCTTCCGCCTGTGACACCTGTGCTCGGGCCAAGTCCTCCACCCAGCTCGATTCCGCGCCGCCGTCACCCGCTGGCGACCGGGTGCCGCCCTCTGTCAGCCGGTGATCAGCTGATCACGGGGCCTGTGCCGAGGAGCTCCGACTACCGCCTGATTCAGCAACCGTGAGTGTTTTTCCTTCAACTCTCTTTCTCTTCCGGCCCGTAGCTCTCCGTCTGTAACGACAGTTCGCCCCGCCACTGATCGTTACTAGAATAACTGCGTGTCTGCTCCAGTAAAGTAACCGTTACCAATACAAACCAATAGGTGATGATGCATTGTAGTGGTTGGTCTCAGACAAAGAAGGTCAACAGATTTATGAATGCTGGAGGGTAAGGCGAGACGACCAAAAGGGGTGTTAGCATTACTGTAATGTGAACTGGATAGACTTTCCATCTAGGAAAAAAAAGAGGTAAAATTATGCGTAAAATATATCTGTATTAATATCTGTATCTATATAAACAGAAATATCTGTTTGCTAAATGAAGCCAGCTAACATAAATCATATTTTTATTTTAATTCTGATAAAAGTAATAGAACTGTGACTTTTGTTTGTTACAGTGGCGGTAAGGAAGAGGTTTCCCACTGTGTCCAGAAGGGCTTTGAGGATTGCAGTGAAAGCTGGGGGAACGGAGACTGCTGGAAAAGGAAAAGAAATTACATTTTAAGTATGTTGACTTATGTTCATACAATCACACACACATATACACATACACACACACATATATATACACACACATATATGTATATGTGTGTGTATATATATGTGTGTGTGTGTGTTTCTTTTAGAATGTTTAAGTATGTAATGAGAATAAAATTATAAAATGAATATTCCTTGCTTGATTGATATGCTATATGTATGTTTTAAACATCAAATAAAGATTTCTTTCAGCTGTTACATGTGAATGTGTTTTCTTAGAAATATATGAAGGGTTAAATTTATATATTTTTGAATGATTTTAAATAAGTTTAAATTGTATTTTGAAATATATTTTATAAATATATTTCAAAATATTAAAAAAACAGCCAAAAAATATATGTGTTAAAACACATTTCAAAATATATTATAAATATATTTTTTAAATATATTTTAAAATATACGAAAAATGGCCAAAAAATAACCAAAATTATATATTTCAAAATATATAAATATATTTTAAAATGTATTTTAGCGGACTTCCGGCGAGTGCTCCAAGATGGCGGATTAACTTTTTGACCGTTCCTGATCATAAGTGAGGAAAACTCCACAAACTCAATACAATAAACGGATTCACACCGACAATGATATACAATGCGTGGAGGCAGATGTAAAAAGACACAGGGGGGCTCCAAAAGTTACGGAGAGGCAAAAGACACCTTACAGGACTACGACGGCGACGGAGCTAGCATGAAGAGGAGCACGGAGCAAAGTGAGGAAAACGAGCTAACAATGGCTAAAGCAATACAAAATTTGAGCGATAACATCCAAGAGATGAGGAAAGAAATCAAAGAAGATCTGAATAACCTAAAGGCTGAGATGAACCAGAAGCTACAAGATGTCATCGTGGATATTCGTAACCACGCCACTAGGTTAACTGAAGTAGAACAACGTGTGAACGAACTTGAGACAGTGAATGTGGACCTGAGAGATGCGCTAATTCACTGTCTGGACCAGCAGAAAATTCTCCAGACCAAAGTCACGGACTTGGAAGGAAGATCGCGCCGCAACAACCTCCGTATATACGGAATTAAGGAAGGTGCTGAGGGGAATGATATGATGGCATTCATTAACAACTTCATGAAGAAAGAACTTGCCCTTCCCGAAGATGATGAGTTGCAGATTCAGCGCGCTCACCGATCACTGGGACCAAAGCCGCAAGACATAGCAATTGCAAGGTCTATTGTGGTTAATTTCCAGAGGTATGACATAAAAGACAAAATCCTGAGAGCAGCTTGGGCTAAGAAAATTTCGTATGAGGGCAAAACTATCACATTTACACACGACTTACCGACTGAGATTAACAACAAGCTCAAAGAATACAAGGACATTAAGAAGATCCTCAAAGAGCAAAAAATACGTTTCCAGACACCATACCCAGCTAAGATGAGAATTCATTGGGAGAACGGTCCACGCCTGTACAGGAGTGCATCAGAAGCGGCAGAGGATATGAAGAAGCGGGGTTACGCTGTAGAGATGCCACGCTGCGGGGACGTTAACTGGGAACAGGTTCTCACCCGAGGCGCACATTGGGAGAAAACGGATAGCTCACACTCCGAACGTGTCCGTGGAAGGCTTCGTGGATTTCTCAGACAACAAGTATAAACTATCTTGTGTTAAGCCTCACCGGACTAAGTGACTAAAATACCTGTTTTTGCTCTGTAAGTACTGTTTCCTGATCTCAGTTTATTATAATAGAGGAAGAGGTGTTTAGCCTTTCTATTACATCTTATTTAAGATTTATAAAGAAATGCCTCTACCATATGCTGACATTGTATGCATTGCTCCCGTAACGTATTTACTTTTTACCTTATACCATTTTTTTTGTGTTAGACCTGTGTCATGTAAAATATGTTGATCAATGTTGATCAGGACTGAGAGAGAGAGATACTTAAAATGTTCAGAGACGAGAGAAAGCTGCTGGATGCAGCGATGGAGCTCCTACATATGGTAGGATTTTTTCTCCAATATTGTGAGAATGGACACTATAGAATGACGGGGCACTATAAAGCCCCAGGAGTGGAAGTCAATGTAACATATGTTCAGTTTTTGTGGTTATTTTGTTCTTATAGTTCTAACTATGTTCAGAGCATTGACGTAAGTGGTTGGAAATACCGGTATGAGTAACTGTGACTTTAGAGCAGCTTCATGGAATGTAAATGGACTTAACAACCCTGTTAAGAGGAGTAGAGTCATGTCTAAGATAAAGCGGGAAAAAATACAGATTATGTTTCTCCAAGAAACTCATTTATCTCAAGCAGAGCATGAGAAGTTAAAGAAGTTTGGATTCACAAATACATTTTACAGCTCTTTTAAAACAGGTAACAAAAGAGGAGTTGCGGTATTGATACACAACTCCCTACATTTTGAACTTACCAGACAAGTAAAGGATAGCGAAGGCAGATATGTGTTAATTCAAGGTAAAATAGAGGGCAAAATGGTAACTCTTCTTTCAGTCTACTTACCACCAAATTATGATTTGAAATTTCTTAAGAAAATCCTTGAATTGATCTCCTCGGAGTCTCAGGGTGTGTTAATATGTGCAGGGGACTTTAATACAATTATGCATAAGGATGATACCTCTAATAATAAGAGGATAGTGACTTCACAGAGTAAATTGCTAAGAAAGGGCCTGGATGACTTGGGCTTATTGGATATTTGGCGAGAAATACATCCAAAGCATAGAGATTTTACTTACTTTTCACCCCCCCATGCCGTATATTCAAGAATAGATCTTTTTTTTGTCTTTAGAAATGATAGACATAGGGTAAAAAGTTGTGACATAGGTACTAGGAATATGTCAGACCATTCACCAATTTATCTAACAATTAATCTAGAGACTAGACCAAAAAAAACTATATGGAGGCTAAATACAGGTCTACTTAACAATAAGACTATTATAAAAGAGATAAAAGCCGAAATAAAACATTTTCTAGAAATAAATGATAATGGACAGGTAAATCCTAATATTTTATGGGACACCTTAAAGGCAGTCGTTAGGGGCAAATTTATATCACTAAGTGCAGCTCTGAAGAAAGCTAAAGAGAGTCAGCTAAATGGACTTGAAAATACACTAAAAGATTTAGAAAACAGATACAAAAAGACTCAATCTGACCAGACCTTGAAACAAATTCAGAAAATTAAAAAACAAATTCTTGATATATACCAGGAAGACGAAGAGAAAAAATACAAATTTTTGAGACAATCATATTATGAAATGGGGCCAAGGGCAACAAAATTACTTGCTAGAAAAATTCGTAAAAAGCAAATGATGCATTCTATATGCTCAGTCCTTGATCCCCAAACTGGGAAATTACAAAGTGACTTGGAGGGAATTGACTTGGCATTCCAAACCTATTACAAAATGTTATACACACAACCTGCTCAAGCCAATACAGAAGATATAAAAATGTTTCTTAACTCATTAGATTTGCCATCAATTGGTGAGTGTCAAAATGAATGCCTAACCAAACAGATTCAGAAAGAAGAATTGGAAATGGCCTTAAAGAAACTAAAAAATAACAAAACACCAGGTACAGATGGCCTGCCGGCTGAGTGGTATAAAGCATTTGAGGTGGAGGTGCTTCCAGTTTTGCTAAGGTCATTGAACTGGACATTAGAGAATATGTCCACCCCCCCATCATGGTCTGAGGCAATCATAACAATTATACCTAAAGACGGTAAGAACAAAATGCTGTGCAGCTCATATAGGCCGATATCAGTCCTAAACCAAGATTATAAGCTTTACGCCTCAATTATATCTAATAGGCTAAACTCGTTCATCCCAGATTTGATTGATGAAGATCAAACTGGATTTGTTGGGGGCCGGCAAACACAAGACAACATAAGACGCTCTCTCCACATAATCAATAATATAAGAGAAAATAATCATAAAGCGGTACTAATTAGTCTGGACGCCGAAAAGGCCTTTGATTGCGTCAGCTGGACGTATTTGTTTTTGGTCCTAGAACGATTTGGTTTTGCTGAAAACTCCATTAACAGTATTAAGACATTATATTCAATGCCTACCGCGAGAGTCAAGATAAATGGACGAGTTACAGACCGTATAAAGTTGGAAAGATCTACTCGTCAAGGTTGTCCCTTATCTCCGACTCTTTTCGCTCTTTACATTGAACCCTTAGCACAGGCAATAAGAGAAAATGATAGTATTCATGGGGTCGTAGTTAATTCAAGAGAACACAAAATAGCATTATATGCTGATGATGTCCTCTTGTACTTGTCAAATCCAGACCAGTCCATCCGGACCCTTTTAGATTTGCTGGGAAGGTTTGGGATGTATTCCGGTTACAAACTCAACATGGGAAAAACACAAATTTTAAGTTTTAACTATAGCCCGTTGAGTGAGGTTAAAAAGAAAATTTCTGTTGATTGGTCTCTGAAAGCAATTAGATATTTAGGAGTATGGCTGACTAAATCGTTAGATGACCTGTATAAAAAAAACTTTGAGCCCGTGAACCAAAAGATTAAAGAGGACCTCACTCAATGGTCAACACTTGTTTTTGATTTTAGTGCGAGAATGGAGGTCATTAAAATATCAGTCCTACCCAGACTACTGTATCTGTTTATGTCTCTACCTATCAAAATCCCCAAATCTCAGTTCCATGACTGGGATAAACAAATATCTCGATTTATTTGGAGGGGGTGGAAACCTAGAATTAAATATAGCACATTATTAATCCATAAAGATAAAGGCGGCTTCTCCCTCCCTAGTCTCCGAGATTACTACCTTGCTGCTCAACTCAAAATAATTATACAATGGTGTGATGACACTTATGGGGCCCGATGGAAAGAGATTGAGAATATGTGTGGGGTCATTCCAATACAAGCCTTGATAGGAGATCAGAAGCTGACAACAGCCTACCAGAAAGAGCTGAACCCCTTCACATCTTTTACATTGCATATCTGGTTTGAGTTAGTGAAAGAACTAAATCTAAGGAACCACATTCAAGTACTTAAGTGGGTGGCTTATGACTCTGAGTTTAAACCAAACCAATTGGATTTACAATTTAAGAACTGGTCACATAAAGGCATTAATGTATACTGTAAAATACTGGATAAGAATGGCCTGCAAAGTTTTCAAACATTACAAGAAAAATATGAGCTAGGAAAAAGTGATTTTTTCAGATACTTACAATTACGGCAATATTTGTCCTCAAAAGTGACTAAAGGAACTAATACACAACCTAATGAAATAATTAATCTGATTTCACAAACATACTTCAAGGGATGTAAGTCAGTTATCTCTAAACTCTACCAGGGCATATTGAAAAGTAGGGGGTCTTCAACAGATTATATAAAGGAAAGATGGGAGAGAGAGTTGTCCTCAGTTATAACTTCTGAGCAATGGGACAACATGTGTGGGACTGCTATTTCAACCTCATCCTCTGCATACTGGCGAGAATTTAGTTGGAAAAACTTGGTACGATTTTTCATAACACCAAAACAACAAACACGGGGAAATTCCTCATGCTGGAGGAGCTGTGGGGAAACTGTTGCAAACCATACCCACATATTCTGGTCATGTCGAAAACTTGCTAAATTTTGGGAAGATGTTATATCAAAGATGGAACAGACTATAGGCTTTAAATCAAAACAACGGCCTGTCATAACATTTTATTTAGGAGATCTACCCGAAGAATTAACAAGCAATGACAAATATCTCCTGAAGGTTCTTACTGCTGCAGCAAAAAAAGCAATTACTCGTAAGTGGCTCTGTATTGACCCTCCTGTCTTGGATGACTGGTTGAGCATTGTCGAGGAGATTCATAAAATGGAAAAACTTACCTTTTTGTTAAGGTTGCAAGCTAATATTTATACCATAAGATGGGACAAGTGGTTGAAATCTATCTGAAATTAGAGGTTTTTTTTTTTTTTGGTTTTTTTTTTATTTTTAATTTATTCATTCTTTCTTTCTCCTGCTGTGCCTACTCACATCTATATAAACTTCTGTATGCCTCTCCTAGGCTGCTCTTACATCTGTAGATGTGTTGTCAATTCATAAATATAAAGTCATATTCTCACTACCAGAATTGCTTTGTGGGAAAAAGCTGTGCTTTTCAGTCGACTTCTTGTTTTGTTATTGTTGTTTTTGGCTGTTTGTTGTTCTCCTTTTCTGTTGTAGAAAATATGTAAAACCCTTAATAAAAACTAAGTAATAAAATGTATTTTAGCACATATATTTTTTGGCCATTTTTTGTATATTTTGAAATATATTTCAAAATGTATTTTAAAATATTTTTTTTTTACCGTATGGGCACAGCTGCCTCTTCTTCTCTCATTCTCTCCCGTTTCTACTTCAATCACGAAACTGATCAATGATCAGCTGATCGGCTTTTCTCTCTTGTTTGTTTATCGCCCACTTTGCGCCAGAAAGAGGAAACCAGCGGATGTCGCGCTAAACAACAGCAGCACGTTTAAACTTGATCAGCTGTTGTTAGAATTTATTTAATATTAATTTCTAGTATCAGCTGATGTTTGCTGGAGCCACAGCTGTAAAGCTGCTGGTCATGATATCAGTTTGGTTATCTGGTGAGAGGGAAACATGAAGATGAAACCAGGAGATGTCCTTACTGAATCATCAGAGCTGAACAGGTGATGGAGAAACAGGTTTACCTTTTAGGTGACATGAATGAGTTGAAGGGAAGTTATGAACTGTTTCTGAGAGACAAATAACACCAGGATCCTTTTCTAAGTAGCTGACAGCTGGTAACTGTGCAGGGGCGGGTCTAGCAAAGTGTTGCCAGGGGGCCAGGTAGGGCATTAACAGGGAAAAGGGGGGGACAAGGAAATACTTTTCTTTACTATTCTCATTTAAAATGTCTCGCTTTTAAAAAAAAAATAATTATCTGAGTCTTACAACAAACAATTGATAGATTGATACATATATAATATCAGAACAGTGTACATCACTGTCACAACAGTGTTTGTTTTCATTCAAAGGCTTTATGATTTTTCCTATAATGGTGGGTCGGTCTCTAGTCAAAATGCCCGGGACGATTTTTTTGTCCCAGTCCAGCTCTGTATGCAGCTCATCTGCAGTCTGGTGTTACCTACATCTTCCTATTCAGAAGGCAGAATTTCCAAGTTCTGAGTACAATCAAAAGCACCACGACTGCAGTTTTTGTGTTGGATGTAAAAAGCAGGCTAGAATCATGGCGGCAGTCAACGACGGTCCAGGCGTGGGATTTCTCTTGTGGAAATGTGCACATTATTTTTTCCTTTCTATTGGTAGGTGGCACAGTGCACTTGTGGCAAGTAAGCAAGCTAGAAGACTGGCAATCTTGCTGGGTATCCAGTTACGGAAGCAACACATTAACAAGAGAATTCTGAGTAAAACCAAAGTTACTTTCCCTAGTAACTAGTTACTTTGAAAGTAACGAGTAACTTGAAGTAACTGAGTTACTTTTTTAAAGAAGTAACTAGTAATGTAACTAAGTTACTAATTTAAAGTAACTTACCCAACACTGGTAATAAGCGAATGGATAATGCAGAAAACAGAGATTTGAGACAGGAAACTGTTCTTGAAGTACAGAGAGAGAGAGAGAGGGGGAGGGGGAGCTGTGCATGAAGTGTGATTTTTATCGTGGTGGAAGCAAAACAGCAAAAGTCAGAAGGAATTCATGACGACATTGATCAAATGTGAAGCGTAGTTTGCTGCTTCTTTTGCTGCTGGCTCGGCGAATTTTGGTTTGAGAGACAAAACCTGCAGCTCAGAATCAGCGCAAAAAAGACGGAAACACAGCACGGACCCGACGCATCAGAATCGCTGAGCTCCGACAGCGTGTCCGTGTTCGGGCCGTGGGGTGAAAAAGCCGAGAAAGACAAAGCTGATTCTGATGCGTCGGGTCCGCTCTGTGTTTACGTCTTTGTGTGGAATCCGTTAATGAATTGATATCACTTTATTCAAGCTACTCACCTCTCTCTTCCACCTGCACTTTCAACTGGTCCACGGCCAATCAGAGAGGTCCCGCCCCTGACTATCTCTGATTGGTTTAGTCCACGATAGGGGCATAATGTGTGTCTGTTGTTGACCACACGGAGAGTTGCAGAGATTTTTTTTTTTTTTTTGTTGTTACCCGAAAATATTTGGTTGCACCGGTGCGACCAAATATTTTTTTTTAGTCGCACCACTGAAAAATTTGGTCGCATTTGCAACCAAATTGGTCGCACTCTAGAGCCCTGCATATGTACAGACAGATACATTTAAAAAAAACAAGAACATTATGTTTTATTACATTTACAGTGATTTTACGTTAATTTACATTTGAAATGTGAAATCACAGTCTAATTATGTAAATTTAATGATATTCTAGAAAAACAGAACAAAACTGTAAAATACACAGTAAAATACTTTTATATTAGGATTTTTTTTTGTTTTTTACAGTGTAGTTTAGCTTAGATTCAGAACCAAAATTACATGGAAAGCAATGCTTTCTAAGAAATTCAGATCTCTCTCTCTCTTTAGTGTTAGTGACAGTAACTGTGCATCCCGTGAAAAGTAAAAGAGCTTGTGTTTGTTATCACATCTTACTTGAAGTAAACTGACTGGAGGGAGTTATTTTAGCTTAGATTTGTGGTCTGTGTACATCACTGCTTTACAGTGAAGCCTTGCTCTCCCAGGGAAGGCATTTCTATCTCTGATTGGTTTATTGGGTGAGGAGGCAGAAAGAAATCGTTAAGGTAGCAAGTATGACTAATTTATATGTACATTTTCCAACCCCACCCCACACTCACAAATTGCAGCCTTGAAATCTTAATGTTGATAATAAGAGAGAGACATTGAAGACATTGTGAACCTTCCTGGGGAGCTTCAGGCAGATAGTGATTGGGTTCATGAGTGATTCAATCTGAAACGGGCCAATATAATTTGGACAAGGTTTTTTGGATTCAGTTCTCAATGGAATATATTTGGAAGAACCAAACTTTCCAACCTGGGGTGTAGTCAGGCGCCAGAATCCAGTGGCAGCCAGTTGTTCTGCTGCAGAGTTCTCACTGTTGCCACCTTGATGGTCCTCTGTAGCAGGGGCAATGGTGAAGGTGATGATAGAAAGTACAGACAACTCACTCTCTTGAGTTGGGAATAGTGGCTGTTGGTATTCCAGTTGAGCATGGAATGGGGAAAATCTGTTTGCAGAGGCGGTCATTAGGTTGTGGGCATATTTGATTCTGCTGGTTTTACCCAATGGGTTATCTGAGATCCCACTATAATGGCAAGGTAGAGACTGTTGGGTGGTTCATACATGGAATCAGGTCCAGTTTGCTGGGCTGTCCCAACCAAGGACCCAGTTTCTCAGTGTCTGCTCCGACACACAGCTGGGTGGTCAGACGAGGGCTACCTAGCTTGTCGAGCATTAATACTTCTTGGCTGATTGGAGGTAGGCAACGTTCTTGTGGTCAGTTCAGACAACAAATGATGATCAGAGTCTTCAAGCCAGTGCATCAATTCCTCTAGTCTCATATTCAGAGCCAGAAGCTCCTGATTGTCCACATGGTAGTTCTGCTCTGCAGGGCAGACACAGTGAGAGAAAACAGCACAGGGTTGTACCATAGTTTCTACACTGCTGTGACAGAAATCCTACACCAGTGTCCAAGGCATCGACTTCCACAATTAACTGTTTTGAGGTGTCAGGATGGATGAGGATGGGCATGGATGCAAACAGCTGTTTGAGCAAATTCTTGATGAGTTCACACAAAGAGCTTTTTGTCGATTGCTGACTTTGGCCAGTCCACCATCACCTGGACCTTGGCTGGATCTGCCTTCATTCACCCCTTCTCAAACATATAGATTTCTCTACAAACAGTTTGTTTTCCAAGAGTATTTCCAGTAGTTGGCAGATGTGCTGCAGGTGTTCAGCAAGAGTTTTGTAACAAAAAAAAACAAAAAACAAAAACCAAATAATCAATATGTCGTACAGGTAGACAAAAATTAAGTGGCTGATAAAGTTGCACATGTTTCACCAGAGCTTGGAAAACATCCAGTGCATTGGTGAGGGTGAATGTCATGACAACATTTTCCAAGAGGCGTGTTTTGAAGGCTGTCTTCCTAATGCAGACCATAAGTTCTGGAGATCAAGACTGGCGAAGACGATGGCTCCTTGTCACAGTTTACAAGCGAAAGAGTGTAATAGCAAAGGGTATTTTTTTTAATAGTTATTTTAATCAGACCTCTGTAGTTCATACAGGGATGAAGAGATTTATCTCTGTTTTCTCCAGAGAAAAATCCAAAGGAGAAGAGGATGGCTGATGCCAAAGCAGACTGCAGACACACCTCATGGCAGTGTGGACTCCAATCGGTTATTTTCTGGTGAGTTTAACAGAAGGATTGTGGATTTAACCTGGGAAAACCTAGGACTAACAGTATCTTTTCATATATGTAGACATTTATGTACAGAGATGATTAAAGGGACTGAAGCAGTTTGGTGTTTTGTGATTTGATCAAGAAGGTTTTGCAGTTAGTCACTTGGAGGGCTTGGGAAAGATTTCCCATGGTGATACCTGAATGAGCAGCTATTCACAGTCAGGAAAACTTTGCTTCACTCCTAAATCTGCTAGTGCATGAACAGGTAGACAGATTTATTGCATATAATTGTTAAGGCACACAGTCTTGGTGGAGATGATTTAAATTGTTTTGCCCATCAGTATCCTTCTGAAACACAAAGCACATACACACGTACCAACACACTCACACTAATAGGGGGGTAGAGAGAGCAGAAAGAGGGAGACAGAGCAATGTGACCCAGAAGGAGACCATGACAGTACATTTGACTTGACTGATGGTGCTGACTCAGCTCACCTTAATAACGACCACATGTTGAATGTGTTGTGTGATTTACAGAACACTCGACAGATCAGGCCCACAAGTGTCTGCTACCTGGCTGTCATCTCTTTGTTAAGAAGTTAAGGTTATTATTAGCTTTATTAGTTTTGCCCTTTTTTCGCACCCTTTAGCAATGGACCAGCTAAATGTGATGCAGCAGTCATTTCTTTCAGTATTATCTCAAGTGTTTTTCCTGCTGTGGCATCAACGTTTCTGTTCTTCTTCTTATTATTATTATTATTGAATTTATTTACAACTTTAATCTCAGTCATTATTATTCTTTTCATTTGAAGATCCCTCTTTCTCAGGCTGTTATTGTGTTTTCTACTTTTAGCCACTATGGCCCCAAAATAATGAGATCTTTTCCTATTTCAGACATTTTTTTCAGTTTAGTTTTGCACTAGGTGTTAGGTGTGAGTTACATGTGATAGAAACATTTAAAGTACTCCTGATTGACTCTGCTGTCTGATGTTGACCCATGGCAGCTGGTAATACTTTAGATCAAGGCTGCCTGTGTAGCAGGCAGCGGTTTGACCCAAATGCAGGACTCGGACATAAGAGGCGTAAACTAAAGAATGGTTTTAATATTGAAGATAAGTACAAAGTGCAACTCAAGAATACAAGCACAACCAAATCCACAAATGTTCAGGGAGAACATACTGCAAGGGTGAGCACAGCCTTAAAGGAGCAAACAACAGAGCAGGAGCAAACTGAGGGTATAAATACAGAGCAGGAGGTTAGGGCAGGCTGGTGGGATGTTTTAAACCCTGGATTTTGTCTCTCAGGTGCACTGAAGCTTGTTGCCAGTTTTCAGCATGGACATTTTCAGAATCATATGTTATTATTTTTATATATTGTCATTATATGGAGAGGCCTAAACAAAATGAGATTAGAAATTGTCATGACCGTGTCTGCTGTAAAAGTGTGTGTCCATAGTGATAATCCATAATAAATGTGCTTCATCCTAAACCGAGTGGGTGAGTCCCACCCTGTGAACACAGTGGAAATCTGCAGATCCAGACTCCAGGCTAGCTCTTCTATGCTTTTCTTTTTGTGTTATTTTGAAGCACATTTCTCCTGAAAGTGTTTGGAACTAAAACAAAATCAAGACCAAGTACAGCTAAATATACACATGCAGCAGTTCACATACTTCATTTACTTGGTGTTTCTAGTTGTGTGGTTGATGGAGAATAAAGAAAGGCTGAGCACCACTCAGGAGTTACGCTTTATTTAAGATCATCACACCTTTATTTGGCAATAATAAATGAGTGAATGTGAATGCAAACAAACTAATACACATGAATAACACGTATGAGGAAAACATCTGTGAGTCCACATGAAGATGGGACCCGGTCCCCTTTGCACCAGCTGAGAAGTCTATCTGAAATCTAAATTCAATTTCTTTCCAAAACTAAACAAAATTAAATGCAAAAACAACAAAACTTAAAGTAAAACTGCAGCCAGGTGTGGATGTGGACTCAAATCCTTGATCACTGAGTGTACAGTACAGTGTAATCCAGGTTATAATACAGTATCACAGCAACACAACGTGCTGACCCTTCATCCTGTTCTCACAGAGTGCATTCACACATCTCAGAATTCATAACACAGAGATTTAAACAGCAGTGCAGTGGAATAGGGGGTTAGCAGCTGGAAGCTGATTGGAGGAGATACATCATCATTAGATTGGCCAAAAGGGCCAAATGCGCTGTTAACATTGAGCACTAATATTGCTGCGTGGATTTAAAGGAAAATATTTACTGAGTGAAAAATCTGAACAACATAGTTCCTTATGTGTATTAGTAACTGGCCAGTGTGTTAATCACATAAGACGAAGCATGTCAATCAAGCAGCTAAAAATGGACCTCTGTCTTATTTAAAAAATGACCACCAGCATACTGATCAGAGTGGCTGGTGAAAAATACTCAGTGGGAATTTTTTTTTTGCAGCCTTCTATTAGAAACCTTTCTCTTTAAGGTAACTAAAGCTTCGGCTTCAATTTCAAGTTCAAATTATAACACCTAGTGTGGAAACAAAGCTAGTTATAGTATCTAACAACTCCTTCAGCACTTGAAAAGTAGTATTACTTTAAGATTATCATACAAAATTGCAAATGTAGCATTTAAATATTAGGAAGGTAGGGCAGAAGGTAAAGAAAAGGTAAGCCAAACTACTATAAACTACACAGTGACTCACAGGTCTAATGTAGTTAGCTAGGTAGTTTGAGGTACTGTAGTATAGTTTGTGCAGTGCAGCACAGTTCAAATAAAGTGATGCCCAGCAATCTGCTGCATTCCTGTCTGGTGATGTGACAGAAAAATCCTGCATTCTGAGCTGACTTGAACGCACCTTTAATCAAACCAGTGGATGTACTCTGAAGTCATACTGCAGATGCCAGAGCCACTCATGTGTAAGTCTCATGTGTCAGGAGGATGGATTGGTATGCACTCGTGCACAAACGCACACACCACATGGAAAAATCAGCTTCTAAAAAACATGGAAAGACTTCACGTTTTCAATAATCTTACGTCACAATATGTTATAAACCTTTTACAAATAAAAGTTTTAAGAATTTATAAGCACTGCTCAGTTCATAAATATATGCAGCAAAAATACAATACGATAAATCTCTCTTTATAAGAATCAAGACAGGAGATAAAAATCTGTAAAAATATCGAGTAGACCTTGTGGTCAGAGCTGTGATGAGCCCTCGCCTCCATAGCTGTGGAGCCATGCACAGACAGTTTGGCCAGGTTGTATCACTCCAAGAGAAGCGTGTTTGTCTGGGGATGATTATAAAGCTCAAACAGCACGGGGACACAGCCATGCAAACGTTGGTTTCAGCTTGAGATCTTTCATCCATTTTATAGATGGAAGTTGTTGGTGAGGCATTAGCTACAAGCTATCTAGCAACATATTCAGATGACTGCTCTCCTCTTTTAACTTTTCCACTTCTCTTCAGTTCCATTAAACACTAATTCTTTTCCTGAGATACATCTTTGTTCCTTATTTGTTTTATTTCAGGATGATACACAGGCTCTATGATGTCCATTTTTTGTATGATGGTGTGAAGTTAACCTAAACTAATCAAACTTATCTACAGTCTAGATAAGAGTAGAATCCTTCCTTATACCTTGGTCTCTTGGGGGATAACTAGGCTCATGATAGAAAAAAGCCTGTGGCACACACAACAACACAGGTTGCACAGCAGAAATTACAGATTTTCTTTTGGTTCCTAAAGTAAAAAGTAAAAAGGCTGTAGGCCAACTACTGAGAGGATGAAAACAGTACAGTTTGGATGCCAAAGGCAAACTATTAATGTTAAAGTTAAAAACTAAAGAGGGAGGATCCATCATGCAAGGGCAAGTTTCCCTTTATGAGCTGCTCTCATCAAGATCATGCAGCCACTTAACAGAAGCTACCTAAACTGTTTAAAACACTAACAGCTTTCCTCAAAAATGGCAAATGTGTGCTGATGAGGGACTAAAGGAAGGTAGAGTGTATATTTAACACACTGATGAGAACCTGTGCCAACAACTGACCTTCATAAAAGAAGCAAAAGCCACCGTAGCACTTTAGGAAACCTGGGACATCCAAACTGTTTGGATCAATGGCTCGTTGTAACACTTCATTAAGGCAGTGATTTTCAAAGTTTGGTGTGGCACCTTTAAAATACGTGAACTGTTATTGTGAAGAAAACAACATGCAACATCATGTCTGCATCTCTGCAATGCATAGCTACAATATTTTCACATATAAAGTCATTAAAGTCGAGCATGTGACTGCCAAGAAGTAAAATTGAAAATCACTGCATTAGAGTCAGTCATTCACATAAAATAGATGTCAATAAATAGTTCTATTAGTGCCTTAGCTCAGCCATATCTAGTTATCAAAGTGCTGTAAATATTATATATCGAGGATAAAATCACAAATGTTAAAATGTGAAAATTCACATTAAATATCACATGTTAAAACCAGTGGGATTATCATTACTGCAGATTAAGACTGATATATACTTACGGTAGTCCTACACCTTTAGGGAATGTGTCCACAGGAATTATTATATAAAAGAAAAAGTGACGTTACAGGCAGATCCAATGTGTCAGACTCTTTTAGATAGTCTGACTTTTAAAGCCACTGAGACATTGTGGAAAACCAGCTCAGGTAAATTACTGAAATCATTGAAACCGAGAAACAGTCCTCTTCTTCTGTGGTGTCCAGGTGAAAAACCCACATTTGAGCAATAACCCATAGCTCTGACAAATGTTGTAAAACACACTGGCTGCTGATACACAGGACTGACTGAGATTTCTGGCGAAACTAAGGAAGAAATAGGCAGGGGACGTCATTTTGGCTTTTAAAATGTCTGACAGCTGAGCAGTACCGTTGCTTACTTCTTCTTCTGATTGGCTAGTAGGGAGGCCTCCCATCGTTGTGCCATGGCATTTTGTTGTCGAGGCACTGAAGAGAGGGAAGGAGGGAACTGGAGGGAGGGGAAGACTCAGCTGAACCACTGGAGCAAAGATGGATGGATGGATGGATGGATGGATGGATGGAAGGATGGAGGATGGATGAATGGATGAATGGATGAATGGATGATGGACGGATGGATGGATGGATGTGAGAGAGAAAGAAAAATGAAGAGATGTAACAGAAATCCTGGATAAAGTGATACAGGTGTAATGGTTCGATGAAATGAGGTAAATAATGAATATATTTGCTAAATTGTGAACTGGTGAATGAAAGCTGCGATCAATCCAACTGATTGATGAGTCAGAAAGTTAAGGTAAAAAAATGAGTGAAACAATGGGTATGACATATACAAAGGGTGAAGTACAAACGACAGTCAGAGTGACAGTTTAAACAGCTTCATTACATTCTCTGCTATCATGCAGTCTATAAACCATTACTTTGGAAATTACCATTTAACTGTTTGACAGCAACTCTATTTTAAAATAAAATAAGTTTAGAAATCATTTGTTTGTGGCCACCTTAGAAGCCTGCGGAACATAATCTGCTAATGAAGATAGAATAATCATATTAAAGCATTAAGTAATAGTGAAAATTGTTTGAGGCGCACTCATGGTTTAGTCAACTAAGAAAGATGATAAGAGAGGAAGAGCCTAGGTAAAGTAAGCAGTTATTAAAGTTCCTGTATTTGATGCACTTCATATGGGACAGCTATGAATTATTTTTTCTCTGATGGTTAAAATTTTATTTGTGAAGAATTTCTCATTAAAGTTAAAAGAAAACCTCAATTTAGCTCTGACTCTCTGTCAGCCTGGCTCCGGTGCTGAAAACAAACCTGGTGTTGTTCTTGTTATTAGTGACTAGGTCTGCCACGATTAGTCGGCTATCAAAATCGTCGACGACTAATTTAATAGTCAAAGTGTCGTTTGAAGCTTTGTAAGATCCTGAAAGACGCAGGGATAAGTAGTAGGATTTAAGAGTGTAATAACGGACTGAAACAGAAGATGGCAGCACTGCATCTACAAGGATGCCAGCTGCCGTTAAACCCCGAAGAAGAAGAAGCTGTGTCCAGTATCGTACCTGTGTCTAAATTCAGGGGCTGCATCCTCCTGAGGCCACATTTGTAGGCCGATTACGTGACAGCAACACGACGAAGGTTGTCCAAATTCGAAGACTCCTCCAAATGCGGCCGACAAATGCGTCCTCCTTTTCCTCAGATTTGAAGGATGGGTCAAGTGTATCCTTCGTGGCCCAGTCTATCCCAGAATTCATAGCGTTTCAAACAATAGCGGCAGCTACTTAGTTTTAATATTACTCTTGTTACTCTTTCTGGGTCACAAAATAAACTTTTTACATGTTTTGAGGCGAGAATGTAGCTGTGTAAACTTCAAATATCTGCTCGATTTATCGAGACATCACATATTTGCAAAAGTGCTCCGACGTTTTCGGAGACGTCTGTTACCCACCAGCTCAATAGCTAGCCGGGGTTCAAGGCTCACTAGAGCTGGCGAGAACAGCGAACTCCCAGCAAATCGTTTTCAACCCCCCCATGATCTTTCGCTACTCAGGTTAAACATGATATATAAGTCACTTAGATAACTTAAAAATATTATTGTTTGGCTTTTTTTAGTGTTTTATTTGTTCCTGAGTAAATCGGTTTGGCTGAAAATGATTAAACAGAAGTGTGAGATGGTCGAGAATTTACTCCAGTGTCCTGTTATATTTTAGATAGCAAGGAGCAGACGGCTGAGTTTATTAAACTCCACTGAGACAATCTGCAAATTTCATTAAAAGTTTAATAAACTATCATCTTGTCTTTATTTTTAGTTAGGACATACCTTAAACACTTCAAGCTGTAAGCTAATGATAGTTATATAAGAAAAGACGCATGCTGGTGCAATAAGCTGTACGTTATACGTCCAATGGACACAAGATCTGATTAGTCGACTAATCGCAAAAATAATCTGTGACTAGTCAACTATCTGAATAATCGTTTGTGGCAGCCCTATTAGTGACGAACAGGAAAATGTCCTAACTTCCCAAATGTCTTTTTAAAACTTTTTCAGTGTTTTTCCAGGTCAAATAAGGATCCTGTAAATGAGTGCAAAGCCTTAGAAGCTGTATGCTTTCAAAATTTTGTGCATTATATCAGAGACAGTCATCTCTTCTTTTCAGAGGAGCCATGATATCCAGGGTCATAAGCTGTTTGTATGACTTGAAACATAAGATACTGTCAGTGCTGGGGTACTATATATGAACTATATATGAACCTCAAGTGGTTTGATTCAACTGAATAAGATGAAACACGCTCATTTGTATTAGAATGACGCAGACTTGAACGATGCAATGTAACACATATATGGTGTGCATAATGATTTCCAGACTTTGGTGCTGACACAACTTTGTCTTCTACAACAGCTGTAGAGTACATGCATATGTGTGTGTGAGTCTGCCAACCTTGTGGTCACAAGACAAACTGGATCGCTCTATTTTGCGGGTCCTGGAGGGGGATGACGGGGAGGAGACACTTCTGTCTGGAACCACTGACACTGGCATCAAAACAGAGGAAGTTCCCACAGCATCATCAGCATATATGAGTTAGGGCCTGAATTGAGAACTACACAGACTATAAGACATTTTTCTAACATTTCTTTTCAGATCCGGAAACACTTATAGATGCCTGTTGGGAAATTTTCCCAAGATGCCACAAATCATAAAAAAGGGAGTCCTCATCAAAGCCTTTACTGTTGAAGCATACATCAAAGGCACAGTTATGTGTCGTATCTGTAACAGATTAACACTGTGCTGTTGACCTGTTTGACTTCAGAGTAATTGTTGTTTTCACTCAGCAGTAAAAGCTGTTACTCTTGGCTGATTTCATTTCCTCCTGAATTAGAAAGATGCTGAGGATAGGAGGTGATAGGCTCATGAAGTCATGTTTACATGAATTTCTTTCTTGTGTGGAATCAAAACACTTTACAGGACTTTCAGAAAACTGTGCAACGTTAAATGGACAGGCTTAGTGACCATTTCTTTCAACACAGAAACATTCCCAGTCCATATGAAAGCATAAAACAAGCATTTGCTTATTAACAGTTTTCTAATCAGCAGTGGTTCACCTGTTCTAGTGGTTTGTGTCGCATCATAAGTTTTTCCTTCTTATTACCCTATCAAATCCCATCATCCAGAAACTGGGATTGCTTTTAGCCAAAAGTTTTTCAAGATCTTTTAAAGACCAATGAGTATGTAACAAGTACAACACAAATAACAAACAGTGGTTACTGAACCTGGGCAGCCCAAATCTAACTTCTCGGAGGGACAGGTACCATTCACCCACAACAGTGAGCAATAACAGGTCTGTGATGCCCTTAGATGTGTGAGGCTGCACATTGAGTGGAGAAGCCTCTTGTCCACTCTTTGCCAAGAGGCGTGGATAACCTCACCTGGATTTAGGATTGTAATTGTTTTCCATGAACGAAGAATTTTTAGTCCTCTAGTGGCACTGTCATCTCATTGGAGGGTCACTTTAGTGTTCAAGTAGTAAAAAACAAATAAACATAAGAAAACACCACAAATATTTCCAAAAATGTAGTTTTGTTTTGTTTTTTTAATTTCAAGTATTCTATAAGAAGACAAAACTGCAAACGTGAACACAAATCTTTCCCCCTCACTCTTCACGAACTTAAGCCTTTCATTGAACTTCCACATAAACACACTGGTCTTTCTGTCCAGACACACTGTGTTCATATTTAACAAAATCAAAGTGCAGACATAAGTGTACACATTAGTTTGTGAGTCTGTCACTGAACTAACAGCCAATCTCTCAGCATGTTTGTGCTCTCTGCTCATGTTGTCTTCATATTAAATCATTTTTGGCTTTTTAACATTTTAACATTGCACTCAACAACAAACAAATCCTCCCTAAGAAAAAAGTCACTTCAAACTGCATTAGATTTCCACATGTCAATGCAATTTCTGGGCCATGAGTTTGAGACCCCTGAATGATATTCATATATGATATGTATACTGTATATACTGTATGCACAGGTGAGAGCAATAAAAAAGGTAAATGGACTCATTCCTATATAGAACTTTTTTCCTCTTCTCAAGTGCTTTCTATCTAATATTCACACCCATTCATTCTCCAGTTTATGCACTGTAGTGCAACCTAGGGTTCAGCATCCTTCCCAAAGGACACTTTTGCCAACTGGGCCAGGAATGAAAACACCAATCTTGTAATTAGTAGATGACCTGGGGTCCGTTCTTCGTACCTCACTAAGTAAGTTAGCTGGATTTGATTGTTGACGATTTCGCGTGATCTTGGATCATTCGGTTCTCCGAAGCTCATCCGGGACTTGCTGTCATAGCAACAGATCCGTGGCGTAAACCTGCTTGGGAGCAGGCTTACTTTATGTAAACAGGATTAGATCGCGCCCACTCAGGTATGTCCGCTTCATTTATACGAAAGCAACAGCGATATTTCTCCACTGTTTTTCCATAAATAAATATTATCAATGTAACTAAAGATAATGCAGCATTTGATTCTTTTATTGATGTCATACAGATACATACAGGTCATTTCCGAAAAAAAGGGAAATGTACTATTAATCATTCTATTTCATGTATTTGATTATTTCAGATGTAATTCATATTTTAGAGTAGTAATAGTAAAACACTTCGTAATCAAGATGAGAGACCACGGCTATAAAAGCGAAGGTGGATTTGGGAAGTCTGTCGCAGCCATGTCCTGTCCGTTTGTACGCGAGCAAGGAAGGTGCAGGTGCAAGATATAAGAGTTTACAGAATTCAGCGGATATTGCGGGATAGACGGGATCCTTTAGCTCAGCGCGACAGTGTGCTCATAGAGATATCGATTTTCCCGTGAGGGTATTATTTACTTAACACTCTCTCTCTCTCTCTCTCACACTCTCTCTCTCTCTCTCTACATATATATATATATATATATGAAGAGAGAGAGAGAGAGAGAGATATAGATATATATATATCTCCCAACTTACTGTGCATGCTTCAGTCACCCCTTGCATGGGAACAGGTAAAAGTGATGGAGTGTTATGTAAAACTACGCACAAAAAAACCCACAATGTCAATAAGTGTCACAGTACAAAAAGGGGTGTGACGAGGGGGTGCAGGACCACCACCTGTCTTTATTTGCTCTGCCCTTTTCTTGGTTGCTGTTATAAACAAACAAACAGATTATTTCAGGGTCTCTTTTCAAGAGACTAAAAGCAATATAAGTGATAAATATTACCATTCTGTAGAATATTCTTATATTTCACTTTTACTTGTTCCCATGTTCTAGAGGGTCCTGTTGTGGCTCTAATGTGAAAGAGGATATAATGTAATATAATATAATAAATTACTTACGAGTTTAATTTGTCAGCAACTTTCTGCCAGCCCTCTCTCCTTGCTTTTGCAGCCTTTGCAGTGTTCCCCTGCGTTTTAATTAAACTCTGAAACTCCTGAAATCCCTCAATCAAGAGTTCTTGCTCTGCTGCCGAAAAATACTGAGCGCGCTCCTTCGACATCTTCGCCGACCAATCAAAGGGTTGCCGATCAATGTTTCTACTATCGATGCATAGCCCCTTTTAAGCCACCCAGTGATCTCAGATTACTTCATCCAGCTATACTAATCGTCAACAGCAGGTGTGTTCGGAGAACCGGATTAGCGAGCTCAAAATTGGCGCAATGATTTGATCTTGGATGTGTCATTTGATCTTGGATGTAGTAAGCGAGGTACGAAGAACGGACCCCTGCTCTACCTCCTGAGCTTAGTGCATCACAATACCACAACACACTTGGAAAGACCCTATGACACAATATTTGTGAACCACTGCTGAGAAGGTGATGCACCCACTGAAAACACCCAGCCTGGACACTCTGCACCTCCAGTTTTACTGACTGTAAAAGCTTTGAATGACCTAAATGAACATAAACACTCAGAAATTGTAGAAACTTTAATGTGGACTCTTTTACCTATCTATGCCTAAGCACACTGTCTAACATTCAAACGCATTCAAACACTGACTCATTTGAATATATCTACAATAAAATAAAACGTTTCTAGTATGTTAGGCTGTGTGCTTCCTAAATCATGAGTGTTTTAGCTGTGTGGATGGTACATACCATTGTATGTGACATTATCACTCAGACCCGGAGACACCAACACAGTATCGTACCGCTCTCTCCCTCTCTTCCACTCCTCCTCTCTTTTCCTCCTCCACATCTCCTCCCTCTGCCTTTTCCACTCCTCCTCCCTCTGCCTCACCATCCTGATCTCTTGCTCCACCAGTGACTGGCTGCTGAGTGAGCGCAGCTTGAAAAAAGGATTTGAAGTGAAGGTGCTCTCCTGCGGTTCCACGGACAGTGGGGTGGAGCTTAGGCAGAACTCAGACGCACTGCGAATGATCAGATTGGAGGTCTCTACAACAATGACATTAGCGGAAGGCACTGCATCTGAATTTGCTGGCCAATCGGAAAGGCCGCCGATTGCAGAAGAGAGCAGACGATTCCTGGAGGCGGGGCTAGAGGAATCGGGCTCCAGGATGATGACGTTGTTAGCTGTCATTTCATGGTAGGCAGATCGGGGAAGGGACGAGGAACAGGATGGAGTCGGGGAGATTGAGAGTGTCGGGGTGCGGCAGGCCGGAGGTCTGGGTGGAGATCGTCCTGTCTGCAAGCTGGATGGCCTGCATACAGACAAGAACAATGTGAATGTTGAGTGTTTTGAATGGAGGGTTTTTGGATCATTTTGACAAATATTCAGAATCCTTTCTGAATTATTCTGTCTAAAATGTGTTTCTACAGTAGAACTATCACTCTTCTATGCACTTCTTTTAACTCAATAGGTTGGCTTATTTTGGTTGTAGGGTGATGGGTACAGACAGCAATTTTAGTTCGATTTCACTTTTAAAAAGCTTAATCAAATGATTACCTGCCCAGCAATAGACAAACAAGTACACCCTTCACTGGAACACTAACACTTACATTTGATGGAAGCCAAACCAGAGCTTAAAGAAGAGAAATAAATAGACAAATGCTTGCTATCACAGACACCATGGCAACTTTAATGTCAACTTTTGTTAGGGGTCTGGGTAAAAATGAACATCGATGTGAAAGTGCTGCTAACCTGCATGTTTTCTAATGGCCAGCAGGAGGTAACTCAAGATTCAGCATGCTTAATCCATGGCCTCAGTAAACACTTTCATTATGAGTTTATCGTTTCAGTTTCTCATTGAATAAAATTAATATTATATAGATATTGTAAATGGTGGCCTCCAATAAAGTAAAATAGACAAAAATATAGACACTTTATGACTGACAAGCACATACAAAAGGACAGTGTCCTTATTTCACACTCAGGTCCATCAAAATCACTTAAAAAAATCTAGTTCTAACAGGGTATTCCCCAAACTTGAGTACCTTGCAATCAGAAAACCCCCCCAGTTCCTATTCCTTATAGTTAATCTTCAACTCTATCTACTAGAGATGGACCAATCCGATATTACGTATTGGTATCAGTCCGATACTGACCTAAATTACTGGATCGGATATCGGAGAGAAATAAAAAATGTAATCCGATCCATTAAATATCACGAAAGCACCTCACAAAACTTGCGACATGGCGTAACTCGGCTCATAACCTTAGCACGTCGGAGGTGTACGCGTCACGTGATAGAGCGGCTAGAACAACAAAATTCTCCATGATAACAGAACTGTTGTCAGAACTCTTTGTCCCTCCTTCACGGCCATCCGCGTTGATCGAAGATTGTTGACTTTTGCTTAACCGGGTGAAGGGACACTTTCTCTCGGTTGAACACACACACACACACACACATACGCATGTACACTGACACAGACCTACACTCACCCCCCCACACCCTCCAAATGCCTTCGAAGCTTATGTCTTCTATGTTGTGAGATGTGATGATTCATGTGCTATGTGCTATGAGGTGTTTTTTTTCTGTTCCCAAATTGATCTCCCTCTTGGAGCTCAGTCTGGGGGGAGTTCTTTTTTCACCTCGTCTTTCCTCATGTTGTGCATTTTTCCATTGTTCGGTTCCGGGTCGTTGCTCGTGCGGCTGACTGGCCAGCAACCTAGCCTGACCTGTCTCCCCAGTGTGATGTTTGTGTATTGTATGTACGGTCGGCAAGGTCAGTCTCTTAATTGCCCCTTGGGGATAAATAAAGTCTTCTGAATCTGATCCATCCATCCCTCCATCCATGTATCTAGCCATCCATCCATTCATCCATCTTTCCTTATATTATCCATCCATATATCCATTTATCTAGTCATCCACCCATCCATCCATCAATCCATCCATCCACCTAGCCGTCTACCCATCCATCCATCCATCCATCCATCCATCCATCCATCATCTATCCATTCACCCATCCATCCATCCATCCATCCATCATCTATCCATTCACCCATCCATCCATTTATCTAGCCATCCATCCATCCATATATCCATCCATCCATTTATGTAGCCGTCCATCCATTTATCTAGCCATCCATCCATCCATCCATCCATCCATTCATATATCCATTTATCTAGCATCCACCCATCCATCATCCATCCATCCATCCAATCATCCATCCATCCATTTATCTAGCCATCTAGCCATCCATCCATCCATCCATCCATTTATCCATCCATCCATATATCCATCCATCCATCCATCCATCCATTTATCCATCCATCCATATATCCATCCATCCATCCATCCATCCATCTTTCCATCCATCCATGTAGCCATTCATCCATCCATCCATCTATCCATTTATCCATCCATCCACCCATCCATTCATCCACCCATCCATCACCCATCCATCTAGCCATCCATCCATCCATCCATCATCAAGGCTGCCCAGACTTCCCTCTACACCTCAGCCACCTCCTCCAGTTAATCCGTAGGAACATCGACACGTTCCCACAACATATAAGAGTTGTAATCTCTCCAGCATGTCCTGGGTCCGCCCTGGGGCCTCCTCCTGATAGGACATGTTTGAAACACCTCTCCAGGGACGCATCCACCTCAATCGGCTCCTTTCAATGTGGAGGGGTAGTGGCTCTACTCTGCCCCGCTCAATCTGAGCTCCTCACCCTATTTTTAAGGGAGAGGCCAGCAGCCATTCGAAGAAAGCTCACTTCTGCCGCTTGTATCCATAATGTCATTCTTTCAGTTACTACCCAGAGCTTGTGACAGTTGAGAGGCAAGGCTTTCAAATGAACTAAAATTCTGTCTAGGTGCATTTAACTGCCTTTGAGATCATAAGGACTGCATTCTGTTGCTATATGAGTTTTTGTGATTGCACAATACTGCAGAGCCAGTTACTGCTGGTGTGTAGTGGTAGACTTGGACTTTTTGGCTGCTGTACCTGGGTATTGCAAGGCCATGTGCAATCATTCCCCTCTCCCTGCGGTGTCGTTCCTCTCTCTCTAGAGTCAATCGGATCTCTCTCTCCACTGCAGTCTCAGGCTCCTCCAGGGTGCTGCGGTATGACGAATCATCCAGACCTGAGTCCTCTGAGCTAGGGGACAGGGTGGAGGACAGAGGAGGTTCCCTGGGCATGGGGATTTGAATTTCCCTTGTATAGGACAGGAGGAAACCACACTCAAGTTCAGAACGATGTGAAACCTACAGCGTTCTAGCTACTTGCTAAGTGCACTGTGTTGGCTGAAGGACTCATCTCGTTAATGTGGTGCATTGTTCTTTGTTTTACGACTGGGCATGAGCCCTGAAAACTATTCCACTGTCACTCTACAGCTTCTGTCAGCACTATAAATTGTATGACACACTTTTAGGCTAAGTCCTTGAAACTTCAACGAAGGCCATATTAGAAATTATTTACTGTTAGGACGACTAAGACTTCAGTGTGAAGATTTACCTGTGTTTGAGCCGGGGACTGCGAGTGGGGGGATATAGTGACGAGTGGGTGCCCTGGAAGCTCCCCTGAGCTCTCAGTCCCGGTTTTGGGATGGGCTGACCTTTGACCTCTTCTTCCATCTTCTTCCACTGCTGACGGGCCAAAAGAAAGTCCACATGCTCAGTAGAGACGTTTTCACTTTGGGTCTCTTCATGCACGCAGAAATCTACAGGGACCTGACAGGAGAGATTAGATGTGGGGTTAAGCTAAGCATTCTAGCAAACAGCCAGTGACTCTTTCACTCTGGGGTGGGGGAAATGGGTGGGGGCTTCACAGGACACCCTGCTGGGTCCAGTAATTCGCTCAACCAGAGATTATCCACTAGAGCAGTCACGTGATGACACTCAACGCTTTGACCAAGTAAATGACAACGGTGTGAAAGAAGGCCCGTCTGAGTCACCAGACCTACAGCTGGAGTCCGACAGCCAGGCCGGGCGTTTCAGTCAGGTGTTGGTCAGGTGAACCATCTGTCACATGACTCAGACAGGCTCTCCTCCAGACTGTTCTCACTCATAAAATTCTTTATAAACCCAAACGTTAAGGTTAACAGGTGGAGTTTCCAGTTTCAGTGCAGTTAGTTAAACAACAAAAAACACACTTACTGTTTAAAGGACTGTTGGGATTTATTTCTATCTGTAAGACTAATATCTCATAATTAGCATCACATATCTGTGTTTTGTCTAATACTGTGTCACTCTGATAGCGACAGACTAAGACCCCGTCACAAGAGTGTGGACGAGGTTGTAGTACCTACAAGACAACAAGGCCTTAAATTAGGCCTGATGGAGGACAAGAGGTGGTTGCCATGGTGATGGGTGAAGTGGCATCTCCAAATAAGGAGATGCCCAGAAAGGTGCATAAGAAAAAACGTGAGCCAAAGTGCTGGATCTCAGCCCAATAAGGAGAACCAACGTTTGACCAATCACCTTAGAGTAAGGATGGATATCGTTTAGGTTTTATCCGATACCGGTGCCAAATCGGTACTTATGAAACGGTGCCGGTGCTTAAACGGTGCTCAAACCGGTGCTTAAAGAATGGAGAACACAAACTTTGTCCAAAAACCTCTTATGTTTTTATTTTTAGCGGTCTCTTTTTTTCTGCAAAATGATAAGAACCGTACCAACATATAAACAACATCTGTGCAAAGATTTATGTTTTTAAAGTGAAACAGTGAAAAATTACAGCGCTGTCAATACATGAATATCCAGACGTTGTACAAAAATGTCCAATTTTGGCACACAATTGGACACCATGCCAGTTGAATTTTTTAGGTATTTAAGAGCAGAAATTAATTAATTTTATTAACATGCCTAAAAATGCTTTTTTTTAAAATACATTTTTGAAGAATTAACCACACATTTACATGGTGATGGGCCTTTTCTGCGCATGGAGCGCTTAATTGGCCTCTGGCCCTTTAAACTCTGAGGGGCTGTAACTTTGGTTTCTTTTGGTCAATTTGCATGATTGACACCTCTTTTTAATTGTTTGAGCCAATAGAGTCAGTAGTTGCTGCTGACGCCATTTTTAAAGTGGTACACAATCTGCAGACTCTCTCACCGGATGCTCCTAATTTTATTCTTGGTGATTTTAACAATTGTAATCTTAAGAAATCACTGAACAATTTCTTTCAATATGTCACTTGTCCTACAAGGCATAACAAAACGCTGGATTTGTGTTATGGACCAATTAAGGGGGCATATAAGTCTGTGGCTGGACCTGCGCTAGGTTCTTCGGATCACAATGTTATTCACCTCCTCCCTGCTTACAGATCTGTGATTAGGAGGGAGAAGGCCTGTGTGAAGCGGACTAATGTCTGGACAAAAGACAGTTGTGTTGCCCTTCAGGGGTGTTTTGATTGCACTGACTGGTCCTTGTTTCAAGAGAGCACTTCTGATTTGGATGAACTCACTGATGTAGTGTGTAGCTACATCTCTTTTTGCAAAGACTCTGTGATTTCAGTCAGAGAATCTAAGATTTTCCCTAATAACAAACCGTGGCTCTCTAAAGATATTAAGGATCTGATTCTTAAAAGGAAAATTGCTTTTAACGAGGGAGACGTTCCCACTGTGAGAATATTGAGGAAGGAGGTGAGGGCTGCAATAAAGATTGCCAAGATGAGGTACAGAAATAAGAACTCAGCAGTAACAACCTCAAAAGAGCTTGGCTTGGTATGAAAACAATGGCAGGGCTACACACGAAAGGTAAAAGTAGCATTACCTTAGGGGGGTTTACCTCTGACACACATCTGGCAGACAGTCTTAACAGTTTTTACCTTCGTTTTGAGAACTATGACTGTTCTAGGCAGACCAACACACTGAGGGAAAAGACTATCACTCCCCCATCAATTTGTATTGATGAGAGGGGGGTAGCTAATCTTTTTAGACACACCAAAAGCAAGAGTCCTGGACCTGACAACAGGACAGGTACTGAGAACTTGTGCTGATCAGCTGAGTGGGATTTTTCACTATATCTTCTCACTTTCTTTAGAGCTACAGACAGTACCTAAGATTTGGAAACATGCTATTATTGTTCCAGTTGCTAAGGGCAGTTCTCCTAAGGCACTGAATGATTTTAGGCCTGTGGCTCTGACTTCTTTAGTGATGAAGACATTTGAGAAGATAATTAAGAAGGAGATTTTAATGCATGTTGAACACCATCTTGACCCCTTCCAGTTTGCCTATAGAGCAGGGAGAGGTGTGGAGGACGCTGTTGTCACACTCCTGCATCTCTTGTATAAGAATCTTGAGGCCCCCCACACCCATGCAAGATTATTATTTGCTGACTTTTCATCTGCATTTAATACAATTCAACCCCTCTTACTTGCTGACAGGCTTTACAATCATTTCAAGCTTGACACTAGTCTGGTCGGCTGGGTGACAGACTTTCTGACCAATAGGTCAAAATGTGTGAGGGTGAATCATGTATTTTCTGATGTGCTCTCCTCTACTGGATCATCCCAGGGTTGTTGCCTCTCTCCCCTTCTGTTCATTCTGTACACAAATGAGTGTCGCAGCAATTTCACGAACAGACACATCCTGAAGTTTGCTGACGACACAGTAATCGTCAGTCTTCTAGTGGGGGATGAGTCAGGCCATGGACAGGTTGTAGATGATTTTGTGAATTGGTGTGATGAGTCCTTCCTTTCACTTAATGTGTCAAAAACTAAAGACATGATTATTGATTTTAGGAAGTCCTCTTATAGCTCATCACCTACTATCATTAAAACTGCCGATATTGGAATAGTTGAGAGTTATAAATATTTAGGTGTGGTACTTGACCATAAACTGTGTTTTGAATCTCATGCTGATGCCACTACTAAAAAAGTTCAACAAAGACTGTTCTTTTTAAGGAAAATGAAATCTTTTAATGCCTCATCTTAGATGTTGTCTTTGTTTTATAGAAGTTTTATCGAATCTGTGATGTCTTTTTGTATCGCTGCGTGGTTTGGTAACCTGACGGTGAAGAATAAGAATCGGTTGGGACTTCTGGTAAAAATTGCTAGCAAAATTTCAGGGCGCTGGCAAGATGGACTTTTGGCCATTTACAATAGAAATGTGCTTAGAAAGACTCATTCTATTATTCATTGTGTGAACCATCCACTTCACAGTGAGTTTGAGTTGTTGCCTTCCGGCCGCTGTTTTAGAGTACCTCCGAGGAGGACTAAAAGGCTCCAGGTCTCTTTTATCCCTACTGCGTCTTGTCTCCTTAATGGCAAATAATTGTCCTTGAACTTTCTATCATTATTATTGTTATTATTATTTTATAGTATTGTTCTGTTTATTTTTATCCTGCTGCTAAACTAATTTCCCCTTGTGGGACAATAAAGAAATTGAATTGAATTGAATTGAATTGAATTGTAACGATGCCACGTTCACGTTACTTCAACCAATCAGACGTTCCAAGGCCAAAACCCATGTGGGCCCAAATTTACTGCATATGACGTCTGTCCAGTCACGTGTCTATAGGTGGGTCTAAAATGGAGGTTGTTGACAGAAAACGGCTCTGATGCGGCTAGGTAGGCGTGGTAACTGCTGATAATCATGTGGCTACCGGCTACCGGCGAAAATAACGGAGGAAATCTGGACGGTAAGCCAATTTCTGTCTTAGCACATTTACGCCGCTGTGTGCTTTTGTGGTCTTCTTTTGTGGCTCATTCAGTGAATTTTGGTCAGAGTGTGGTGAAACTTGGTGTTTGGAATTAGTGATAGCTCTGGAAGATAACCAGCTTTTCTTTAGACGGTTACATGAAGTCTGGAGAATTTCTGGTTCGCCTTGTTTGTTTAGCGGACTTGTGCGCATTTACATAACTGCTCGTTTAATCATGGCTTGTTTTCGTTGAGTTTGGTGGTTGTAGAAATGGTTTATATGACATTTTAGCTGAGATTCAGAGGTTTCTGTGGATACCACACATGTCTGGACTTATATTTCTCACCCCGTGTTATAACCGATTAAACGTGATCTCCTCCTTTTTGCTCCCAGTACCGGGGGCGTGGGGCTTAAAGCACTTGTTGCAGGCTGCTGAGTTTGCATCTTTTGCTGTGAAGTACAGCCAGACTTTTGACCGCTTCGCCTTGGGCATTTTTAATCTGTAGCTCTGCTCTAAAAGAACGTACGTACCTGGGCCCGCCTACTATGCTTGTAAAGGTAAAATGATTGGCTAAAATCCAAAGTGTATGACATCTCATGAAAAATTTTTTAAAAAGCACCAAAATAAAGCACCAAAATGTGCGCTGCTTTTCGGTCTGGTTACTACCGTTTATGTCAGAACTGGTGCCATATCGGTACACATCCCTACCTTAGAGTCCTGTTTATCACACATAATAAAAGCATTACTGTCTGGGTGTGGGGCTCTTTGTTTGTTTGTGTCTCCTGAGCAAGCAGAGAGACACGCAGCCTTTTGTCTCTGAGCCAGAGACACTGAGACACACACAGAGTCCATGGCACCATGTGAAACTCATTTGAAACTTTAACCGTTTTCATAGAAAATTGTGAAAACGTACAACATATTTGTCTTCTCTCTCATAAAATCCCTACAGGACAGAGAGAAATGGACAATGTGTCCTTGGTTTCGTATAAAACTGATATAGATATAAACTGATTTTTAGTTTTTATGAGATAATGGTTCTGTTACTAGTTAGCTAACAGAAACTAATCTAAGTCTATTAGCAGCAACCAACCAACTCAGTGACATCATGTTCTGTATTGGTACAAGACGGCACTAAACTTGTTCTAAAAACCTCAAACACATATTTTTAAACCCAGCTTCATAGTCAGTGTTAAACCTATGACAGTATTTGAGTGCAGGGATCCACAGTGTAAATTAGCCTTTTCATGTCACCTTTGAGTGGGCTATGCTATCACTTTCAGCTATGATTGCACAGTTTGGGCACAAGGTGGAAGCGATGATCTTTATTTCCTTTTCTTGTTAAAATGAACATGTTTTGTTATAATACAGCAATGAATACTTCTGAGATCTGTCTGTGCTATAACTACATAGTTCACTTTAGTTGATGCTTGAATTAATGTCCTAGAACTCTGATGCAAACTGCGAGTGCTAATGCTGGGTGATGGGCTCAAGGCTCTTACAATCATGCACATGCTGCAGCTCCCTCTGTCAGACACTGATAGTACAGTTTTGAGTGGTACAGATGAAAAGTGTCAGAAACTGTAACAGATGAGTGACAGAGACACAGCTCCATCCACCGTTGGCTAACTGACAGGTACTCTGTTAAGACCAGAGTTTATAAAGCCCCATGTGTGCGTATATCTATTCTGGTTTAAGTCTAGGCTTTTCTTTTTGGAGATAGCTTAAGTTAGGGGTAACTTACTTGCTTTTATTTTTGTCAAAAAATGTCAAAAAAGTTTGGCAAACATTTTTGTTGTTATAATTCATCTCTGTTAAATGTCTGATGAAAAGTGTTGAACCAAGTTAAAAGCACAAAAGAACATCCCCGTGTCTCTGCCATCAGGCTACATACAAACAGCAAACTCACCTTCTTGTCGGGGTCCGTGGAGCTCGCTGTGGAGCTTACTGAAGGAGACCGTAGGAAAAGATCTCTCCTCAACCTCATCTGGTCTTCATCATCATCCTTTCTTCCCACCCTGTATTCCTCCACCTCCACCTCTCTCTTCTGCTCTTGTTTTTTTGCATCTGCTTTGACTTCATTGTCTTCTTCCTCTCCTTTGACCTTCTCCTCTTCTTCAAATGTTACATCTTTCTTCCTCTCTTCTTCGATCTGGCTGGTGATGTCAGAGGGGGCAAAAGCTGACCACTGGTCCTCACCTGCATCGCTGTCTGAGTACACGATGACACGCTCTGCTTGGAGGCAGTCACTGAGGTGGCTGTCACTCAGGTCATCCCTGATGGTGAAGTCGGGACCCCAAACTTCTTGTGGCACGGCCTCCAGAGGATCTGAGGTGGCACCTAGTGGCTCAGATGGTGAAGGATGCAGCAGACTGTCTGAGGGGAAGAGGAGATCTGAAAAGACATCTTCTTTTGCCTCTTCCTCTATTCCTCTGATCCAGCGATCCTCTTCTTTTGTGTCTTTTGCTCCTGGGTCTTCTCCCTCTTCTCCACCCCCTACCTCCCCACCCTCTGTACTCTCTCTGGTTTCATCGTCTCCCTCTCTCTCTCTTCTTTCCCAGCTATCACTCTCTGTTTCTCTTTCATTTCCATCTTCTCCCTTGAATCTCCCTCTGTCTTCATCCTCTGTCTCTATTTCTCTTCTTTCGATTTCTCCTTCTGTTTTTCCCCTCTCTTCTTCTTCTCCCTCTATCTCCCCACTCCCTTCATCCTCTCCTCTTTCACTTTCACTGACCTCTCTTCCTTTCTCATCTCCCATCTCAAAAATGAGATAGTCACACTCATCTCCTTTCCTATTTTCTCCTCCTACAGCCTTGTCTTCCACCCTATGGACCCCAGGAAAACCTAGTTCGTCCTCTTCCTGGTTGTGGCAACTAAAAAGGCTCTCTCCTTCCATGTCTGTTAGTGGTGCTGATGAGCTCATCTCCATGGTAACTGGACTGACTAGCAGTGGGGGAGAGGGAGGGCAGACGGGGTTATTGCTGCTGGAGCTACCGTTGTCGTGGTTAGCGTCTGTTAGCTCAGGTGTTGTCCTCCTTAGCCCAGTTGTAGCTCTCTGAGGAAACATACATGTAGTTCTAATTCATTTTGTGGTTATAATGGAGCAGAAATTAAAAAAAAAACATACTTGGATAAAACAGCATGAAGTCAATTCAAAAGTCCAATCTACTAAAATCTCATAATTGTGATGAAAATGACATAGCTTATGGGTTTGCATTCTTTCCAATGAGCAGCAGTGACCAACGTGCATAAAGGAAGTCTGCGAGAGTTCAGGCTAACAGGTAGGTGGATACACATGGATGTCACACAGTGACACCCAGAGGAGGATGACAGAGTCAAAGAGGGCTATCTGAAGAACAGGACTGCTTTCCTGCAGAATCTCACAAAGCAGACATTGGTGTGGATCATGGATGAAAGTGCTCCTGTCACTGCTGTGGTGTGCTTAGCAATACGAGGTTCGAAAGGAAAAGAAAGCATACCTGTGGCACTAACCAGTTATGATAGTGAAAAACTGCTCTTCTTACTGATGCATATACAGGAAATACTTAAGCAAGGGTGGGGGTTACTGGAGGTGGACAGGCTGCTTCTAATTGGAGGCTGTTAACATTATAAATTTCATTTAATTTCATGTCAGCTTAGCAAGGGTCCGGATGGTTTAATCTACTTCACAGTTATTCAGTTAATAACACTGAAAACACAGCAGGGAATAACTCTCTTAAGAAAATTCACAGTTTTAACTTGGTATCTCAAATATGTGTTTCGCTAGCTGGGCCCACATCCTCATTTGAGGTTTGACAGCGTTTTAGTAGGTAAAGGTGAATGTCTTGGACAAGAATTGAGCTGCGGTTTGGGGAAGACCTCGACCGGGCCTGGGAGATCCCCATGTACTAAATAGAAGTGAAGAAGTTAAAGAATTTAACAAGGGAGGGAGGGTGGAGCACGTAAATGAGAATGAACAGCTTGTAGAACTGGGGGAACATATATAGAGGAGAACCGTAAGGAGCGTCTTTGGAGGTGTTTTCCCACTCCTGAAATTCAGATACTTTATCTCCAATTTAGAATTTGACAATCACTCTAGTTAAAGCAAGTCTGCTTCGACAGTAACCTGTATTTGGTGTTACAGGTCTGTTACATACATGTACATACATAATACATGAAGGATCAGTCCTAATCAGAGATTATAGGTCAGAAACATCATGAGAACCTTGGATGGAGGTGGTCTGCAAAGTGCTTTGCAGATGAGTAACAACTGTGGGTAGACTAGAGCATCTTATCGCCTGTTTGAATTTATCACCCTACATGGTTTAGTAAATTAGAAGTTAAAACTGGTAAATCTTTAGCAGCTGCACATGTTTGCACACGAGTAGGTGGAGACCAAACACAGAGCTAAGATTAAAGTACAAAAACCTGGTTAATTCAACACACACTGAACTACACTGTTAATCTTACACTATAATAAGGCATATGCAAATATACAATTACTCAACAATTACTGAATATATTTGAATATATAATTGTCCACATACTCATGAGTACATCAGGGTACATTAAAGTACTGCACATGGCCTCAAATATTTGATGAGCTAAACTCAAGCCTTCCTCTCGTTACCATGGTGGCACTGCGTTGGCTGTGAGTGGGTTTGCATATTATTATGGTCTGTCGTTCAAAGCATGTGCTGGTGACAGATGGGAGGTGTTGCTATGGTAACACTAAGTATAGCTGCAGAGGCAGGCAAGCTGCTAAAGTCAATTCCTTTTCAGTTCAGTCACACTGTGTGAAGAGAGATCACATTAACCAGATATTATAGCCCATCACTTCTCTTTGGTTGCATGCTGAATATAGTGACTTCATACAAAAACTTCTTTAGTTGCATAACAGCAAATTGATGGTATAACATTCATAAACAGCAAACATGGGAACTAAAATGACACTGAGCAAATATAAAATGTAAATATAAATATAAATATAAACTAAAACATGTGAAAGATGTATCCCTCAGGAGACAGAGGCCTCTGTATCACTGACACATGACATGCATACCTGCACCAATGTGTCAACTACAACACTGGATCAATGCCAATGCAGCTATAGTTTGTAACAAGTTTGTGGCAGTAAGGTTATTAGAATTGCTGGGTGGAGTGATGCTTTTTTATGCAGCACCTCTCTGGTTTCTAAAAGTTCTACCTAACAGGATTTATCACAAACACTTATGAAGATGACCTATTTCTTGTCCTCTGCTGCATTTCCAGCACTGGAAATGATTCCAGATTAATTTTCACAAAACAGCATAAAGTTCATAAGTGAAAGGGGCTTAAGTTTTACTCAACAGAGAAACTCAAGTCCTCAATTAATTCTGATGTGATGAAACTCTGAAGGCATTTACTTTGAAGAGATGTCATTTCCAGTTTGCTGCATAACAGATGATTAACGTCTCTCTGCATCAGTCAGCATTAAGCCCAATGGCTGTTTTCTACAATCATTGATTAAGCCGTAGTACAAACTGAGTGAATGGGCATAAGTGGAAGCCTTTACGTACATTTTGATTCATAGGGGAACAAAATTACTTTTCAACCCAAGCCCTCACTGCTTTATTTAGACACGTTGTTCTATCCATGGCATTTTTAATCAACTTCATGGAAAAGGTCGTGTACATCTACCGAGGCCAACCATCCCAGCTCACAAATCATTTTGTTTACACTTTAACTATTCACCCTGCACTTCCAGCTTCTGTAAAATTATCCATAGGTTTTAACTATGCTGGCAGTTAACCTATAACTGTTGTAGCCTTTTTCTGCAATTCTTCACCTACTTTAAGCTTTCCGAGTATAACAGCTGTCCATTGATTTTAGCTAACAGTTCATCTGTGGGCTTGCATGGATTCTATTCAGAAATTCCAGTTTTATCCCACAGCCCAAAGACATAAATGTTAGCGACTGGTTATTCTAAATTTTCCATAGGTGTGGATTTGAGAGTGTGCAGCTTTCTGTCTTTTTGTGCATCTGCTGTGGTGGACTGGTGACCTGTCCAGGATATACCCTGCCTCTGCATAAGGCGGTAAAAGCAGGAGGTAAAGTGGCGACTCAGTATTTTGAATATCAATTGTTGGTTATGTTCATAGTTGGGTTGGAGTAGTGGGTTAAGGGTGTGGTGTGAAGGAGGCTGACCAGAACGCATGAGCGGGCAGCCCAGGCTGAGGGAAGAAGCTGAAATTTTAATTTTAATTTTAAAACTGTATATACTGTATATTCTGTGTATTTATTATTTCACTCCAATTGCCTGTTCTTATTGTCCTTATCTTCAACGTATGCTGCTCAGTTGTTTGTTAATTGCCCCTCTGGGATAAATAAAGTCTTCTGATTCTGATTCTGAAGCATCCCAACAGCACTATAAAAGTTAGTAGTTAGAAAAGTTAGAAAAGCATGATTGGAAATAAAGCCTGCAATAATCTCCAACGCTGTGGATACGGGGTCCTCACTTCACAAGTGATGCTGAAACCCAGGCGTTCTCGCACCCAGTCCGTGGAGGTGCTGGGCCAAATGGTGGCGGAACTGGTCGTCATGTACATGGAGCAGGCAGCGGCGCACCAGCACCAGCTGCAGGAGGGCAGGCTATGGTGGACTCTGGCTCGCACACACCCTGGTGTGGCATTATTGGAGAGCGAGTGGGTGGAGGTTAGGTAAGTGCATGGGGACATAAACAAATTTCAATGATGAGGATGTACACATCCTGGACAGGGAGGAACGCTGGTTTGAGAGTCAAGGAGGCCATTTACGTGAAAAGGGAAAGACCATCTCTGAATCGAGGACGGGGCCTAAGGGTACATCTGTCACCATCTTACAATGCTGTGATTGCAGCCATTCCCCAACTCTCTGTGAATGGGACTCATGGCCATTGATCAGTGGTACATTGTGCAAATGTACTGTTTATAAGGTTGGGGAACCCTGGATGAGTGACGAAACATACTGAAAACTCTACGTCCAGATGAACAAAATCAACTTTTTTGGGTTGGTGGAAGGTGGCCTGATAGGTCACGTTTTCTTTTACATCACATTGCTGGGTGCATGTGCGTCACTTACCTGGGGAACAACTGGCACCTGGATACACAATGGGAACAAAGCAAGCTGGAGGAGGCAGTGTGGCGCTTTGGGCAATGTTCTGCTGGGAAACCTTGGGTCATGTTACATTAACATGTACCACCTGATGGCAGCAGGTTAAGGTGTCCTGCCACAAAGCAAAAAGGGTTCAGGAATGGTTTGAGGAACACAACACTGAGTTTGATGTGTTGGCTTGGCCGTGGCAAATACCCCATGTGGAATCATCTCCAGACGTTTAGTTACTTAATGTATGAAGAAATAATAATTGTAAGTAATAATAATAATAATAATAACAATAATAATAATAACAATAATAATAATAATAATAATAATAATGATGATGATGATGATGATGATGATGATGATAATAACGACAGTAATAAAAATAATAATAATAATAATAATAAGCGGACACATTTATCAATTCAATGCAGTTTCATTTATATGCGCCAAATCACCACAGCAAATGTCTCAAGAGGCCCAAGGCCTTATACAACACGCTCATATACTCACCTGTCCATAACTGTACATTGGGATGCTGTGAATCATTGTGCATCATCCCTGACAGGTGACTGACTTGCAGAAGTGTCATTCTTGCCTCAGTACAATATAATTCTTTATATTGTAGTATTGCTAAATGTAAGTTAGATGCTGCTAAGATGACGTTTCTATTCCCCTTTGTTGATTAGTACTGCTGTAATATTGATGTAATATGAACATAATGTAAAATAATGGAAATATTATTGATGTTATATTGACCCACATTATTATTGTAGGGTGTTTATCTAACAAAGGACTTTGAAGTCACTACTTTGTGATTCAGTGCCTGTGACCCTGATAACAATAAGCAGGAGAGAATGGATGAAGTGAATTTAATTCATTTTGGAAGTCACTATTTAATGAAATTCATGTATACACTTTACATCTAGAATTTGCATTGGCAGTGGCACGGTGGTTAGTACTGTCACGTCATCTTCCTCTGTGGAATCTGCATGTACTCAACGTGTTTGTGTGGGTTCACTCTGGCTTCCTCCCACAGTCCAAAGACATGCAGTTAGTAGGGTTAGATTATTTGGTGAATTTAAACTGCCAGTAGGTGTGAATGTCATTGTGAATGGTTGTCTGTCTCTCTGTGTTATTCACAGCTTTAGTGAAGGTTACAAATGATCTTCTTATGGCCTCTGACAGTGGACTCATCTCTGTGCTTGTCCTGCTAGACCTCAGTGCAGCGTTCGATACTGTCGACCACAATATCCTATTAGAGCGATTAGAACATGCTGTAGGTACTACAGGTACTGCACTGCAGTGGTTTGTATCATATCCATCTAATAGACTCCAATTTGTGCATGTAAATTGAGAGTCCTCTTCACCCACTAAGGTCAATTATGGTGTTCCACAGGGTTCAGTGCTAGGACCAATTCTGTTTACATTATACATGCTTCCCGTAGGCAGCATCATTAGAAGACATAGCATAAATTTTCACTGCTATGCAGATGACACGCAGCTCTATCTATCCATGAAGCCAGGTAACACACACCAATTAGTTAAACTGCAGGAATGTCTTAAAGACATAAAGACCTGGATGGCCGCTAACTTTCTGCTTCTTAATTCAGATCAAACTGAGGTTATTGTACTCGGCCCTGAAAATCTTAGAAATATGGTATCTAACCAGATTCTTACTCTGGATGGCATTACCTTGGCCTCCAGTAATGCTGTGAGGAACCTTGGAGTCATTTTTGACCAGGACATGTCCTTCAACGCACGTATTAAACAAATATGTAAGACTGCTTTCTTCCATTTGCACACGTTTGCATTGAGGCGACTGTTGTTGTGATTTGGGGCTGTATAAATAAAACTGAATTGAGCTGAATTGTGTTAGCCCTGTGACATAATCATCTGTCCTGCCCTGGTGCTTATTTCATGACGTGCAGTTATGTAAATATGGAAATCAACAGTCACCCTCATTCTCGCGCCCTCACACACACACCAACATACTGGTGAGCAAAGTTGGATCCATTCATGACAGAAATCAAATATGTCCGTCCTCTTTCTCGCTGAAACTATTATTAATTTTGCAGTGACCCTGCTTTAACTCGCTGACCGATACAACATCTGCCAGTTTGAATCAGTATTGATGGGTTTGTTTTCCAGAGTTCATGTCTGGCCTGCAAGGTCATCATTCTGATCTGCAAAACTCTTTTAGCAAAATGTGACTATAACCTTTTTACAGCTTTGTTACAGGTGTGCTCTTAGCCATGAGACACAATACTCATGAACTTTGACCAGCATACCAAAACACAATAATGTCATGGTTATGGAGAATCCAGGACCCAAGATGCAGACTCCAAAGCACATTTACATAAACAAAAACATTTATTTATATGAGGCAGCGATTCCAGATAGCTGATATAAAGCGGGTAAAATAATCCAAACTGGAACACACAGGCTGACAAACAACACAACAAAGAACTGAGGAAAACTAAGGGTTTAAGTACGTACACACGTTTGTAATTGGACATAATATCATGGAAAACCTGATAAATAGAAACTCTAAAAACAGGAGACTATGCAGAAAATATAACAATGAACAATACTGCAATATGACAGCATGGGTTGAAGACCCTGGATTATTGCAAATGAAACCTGCTGCAGGACAGTCCAGAGTTTTGCTGCTCAAAGTATATACAGGGAATAACCTTTCACAGTAGCTCAGACTTCATCTGTGCAACAACTGTTGGTTAGCAGCTGTCAACATCTGCTAGCCTCTCACAGAAGCTTGAGCAGCAGGATGTGACGGTTTATGAAAACATCAGATCCGGCTGATATTGTCAAATTTAGTTTCTAATACACTACTAAAGCCATATTTATTGAGCAGGTTTGATTGTTTGATTGCAGCATAGAAATGTAGTCAGTACATGTGCTCCTGCGCACGTTCAAAATAGCATCGTTCCTTCTTCAGTTTCTGAGGACAGCCTGGACAGTCATTAGTGGTGTAGTGGTGCTCTGCTGTAATCCATGCCCCTACACTGCCTGTCTAGATTTGAACCAGAAGACTTTTGGATTATTGGTAGACCTCACTGACCTTTGTCAGCTGAACTTTATATTTAAAATATATTAAATCCACGACATGGAGTTATATTCCCTGTATAGTGAATATAGTGAAGTCTCTGCCCCCACATCAGCAGCTGGAGACAGCATTATGACGATTACTTAATCAGACACCTCTGTGTGTGTGTGTGTGTGTGTGTGTGTGTGTGTGTGTTGTGTGTGTGTGTGTGTGCGTGTCTATGTTTTGAGAGGATTACACAGCAGCTTTAGGCATCATGTGTTTTACCAAAGATGAGTTATAAATGGAGCCATGATGCTGTTGCACTCGGTTCTAGCGTTCCATTTTCTCCTGTTCTGCTCTTTGTAGTTAAATTCTAATGAAAAATTCAATTATCTCCCTGGTTCTACTGCGTTCTGTCAGATGAGTGCTGTGCCAGCAGTGTTATATAAGACATTATTCTAAACTTGGGCAAAGCACCAAAATCGTGACAGATAAGCGTGCATACAGAACCCAAGCTGAGCCAGAGCCTCGCGCATACACCTCGTTCACAGGCTACACGGTGTGCATCCACACAGCTGCAAGGAAGACGCTGTTCGGCTTTATTATTCAATGTTGTTGATTGGTTTATTTACCTACCAACAGCTTCCAGCACAGCAGCCAAAACGAGATCATCTCCAGTCGGCCGCGGCGCGCGCATTCCTCTCCACCTCTCCCCAACGGCAGCGCGAGCAGCCAGGCGGCCACTCTCTGGCGCGAGGAGGGACGCATACAAGCTGGCGGCTGCCGCGAGCGTACGTGTATGTGATGGAGAGAGATAGAGAGAAGGAGAGCAGCGGGGAGAGAGAGAGGCAGGCTATATCGACCTGAGCTAGTGTGTGAATTAGAGCAGAAGAGATCGATTTTTATTGGCAGACTCTTGCACATCTCTCTCTCTTTTTACTGTGTGCCTGGTTCCGACCCCCCCTCTATCTGCGCCTGCTGCATCCGCCGTTCACGCCCCCCCAGGCTCCAACACTGTAAAAGATAGCTATCTTAGCAAGTAGCCTAGGCCTGTGGGGATGTACAGTTAATATCTACTGCTAGCATCACGAACATAATCTTTCTTTGTGTAACTTTATGTTGTACATTAATGGTCATTACAGTTAGAAAGCAGGATAAACTAGGCTACTCTCTGTCATGGTCCCTATGACAGAGAGTAGGTCTATGTGTTAATAGACCTCTCTGCATTGAATCATACTTGTTATTAATCTCTGTCTCTCTTCCACAGCATGTCTTTATCCTGTCTTCCTTCTCTCACCCCAACCGGTCGCAGCAGATGGCCCCGCCCCTCCCTGAGCCTGGTTCTGCTGGAGGTTTCTTCCTGTTAAAAGGGAGTTTTTCCTTCCCACTGTCGCTTGCTCATAGGGGGTCATGTGATTGTTGGGCTTTTCTCTGTATGTATTATTGTAGGGTCTACCTACCTTTGGCATGAACGCTACCATCACCTCAAATTTCTACAGGTGTGTAATCAAGAGCTTGCTGACGAGCTGCATTACAGTTTGGTACGAAGCTGCTCTGCCAGCAGCCGGAAATCTCTACAGAGGGTGGTGAAGGCAGCAGAGCACTTGCATGAGGCTTCCTGCCATTCAGGACATCTATCTTCAATGGTGCCTCTGCAAAGCACACAGCATCATCAAGGACCACAGCCACCCAGCACATCAGCTGTTCTCCTTGCTACCATCTGGCAGACATTACAGGAGTCTGTCTGCTCGGACTACAAGACTTAAACAGTTTTTACCATCAAGCCATACGACACCTCAACCACAACACTTAAACACACACACCAGAGATGCACTCAGAAGCTGTCCTACAGTTTCACAGGTACATTGTACACTCTGCACTGGTCACTTCATTCTTATTAGTATTTAAAGAAATAAAAACCTTACTCCATGCAATACTGTACTAACTGCCACTCAAAATTTTGTACTGTTCAGTTTGTACTGCTGCTCACTCCTGCCACTTTATCTCATGTGCAATATCCCATTTGCCCAAGGGCGTAGATTTGGTTTTGGCATTGGTGGGGACGGATGATTCAACCACCAAACCCTGCCCCGTTTCTTTTTCTTCCTGTCTTTGCTTCTTGATAAAAAAGGAGAAATATACTTGCCTACATATGCTATTCTACATGCTTTTAAACCACTTAAAATTACAATTCATAGTTTTATATGTGAATTATATAATGTTAAATTACTATTAAACAAATGACTAAGTATTTTAGACTTTAGTTTACTTCAGCCATATTCCATATAAATTAAGTATCGTACAAAAATAAAAATAGCTTCAAATACATTCATGACAATAAAAGAATATGACTTTAAGGACTTAACAACATTACTTCAGTTATAGTACACCAACATCTCTGATACATTAGCACTAAGGGAACACTGAATGACCTGCTGGTTTTTGTCCATAAAACTACTCATCTAAGATTACCACAAAGTAAAAGATCTCTCAGCAACATTATGCAACATTTTAGGCACTGTTGCCCCGATCAGCTCAGTGAGCTGTTTATTCTAAACATGAACTACTGTTACAGCAACAGACATGGACACAACAGCTCAATGTCCACTATGTGAAGGAGCCAAACACATGCCTTCTCCTCTCGTTAACTGAGATGAACTGCTGCCATATTGGTTTTACATCTATACTGTCCAGTCTCCCCTGCTGGACATGGTACACCCTCTGTAAACTAATATCCTGGCTTGCTCGAGGCTGCTGTTTTCTCTGACAGTTTCAATCAAAATTAGAAATGCTACTCTGAGACTGAGATAACTAATAGTTGTGCAGTTAGTTTCCAAAACACGTTATTCATGGTTACATACAATTTTAGACTGATGTGCCAAAGCCTAGAATAGCCTGTAACGTTATTATGACGGACACATTTTATGAGTGAACTTGACTTTACGTGACTTACAGGTTTCTTTGAAAAATACTTTCTTATATCCAGGTTCTTCCTTTGTGCTGCCATCCTCCTCTCCTCCTCGCAGCGCAGGCTTGCCGCTGCTAAAATTAAACAGAGCTCCCTGAAAGGCACAGCCAATCACATTGGCCATATTTGTCACATGAGGTAGGACTCCAGTAGAGAACGTAATTTAACTCTTTCTGCACCGCTGGGTGAATGAGACGTTGACAGATCATTTTTTTCTTTCTATCGGGTTTATTTTTCTTTACTCAAAGAGATCAAATTATTGGTGGGGACATGTCCCTTCCGTCCATGCCAAATCTACGCCCTTGCATTCCCGCCCCCCCCCCAAATACATGTCAACAGTCACATTCCTATTTAAGATTTCTTTTATCTATTCACAAGTGTGTACATATATTTATATATATATTTATATTTAGTCTGCGAACCTTTTTCTTTTTACTGTATTTTATAAACATTTTGCTCGTACTATTTTTTACTTACTATACTGCTGAGTTACTGTCTGCTGCTCGTCAAATACATTTAATTGCAATGCTGACCCTGTGCTAACTTGCATATGACAAATAAAACTGAAACTGAAACTGAACTGAAACAATATAAAGCACCTTGAGGTGAGTGTTGTTGTGATTTGGCGCTGTATAAATAAAAGTGAATTGAATTGATTTGGGTCTTGGACCCAGACTCTGAGTTTTTTATTCTTAGTGCAGAGTTTCCTGGTTTGTTTCCATATTTATTTACATTTTCAGTTTTTGGTTTCTCATCTAGTTCTGTTCGGTTGATTGTATTTTATTCCTTAAGTCCCTGCGTATTGCCTCCCTTGTTTTTGAGCTACAGCCACCCCTGTAGCTCAGGTGGCAGAGCAGGTCAACCACTAATCGAAAGGTCGGTGGTTCGATCCCAGGCTGCCTCCTGGCTGCATGCCAAATATCCATGGGCAAGATACTAACCCCATGTTTACCTACTGGTGGTGGTCAGAGGGCCCGGTGGCGCCAGTGTCCGGCAGACTCTCCTCTGTCAGTGCGCCCCAGGGCAGCTGTGGCTACAATGTAGCTTGCCATTGCCAGTGTGTGAATGGGTGAATGACTGAATGCAGTGTAAAGCGCTTTGGGGTCCTTAGGGACTAAGTAAAGCGCTATACAAATGCAGGCCTTTTTACCATTTTCCATCTCTGTTTTTCCTTTTGTGTGAAGTCATTCATTATTTACCTTGTTCTGTCATCTCTCGTGTTTTACTTTGGTAAGCATTTCTCTCTGTGTCATGTGCTGACTTGTACTTCCTCATTTCATTTGGTCTGGTGTCTGCAGCTGTGTTTCCCAACAGTTCCCTCTCCCATCACTATCTTTTGCATAAATTTTCTCAGTTTCCATTTGTCCTCTGTTGAGTTGTCCCACATAGCTGTGCTCTCCCTAGTTTCCCCAGGAATTGCTTTCTTTAGTTATTCCTTAAGGCTTTTGGATGTTTTCTCTTTTTGGACTGTGAGTTACTTTTGTCAGTTTTGCAGTAAGCACCTCTGTATACTGCATTATGCTTTTGGGTGGGTAAGCCGGCACCACACTTCGCACAGCTAAATCTGACACTCTCACTGGCTCCATGTTGTTAATCACAAGGTGTTAGCCTGTAAGCATGAGTTACAACCAGATCCTCCCCTCATTCATCACATCCAGTTCCAAACACCAAAATGGTGCTGGCATAAACGCTCAGCGCTAGGCTTTATATCAGGACACCTTTTGGTGATGTCACACTGGCTATGGCCATCTTTTATATACTTTTGTGATAGAGGTTGACTAATGCTTAATAAGTAGTTTAAAATGTTGTTAGATAATGTTTGAATAAATTAATGTAATACTGTAACTTTTTTGATGTGATGTTGTCACAACAAATCGTATTTGCTTCTTATGTTTTATTTTATTGTATTTATTCTCCTATGTCTTTCTCTTGTTCATTAACTAACTTGTAAATTACTTTGGTCAACTTTGTTGCTTTTAATTGTGCTAAAGAAATAAAACTGATACTAACAATTATAGTAAAATAATAAAATAAAAAAAACCCAAATGTAAATAGGTGTAACAGTTTATTGTCCCAATGTTGCAATTCCAGCAGAAGTAATGGCTAAAATAGAATCCCACATCAGGAAAATTTTTAACACTCTTATATTGTCTGTATTTGTTAGAGAGCAAGTTAGTGAATGAGGTGAGCTGAGGTAAGTTCAATTCAATTCAATTTTCCACAGAAGAGGGGCCTGAAAGCAAAGGCTCTGCCTCACATGCTACTTCTAAATACTCTAGGAACAACAAGTAGGCCTGCAGAGCGAGAGCGAAGTGCTCTAATAGGGTGATATGGTACTACAAGGTCATTAAGATAAGATGGGGCCTGATTATTTAAGACCTTGTATGTGAGGAGCAGGATTTTGAATTCAATTCTGGATTTAACAGGAAGCCAATGAAGGGAAGCCAAAACAGGAGAAATCTGCTCTCTCTTCCTGTTAAAAGGGAGTTTTTCCTTCCCACTGTCGCCAAAGTGCTTGCTCATAGGGGGTCATATGATTGTTGGGTTTTTCTCTGTATTTATTATTGTGCGATCTACTGTACAATATAAAGCGCCTTGAGGCGACTTTTGTTGTGATTTGGCTCTATATAAATAAAATTGAATTGAATTGAATTGAAAACAGTAAAGAAAGGGAAAAAAAGCCACTTCTTTCCTATCGGTGGGAAATTGTATCATGTCAACCTTTTTTTTTTTTTGAAAGTCACGTGGGATTCGGTTGTTTAGCAAGACGGGAAAGTTTTGGGAGTGATGGTAACGGCAGCAAGACAGAGCGAGCGAGTGAGCGAGAGAGTTTTTGCATGTGGGAGATTTGTGACATTTAGCGTGGAGTGTATCGTTAGTGTGTTGTGTTGTCTTGTGTAGTTGTTCTGTTGTGTAGTCGTTGTTTTGTTTTGTGTGTCAGTGAGGGCACTAATGAATGTCACATAGATACACCTCCTTATGTCAGGCCTGCAGGTTTATCCCTGTGCTGTTCTCTGTCTTGTGGTGGACAAACAATTTTTTTTTACTGGCACACATCATTTGTGAGGCATCTTATTGGGACACCTGATTGTTCTCTCATTTTAGTTTTAGTAATATTTTTAAATGGTTGTACAAAAAAAAACTGTATTAAAAAAAGCTGTATATGTTTAAAAAATGTGTGCATAAGTTTTCAAAATGTACAATATACAATGGCTTGCAAAAGTATTCGGCCCCCTTGAACTTTTCCACATTTTGTCACATTACAGCCACAAACATGAATCAATTTTATTGGAATTCCAGGTGAAAGACCAATACAAAGTGGTGTACACGTGAGAAGTGGAACAAAAATCATACATGATTCCAAACATTTTTCACAAATAAATAACTGAAAAGTGGGGTGTGCGTAATTATTCAGCCCCCTGAGTCAATACTTTGTAGAACCACCTTTTGCTGCAATTACAGCTGCCAGTCTTTAAGGGTATGTCTCTACCAGCTTTGCACATCTAGAGACTGAAATCCTTGCCCATTCTTCTTTGCAAAACAGCTCCAGCTCAGTCAGATTAGATGGACAGCATTTGTGAACAGCAGTTTTCAGATCTTGCCACAGATTCTCGATTGAATTTAGACACCAGACAGGTCAAGCCATCATTCAGAAATGGAAGGAGTATGGCACAACTGTAAACCTACCAAGACAAGGCCGTCCACCTAAACTCACAGGCCGAACAAGGAGAGCGCTGATCAGAAATGCAGCCAAGAGGCCCATGGTGACTCTGGACGAGCTGCAGAGATCTACAGCTCAGGTGGGGGAATCTGTCCATAGGACAACTATTAGTCGTGCACTGCACAAAGTTGGCCTTTATGGAAGAGTGGCAAGAAGAAAGCCATTGTTAACAGAAAACCATAAGAAGTCCCGTTTGCAGTTTGCCACAAGCCATGTGGGGGACACAGCAAACATGTGGAAGAAGGTGCTCTGGTCAGATGAGACCAAAATGGAACTTTTTGGCCTAAATGCAAAACACTATGTGTGGCGGAAAACTAATGCTGCACATCACTCTGAACACACCATCCCCACTGTCACATATGGTGGTGGCAGCATCATGCTCTGGGGGTGCTTCTCTTCAGCAGGGACAGGGAAGCTGGTCAGAGTTGATGGGAAGATGGATGGAGCCAAATACAGGGCAATCTTGGAAGAAAACCTCTTGGAGTCTGCAAAAGACTTGAGACTGGGGCGGAGGTTCACCTTCCAGCAGGACAACGACCCTAAACAGAAAGCCAGGGCAACAATGGAATGGTTTAAAACAAAACATATCCATGTGTTAGAATGGCCCAGTCAAAGTCCAGATCCAAATCCAAACAAGAATCTGTGGCAAGATCTGAAAACTGCTGTTCACAAACGCTGTCCATCTAATCTGACTGAGCTGGAGCTGTTTTGCAAAGAAGAATGGGCAAGAATTTCAGTCTGTAGATGTGCAAAGCTGGTAGAGACATACCCTAAAAGACTGGCAGCTGGAATTGCAGCAAAAGGTGGTTCTACAAAGTATTGACTCAGAGGGCTGAATAATTACGCACACCCCACTTTGCAGTTATTTATTTGTGAAAAATGTTTGGAATCATGTATGATTTTCGTTCCACTTCTCACGTGTACACCACTTTGTATTGGTCTTTCACCTGGAATTCCAATAAAATTGATTCATGTTTGTGGCTGTAATGTGACAAAATGTGGAAAAGTTCAAGGGGGTCGAATACTTTTGCAAGCCATTGTATATTTGCATTTCAAGTTATAAAAATAATTCATTCAACATGTCTGTGTTTTATTACAGTAAAAAAACTACTACTAGGATTTTAAGTTCTTTGTGTGATTTCAGATCAGTAATACTAATGCAGTATGTTAGTAAAAAAACCAACTAAATTCAGACACGTGAGGTTGAGCTGAAAAGAATGATACCAAACAAGGCAAGGGGAAAAAAATTAATTGAAACAATTTGAGGGTGAAATACAAACGTAAACTCAAAAGGAGTCAAAAATGGCCGGTTGTATTTCGGACCTCAGAGGGTTAATCCAACAAATGAAAAATTAGGTTTAAATTTGTGTTCATGACAATGCAGATTTCTGACATTTTGTGTAATTTAAGCTGTAACAATGTGATTTTTTTCTAACAAAAAAAGTGTGAAACTTAAGTTAGACCTGTGTTTGTAAATGATCCGCCCCATGTTGTGTAGCTTTCTGGATTTTATACTTATTAGGCTACATATTTATTTATTATACAGGCTATACAGTACATAAGATCAAAACTCACATGTTTTATGTAACTAAAGTGTTTAATTATGTGGGCTACAGACAATTGAGTTATAGACTATATTTATAAAAACGTGTATACTTACTGCATTTGAATTATTTTAACCATATGTAACCACCTGCATATGTGTTTGAAAAAAAAGCCTTGATTTTGCCACCCCATTTGATTTCTTTGCCACCCTCATGCAGTGTTGGGGAGTAACGGAATACATGTACCGCCGTTACGTATTTAGAATACAAAATATGAGTAACTGTATTCCGTTACAGTTACCGTTTAAAAAGGTGGCATTCAGAATACAGTTACTTTGTTGAAATAAATGGATTACACGGCGGTACTTCCCTGTTTCATATTGTCGCGGTCAGGACTGTTTGGGTTTGTTTGACAGCTATGTTCTGTTGTTCCAGGCGGCAGCGTTCACGGTTGCCATGGTTACAGGGTGACTCTCTCTCGTGTTTCCTGGGTGAGAGAGCGCTTTTTTGTTGTTGTTGCTAAGCTAAAAGGCAGAATGCTACAGGCATGGCCCTAAAGAATGTAGCCTCATGGGCAGTGTAGTCCGTGCTGCAGCGAGAATGGACTGCCATACACGTTATGTGTCTGTGAGCGAGGGAGGGAGAGAAAGGAAAAGTCCGAGCTGTCACGGAGCAAAAACGGGAGCTGGAAGCATGTAAATATAATAATAACCACTGCAGCCAAGAAGAGTGCCTGACGAGCCCAGCTGTAAGTAAGCTATTAAGACTCAACTGTACACTGTGTTCGTGTTTTCCTCCGGAAAAAATAAGTTCCGTTGGAGCAGCCTTTCAACGCCTCTCTCTGTCTCTGGCAAGCAAAGTTGACCCAGACAACAAAGTAAAGCTATTTTTCGGCTACCAGCCCGACACGGAACCCACCGTATTAGCCACAGGTCCCTTTACTACTGTTCGGACCCGCGGACCTTCAGTAACAGTAATAAATCACAGCAATAGTACATTCACGTAGTTGTAAAAAGCATGATAATATGTTAAGTAATCCAAAGTATTCAGAATACGTTACTCTCATTGAGTAACGTAACGGAATACGTTACAGAATACATTTTGGGGCATGTATTCAGTATTCTGTAATGGAATACATTTTAAAAGTAACCTTCCCAACACTGCCCTCATGCCACCCTAAGAAAATTTCTCTAGATCCGCCCCTGCTTTTCAGGGAGTGTAGAGGCTATGTCTACGCTTGAAGCCACTGAGGTGTTTAACAGGAGGGGTTGAAACAATGCCACTGTTACGAATGAAAATTTGAGGAAGTCCAATAACTCCGTGTTCCTTATCTTGTCTGCTTAAGCATTGACTGCTCACCATTGATTGCATTTGCTGTTCAACAGTTCATCTTAATATCCAACATAATCACAACAGCACAGCAGTCACAAACTGTTTGGTCCATCCGACCAACAACACCTGACCCTAATTAAATGTTCCTACCTTAAATGTAATCATTCACACACACAAAAAGTGACCTGATAGTGAATCGTAATAATCCAGTATAGAAGTAATAAATGCATGAACTAGTTTTTCAGCGTCACTCTGAGACAGGATATTTCTAATTTTAGAGATGTTGCGCAAATGGAAGAAAGCAGTCTTACATATTTGTTTAATATGTGCGTTGAAGGACATGTCCTGGTCAAAAATGACTCCAAGGTTCCTCACAGTGTTACTGGAGGCCAAGGTAATGCCATCCAGAGTAAGAATCTGGTTAGATACCATATTTCTAAGATTTTCAGGGCCGAGTACAATAACCTCAGTTTGATCTGAATTAAGAAGGAGAAAGTTAGCGGCCATCCAGGTCTTTATGTCTTTAAGACATTCCTGCAGTTTAACTAATTGGTGTGTGTTACCTGGCTTCATGGATAGATAGAGCTGCGTGTCATCTGCATAGCAGTGAAAATGTATGCTATGTCTTCTAATGATGCTGCCTAAGGGAAGCATGTATAATGTAAACAGAATTGGTCCTAGCACTGAACCCTGTGGAACACCATAATTGACCTTAGTGGGTGAAGAGGACTCTCCATTTACATGCACAAATTGGAGTCTATTAGATAGATATGATACAAACCACTGCAGCACAGTACCTGTAATACCTACAGCATGTTCTAATCGCTCTAATAGGATATTATGGTCAACCGTATCGAACGCTGCACTGAGGTCTAGCAGGACAAGCACAGAGATGAGTCCACTGTCAGAGGCCATAAGAAGATCATTTGTAACCTTCACTAAAGCTGTTTCTGTGCCAATTATTAGAGATAGGTTGATCATATTTAAGATTGAAGCATTAATTAATGGCAGGACTTCTTTGAGCAGTTTTGTAGGAATGGTGTCTAAAAGACACGTTGATGGTTTGGAGGAAGTAATTATTGAATTTAACTCAGAAAGATCAATTGGAGAAAAAGAGTGTAAATTATGATCTATTGAAATATTGAAAGTAGCCGTACATAATAATATAGATCTGTGAGATGGTTATGAATAATTTTTTTGTCCAATTGTTAAATTGTATTTGTGAAGAAGTTCATGAAGTCATTACTAGTTAACGTTAAAGGAATGGTTGGCTCAACAGAGCTCTGACTTTGTGTCAGCCTGGCTACAGTGCTGTAAAAAAAAAAAAAAGAGGTTGTATATGTTATTTAGTTAGTGATGAATAGCAAGATGTTTGAACTTGCTCCTGCTGTCTGTCCAGCAGATCACATCTAAACAGACAACAGTAATGCACATGCACAACAAATAACTGGGTCACCTTGGATAAAGACTACAGCTGAAAGAGAACAATACAGACAGAAGGGGAAGAGAGGGAAACTAGGGGGGAGAGAAAGAGAGGAATGGGTGGTAGCTTTGCTGCCATGATGGAGAGCAAAACTGAGATTTGACCTTCAGATACAAAATTATTGTTAAACTGCAACTGGAGTAGATTGTCAATGTAATGACTTCTGGATTTAATCTGGCACTAATCTGCTTTTAATCCCTTATTGGTAGAAAAGATTTTGATGAAGTCTTTCAGGCAGATTTGGCAGTGATTTTTATATAGAAGTATCTCTACAGGCTACAGCAGATGGTGACATTAACTGGACGAAGTCTAATTGGCATCCTTCCCAGTGAGGAGGATGAGCCAAGGGAGGATCAGCTATATCCTTCACCGGAATCTCAATATTGTTTCCTATTTAATCTGTAGGAAACGCCCACAATACTGAATTATTAACTAGGCTGTAGGTGTGGATGTGAGAGTATATGGTTGACTATGTCTTTGAGTCAGTCCTCTTATGACTGGGAACCTGCCTAGGTGATCGCTGCCCAGTGGCAGGTGGGATAGACTCCAGCTCCCCCACAACTCTAAATTGTTTGATTTGTGACTGAAATGGTGCAAAAGACGGGGCCATGTAATATTTGTTGGTTTTGTTTGTCTATTGCCTCTGGCCTTTTCTGTTCTGTCTCCATCTGAATCTTTGCCAGTATAAATTTCTCTTTCAGTTACTTTTTTGATTTAATAGTTTTCTAGTTGTTGTTTCTGGTTTGCTTTCTTTTCCTTCTTATCCTAATTGTCTGCAATTTGTTAATTTCTTCCACCTGTGTCTCAGTTTATATCTTTCTCTATGTCTTTGTCTTTGTCTTTTGTTGTTTTACATTTGAAACTTTAAATTGCGAACACACCAGAAAACACACGAGTCCCACTGGCTGAAATGTTTCAAGGTATTTATAAATAAAGTATTGTGGCGACACACTGGTGCCTGGACTTCATCTTTGAAAGTACTCTTAATAGGCTACGTATATTCAAGTCACATATAACATCAATAAAGAGCTCCATCACAAGTCAAAGTGCTAGTTGTGACTTGCTAAAATGACATGTGTCATATGGCTTTAGCTAAAGAAGCTCAAACCTTGAACCAAACATGCCAACGATTTTCTGTTCTGACAAATATCTCTATAGCACCACATCCAAAAATATATTGTCGACATCATTTCAACACAATTTCACAACCACAGATTATACTGGTTTTATATATTTAAAAATGCTTATCAAGTAGGTCTTTGTACTATGTATGCCCAGCTTTCATCTCTCTCATTTTAGGCCAATCAGTTAATCATGTGATACTTACTCTGTTGTGCATCTCTGGACATTTCTTTTTAACTTATAACTGTTTTGGTATCGCACAGTGGGCTATATCTTACTTCAAGGCTTCTATTTGCATGTTGCATTCATGTGTAAGTTGCATGATGTAAAAATTATTAATAGCAACGAAACATTACTTGAGCTAAAAATGGTGTATATTTAACAAAATAGATTCAGTGCTGCAGTACTGATAATTACCAATACCATTTTGATGTGTCTGTAATGGTTCATCTACCAATACAGAAGTGCCTAAAATGCAATACCACTGAGGGTCAGTAGGTCTTGCCTGTTCCCACTTACACTCCCACTGAAAAATTGTGACCTTATCTCATGAGTTTCAATCCGATCTCAGTGCAGTCCTAAATCATAAGATTGTGGGTGTCCCCCAGCAACTCTATCCACTCTGCAAATATGGTCTGTTCCTACTCCGATAAATTAAGGCCACTATGTGGTCACAAGGATTGAAGCTTCAAAACATCAGTCTACAAATGGACAAAACCATGGTGTCTATTTTCAGGGATTTTTATAGCTACCCACTATAGAGGAATGCTGAAAGTTTGTGTTGGGAAAGTTTCAGTGACTTACCATTATTCTAAGTAGAAGACATGTCTTTTCAAACCATGTCACAGATCACGCTCTCTTTTTTCAAGTCATCATCTGTGAATCCTTGACTGTTTCAAAGATGATCATTTGGAGGAAGTAATTATTGAAGTTAATTCAGAAAAATCTGTAACAGAGAAGTTTTCAGTGGGAGAAACGTTTCGTCCTCATCCAGGTGACTACTTCAGTCTGAGCTGACTGCAGGTTTCCCCAATCTTATAAACAGTACATTTGCATAAAGACTGAAACCAGCCCACTGAAGGAACAGTGGGCTGTGAGGTCAGTATATTGATTATTAATATACAAATTGTCATGACCATTGGTCAACAACCACTGATCAGTAACCACTGATCAATGTCCATGAGTCCCATTCACAGAGAGTTGGGGAATGGCTGCAATCACAGCATTGTAAGATGGCGAAAGATGTACCCTTAGGCCCCCTCCTCGATTCAGAGATGCTCTTTCCCTTTTCACGTAAATGGCCTCCTTGACTCTGCGCTCAAACCAGCGTTCTTCCCTGTCCAGGATGTGTACATCCTCATCCTTGAAAGAGTGTCCACTGGCCTGTAGGTGTAAATAGACTGCAGAGTCCTGGCCTGACGAGGTAGCTCTTCTGTGTTGTGTCATCTTCTTAGCCAGAGGTTAAGAGGCTTGTTGTACTCTGTTTGTGTTGGGGGACCCGATCCTTGGGGTCGACCAATTTTTAGCGCAGCGTGTTTTGGGGTCTGTTCCGATACTCCTGACACATATGGGATCACTACAGGTTTTCGCTTGGGCAGCGGTTGTCCTTCTCTCCTGGATCGGCTGGAGCTTTCTTTAGGTGCCTTCCCAGCTTTGACAAAAGTCCAGCTGGGATAACCACATTTACTCAGGGCCTTCTTGATGTGATGTTCTTCTGCCTCCCTGGCCGCTGTGTCTGTGGGGATGGTGTTCGCTCTGTGTTGTAGCATCCTGATGACACCCAGTTTGTGCTCCAGTGGATGATGGGAGTCAAACTATAAATACTGATCCGTATGCGTAGGTTTACGGTACACATCAGCTTTTACTCCCCCATTAGTACTGAATAGTACTGACCCTTGCTGAGGTTGGGGTCATCCTGTAACCTCTTACGAACTACCTCCAACGCTTCCATGACTGGGATGCAAGTGAGGAGAGATGTAACGTTGTACGAGACCATGGTTTCATCTGCCTCCAGAATGACATCTCTCACCTTCTCAAGAAAATCCAAGGTGTTCTGGATGTGGTGTTCAGCACCCTGTTTATGTATCTTCAGTAAACCATACAGACTTGGCATAGACTCCCCTGGGTACAGCCTGTGGTATGAGGTCTGGTCGATAGCCTTGTCCTGTTCTTACTGCTTCAGACAATCTATCACCCTCTTCCTGTAACCACTTCCTGGGTCTCGTTTCAGGGGCTCATAAGTATTTTCGTCACTGAGCAGTGACAAAATTTTCTCATGACTGTCTTTCTGGTTTAGCAAAACTGTGCACCTACCCTTGTCTGGCAGAAGGATGATAATGTTGTTGTCATTGCTAAGTGATGTGAGTGCCTTCCTCTCCTCCATGCTGATGTTCGACGCTGGGAGCTTTGCATTGCTGAGACAGCCTGAAACTTTTATCCGCAGCTGCTCTGATTACATGTCTGCATGTTGGTGTTTGAATTCCTGTTTCTGTGGCTGTGATAACTGATAACTGGCCTCTGTGGGAATAGCATTCAGGTAGCTGCTCTGCACTGTATTGGCACAAATTATATCTGTAAATTTCGTAACAGTACTTTCAGAAAGACATCTACTGTGATGAAATCTATTCCCCACTGCATTTCTGTAAATAAATGCTATTAGTAAATGATCAGAGAAACAAGAGTTTTCAGGAAACACTGTTAAATGTTCAGTTTCTATGCCATATGTGAGAACAAGATCTAGAGTGTGATTAAAGTGGTGGGTGGGTCCAATAACAGATTAAATGTTGAGGCTGTCATTTTTAGCAGCTACATGGATGTTAAAATCACCTACAGTAATTATTTTATTTGAGAAGAGATAAAATCAGATAAAAAGTCTGAGAAATCAAACTGACTGAGGATCAGGTGGACGATAGATATCAACAACAAAACAAAACAAAAACGCTTTTTGATATTTCCAGCTGGGGTGGAAATGCGAAGCATCAGGCTTTGAAATGAATTCAAACTCTGTGTGGGTCTTTGGTTGATTAATAAGTTGGAGTGGAAGATTGCTGCCACACCGCCCCCTCGGCCTGTGCTTCGAGATTTCTGGTAGTTAGAATGACTCGGGGGTGTTGATTCATTTAAACTAACATAATCATCCTGCTGTAACCAGGTTTCTGTAAGGCAGAGTAAATCGATTTGTTGATCAGTTATTCATTCATGTGCTAACAGAGACTTAGAATAGAGATCCCCAGTGTTTAAAAATCCACTAATACATAATATAATAAAAACATCCAAGATTAAAAATAGTATATGAAAACTACAACAGTGGCTCCAGTGGACACTTTATTGCATTAAACACTCAGTTTCACTTCAGCTCTTTGTAACTTTCCTCTGCTCCACAGCTGCACTGTCTGTGCTTTTGATTCTGTATATATTTTATTTTATGTTTATCTGTGTTTATTTTATTCTTCTTCTGTCAACTCTATTCCATCAACTTCAGTTATCAATTAAACAAAGAGCTACAATATAAAATAATATTAAAATACTACTTTTTCTCTTACACTTACAGGACTTTTCAGCTTCACAACACTTGGGATGGAGTTGTTACTGAAAATAGAAAAATCCAAGGTCCCAACAAAGAATAATTTCAGCACCCGTTAGTTCACATTGTTGTCATCATGCGATCAGGCTTTCAGAAAACTTTAAAGGCAGGCACAAAATTGAAGAAGGGCTGATTCTTACCTGCTTTTCCTGCTGTTGGAGTGCTGATTGTGGTTGATAAGACTACTCTGAAACTAATAAATGATCTTGTGTTTCTATTTCTTTAACTCTTTCTGTTGCCCCTGATTTTATCCTGGTCTTTCCACGTTCACTCTAACCCCGAGTCTCTCGTTCTCTCGTGCATATATCTCACTGCCAGCAGGGTGCATTCTGAGTATGTGTGGGCAGCAGCCAATCAGAAAACAGCAGCCTTTGCGACACTGGTGGCACACACATGTTCAGCCTCACACTCTCATACTGACTCACTTTTTACAGGCTACATAGCAGACGATGCTCTCTCTGCCTCTCTCTCTCTTTCTCCAACAGAGAGAGAGAGGCACATCTGTCATCTGCTACTGTCTCACCCAGCCAGAGGATTTTTTGTATGTTAAAACTTGATAATCTCTTGGCAATGCATGGTTCCTGCAATGCTGAGATTTAATGTTTTTTATGTTTAAAGTTTCTTTGCAGTCCTTGTGCTTCATATAAGGCTTGAAAAAGCTGGTATTTACATGCTGGTTTCTATGTAATGTTGGGTTAAGAATGTTATATAATCTCTGATGTCACGTCAAGCACATCAATGGAGGGGTTGTTTTTTTTTCTAAATTCAGAATAGTAACGGAGAGTGTCAGCTAAGCCTCAGGATGGAACATGAAAATATCAGTGATATGAAATAAAACATTAAGCTGTCACCATGATGAAAGTGTCCTGAAGGAGAATATAGTATATCCAACACACTACAGGCGCTTTTCTGTCTTATTCTCACAATATTAAGCATCTGAACTGGATCTTATGTATGAACTGAATTCCTTTATTGTCATTGTACACAGTACAACGGGATTTAAAGATAACTTCTCTTTAAATACAAACACAGTAAAATAAGAAAACAGAGAAAATAAACAAACAGACAGATCGTGCTAGAAAGAAATGGCACTATGTATCTATACTGGGTAATATGTCAGGAATGATGCAACATTGTTTGTTGGACATTAAAATGATTAGAGTACCGAGTGATGAATTCAAAGACACACCAGAAATTAAAGTGGAAAAATGCCGACCAATTTAGTCCATTATGGTGGAATTTCATTGCAGCAACACAAACTGGTACTGGTAGTTTGTATCACTCCCATGGGCTTGTATGTCCACAGGATAATAGATTGTGTCCTGGGTGTCATGGTCCTGGGTCGGTGACCCAGCGCTTTAAGTTTATTATTATCATTCTTCTAGTTTATTCTGATTTTGTATTTGTTCTTAGGGTTTGAGTTGTGTGTTTCTATCATCCCTACCTGTGTTCTGTTCGTGTCCCCAGTTGGTTGTGTAAAACAGTCTGTGTGTTTCCTGTTTTACTTTGTAGGTTTGTGTCTCGTTATGTCCATTAGTTCCAGCTGTGTCCCCGCCTGTCTGCCATTTCCTAATTACCTGGTGTGTGTATTTATACTGCGTGTCTGCCTGTGCTCCTCGTCGTGTCGTCTGTGTTCATCCTCTGTGTCACCTCTATGTGACCTCTATGTGACCTCTATGTGACCTCTATGTGACCTCTATGTGACCTCTATGTGACCTCTATGTGACCTCTATGTGCCCTCTATGTGCTCTCCCTGCAGTTCTCCTCTCGTGTTTCAGGTTTGCTACTCTTTGGTTTAGTTTCTCCCAGTTTAGTTCATCCTTGGTTCTGTTTTGCCATCCCCACTTTATGTTCAGTATTCTTAATAAATCACCCTCACGTCTTAATAAGTGCTGCATTTGAGTCCTCCTTCCTCACCTCACACGGCCGCTGCCCCGAGCCGTGACACTGGGATCTCCTTCTAGATCTGGACCAGGGTATCACTTAGCTTTGGATAGTCCAAAGTGCAACTCATTGGTGCTGTATGGACAGAAACATAACGTCCCAGTGGTGTTCTATTGGTTTTAGGTCAGGCAACCAAGCAGGCCATTTAATAGTATCAATTCCTTCATCCTCCAGTAACTGCCTGCATGCTGTCACCACATGAGGCCGGGCATTGTCGTGGGTTGGACAGTGGGCCCAAGGTAAACATGCTCTATGAAAAGCACAGAGCGACAGTGGTGGACCTGTCACTTCTGGTGTTCTACGGCAAATAGCAATCAGTTTCCCCACACATGTATTAGTAAATGACTGCGATTGTCTGGATGGCATAGATATTGCTGTAAAACATGTATTTACCTTTCAGCACTGATCGTATCTTTCCAAATGTTCCAACTCCAAGTACTAATGTGTTTCAGTTCCATCAGAGATGCAGCACTGATAACAAGCCTGTTTACTCCAAAGGACATTGGAAACATATTTTCCAAAAAGAATTTCACATTTCAATTAATCTGACCACAGAACAGGTTTGTACTTTGCTTCAGTCCATTTTAATTTAGTTTTCTCGGGTGGCTCGATCGTAGGTCAGCAATGGCAGACATGCCCTCAATAAAATGTTAAACTAGTCCATAAATGACATGGTGAAAAGCCTTGGTCAAAATTTAAGCAGAATACCGACTGATAAACTGTATGAATCTGTGGACACTTCTTGGTCCAGAAGTGCAACTGCAGATGCTTGTTTCAGTTGGCCAAACAGTTCCTGGTGACACCAGCTTCTTCTGGTGCTTGTAAAAAAGTGTTCTCCACCTCTCTACACCCATGAGTGTAAAGACTAAAGCTTCTAGTAGAAAACCAAGTTTTGATACCATTTTTTAAAAAGCCTCAGAGCTTCGTAAAGCTTTGCTTTGACATCACCAGCTACAAGCCTAGAACATTTTCCTCTGTGCTCTGTCAGCTGGGTTCATTATGGGTGAATCATTCTGTCACGGACAGCTGGGTGGACCCAAATCCATGAAGTGAGCATTTACTGCCTGACTGGTCAGTCCAAAAACAGAAAACAAAATCCAGGAGCCAGGAGGATTTACTCTAATGGGAGACACCAGAGGAGACACCAGAGAACACACAGCAATGTAGCACAACTTGGCAAAGGCCAAGGGGGGACTAAGTCATCAATACATAAGGTAATGAGGCAAGGGGAAACAGGTGAGAAACAGTGGGAATAAATCAAGAATAATGAGACAAGGGATGAAGAACTCAATGTAAACCATGGGTGACAAAGTCTACCAAAGTAAAACAGGAAGTAACTAAACAGATGACGACAGACTAAAGTACAAGCTTGGCCCAGGAGGGGACTAAGAAAGCAACAATAGCCTATATAAACTAACCCAAATGCAGAATACTCGTGAAACTGAAACAAAGAACTAGGACTTAGTGACACTTCATCAAATGTGCCAAACAATAATAAACAATAGTGAACAAACTAATAATGATAAGAGTTCAACAGACAATCCTTAGTCCATAATCTTGGACCATGACAGCCTCTCTAAGATCTCTTATTAAGACACTTTAAAATAAAATCCATCCATCAACTTACACTGATTCTTATCAGGGTCGCAGGGGGCTGGAGCCTCTCCCAGCTACCACAGGGTAAAAGGCAGGGTACACCCTGGACAGGTCAACAATCTGACACAAAGCCATCTTCTTTCATCCCAAGCAGCACTTTCATAAAGCTTCTTGTACAGGCAGTCTTTGCACTATATGGAGCATAGGTTTGACTCTGTTGTCTAAACACTAAACATTGAGAATCTTCCACCTCCACCAACAGTGAGTACTTCTGGAGTGGGAAGAGCTCTCCGTAGATGTTCGGGTGGTCGCAAACAAAGGCTGAGGCTGGGTACTGACTGCAGCTGACGATATTAACATACCTCCAATCACAGCTGTGACGGTGCATATTTTAGCTGGTGTTCTTACAGAGTGAGCACTCTGCAGAGGTCATTTTCTGACCTAATTGTTCTGTCATAACCAGTATGGGCTTAGTGTGGAAGAAAAGTTCATCACGTTTATGTGCAATAGTTAAAGGTGCATTTAGGAATTTGAGTTAGCAAGGCCCAGGCTCCCACAGACACATGCACAGTATGATCTCCTCTCAGGAATCTCTCTCCTACAACTCATTCAGATTCTGCTTCTGAGGTTTACTGCACAGGCGAGAAAAGAAAGTAAGATAAGAGCAGAGCAAAAGAAACCAAGAAGCAGGTGGAGAGAGTAGGAATCAGGTCATTACCAACCAGATGAGTTTGTAGTTATGCTGAATCCAAGGGTGGGAAACCAGAGGAGCACCTGTCCCTGAAACACAACACTAACACTCAAACAGATAGAGAGAGAGGAAAATGAAAAAAATACAGTAAAATAAGTAAAATACTTTAGCATTATGCTATAATATGCTGGTTAAAAACATATGCTGCTATTGTTATTATTGTATGTTGTGGTATTTCCATCTCACTTAGACAAATCTTTCATATTTGTCACATCTCTCAAACAATTGTTTCATTTAGACCACATATAAGTCCTGAATGTATAGAATTTGTCCTTTGTAATGCAAAGGTCACTACAACCCTCCTAGAAAAGAATGCACAAAATATCTGTGTTAATATTAATTTTCAAATGTTCAGCAAAACTGCAAGAAACAACACTGAAAACACTAACAGTAATCTAGACACATGATGCTGATTAGAAAGAAAACCAAGACTGTTTGTGAAGGAAGCTTTTAATGTTCCTAGCATAATGGCTAACCTTATAAATAAACATGTCATGAGTTATAACAGAAAATTCGATGCATCCAATTAGAGATACAAGCTTTTTTTTTTTTTGAGATACAAGCTAGAATGTCTGATACCACCTGTGTGTTTCCACCATATCAATGATCCTGCTGAGCGACTACGATTAACAGGGTAGCAGACACATAATTATTGTTGTGAACATTTAAGTTTTTATCAGATATCAAAACAAACAAATAAAACAAAACAAACAAACAAACAAAAAACACAAAGCAACCACTAACAAAAGGGAAACAGAAAAACAAATTAGGGACAGTACCTGGTAATGCTACCAAGTAATCAGAGTACTGAGCATCCCACATCCCTTTGAAGTCGGCAGCATTGAACCAATGAATAACTGCCTCCTGGTGTAACTTTGTCCCCTTACATCCACAGGCCATGGTTGTCACTGTACTGGATCTGTGACCCAGAATGATTCTGGTTTAAGTTATATTCTTTGATTTGTTCTTATTCTTGGTCTTGGTTCTCCTTATTGTTCTCTGTATGTGTGTTATATCCATAGTCGCTAGTTTCCAGATTTCTGTTACTGTGCCTTCCCTGCGCTCCATGTTTCAAGTCACTCTTGTCTCTATGTTCGTGCATCTCCTGTGCCTGGATGTTCCCTGTTTTTCCCCCTAGTCAGTCATGTCTCCGTGTCTCGGTGTCTGTCTCATTTTTCCTGTTTTTGGTTTTTGTATTTAGTATCTTTGCTACAGTGCAATAAAGGTTTTTAGTTTACCCCAGTGATGGCCAAATGAGGCTTTCTGAAACACTGAAGCCTGTATTGAAAAACGGTTCATTACTCCAAGCTTTACAGCACAAGCCTCTTTGGTGACATCTGGTGGCCAAAGGTATGAAGAGCAGCTTGAATCTACAACTTCTAATGAACTGCTTCATTATGACTGCCCACAGAGCTGAATTGACAGCTTCTGTTTGATATTATGTGACAGTTTGTCTAGTATCTGGCTGGTGTTTTGAACATGTGTTTTTTTGGGGGGAAAAAATGATGTTATGTCTATTTTAATAATAAATAATTTTGATGAATAAGCCTTCCTTGTTTTAACATGTACCATGGTGTGTTCTACTGTTGTTTGTGACTTCTCTATGTTTTTTATTAAAAAAAAAACAAAAAACTATATATAACCAGGGCTCTAGACTAACTTTTTGACATGGGCGCACCGGTACTCCTAACTTTAAAAATTTAGGCGTACCGGCACAAAAGTTAAGCGCACTCAAATTTTTTTGAACCACATCGCTTAACACCGCAGTTTTACATGTGCACTTTCTTTGGGGAGAAGTCCATACAGACAATATTCATTTCTAAATTATTAACTAACAAACTTGTGCTTAAAGTGCTTTGTCAATATTGTAAAAATGTTAAACTTGATCATCATCTTGGCTCCTCTGACGACCTGTTTGCTGCTGCCTGCTGCTGAAAGGCAGTGGGAAGGGGACACTTGGGCAGTGCATTTATTGCAGCATATAATGTGTTTTCTGGATACACTGCTGTTTTTTCAGCATTCAAAGATTGATGACACCGTGTCAGAGCTGGCTATGAATTTCAGACGGATCAGTCCTTAACACAAAAGTTATCAATAGTTCTTTTCATCTTTCCTCATTACCCACAGCTACATCCACTTCTGTCAGGCCTAGGCTGCTCACTAGGGCTGGGTATCATCACTGATTTCTATAATCCATTTGATTCCGGTTCTCAAAGTCCTGATTCGATTCAATTTAGCCTCAGACAGTCAGAAATATTATAATTCTGATCATTTATCAGTACTGATACATGTGAGACTTCATCAGAATTGTGAACATCACAGCAGATGCCTTTGTGTCAAAGTAACTGAGAATAAAACACAGAAAAACATGAAGGAGATTTTCCTGGTCTGGCGTTTTATAGCAGATAACCTTAAAAATACTCTGCAATATTCTGCAATTTTGCATAATTTTAAAAAGTTTAAATTTCTTCAGTACTGAACAGCAGAAATTAGGCTTTCTTGTCCAAGGTCATTTAAGTGAAAAAAAGAAAAAGAAAAGAAAAAGACAGTGGCCGACAGCGCTGTAAACAACGGTAGACTGGTGGGTAATAAGCGAATGGATAATGCAGAAAACAGATTTGAGACGGGAAACTGTTCTTGAAGTACAGAGACAGAGAGAGAGAGAGAGAGAGAGGGAGCTGTGCATGAAGTGTGATTTTTATCGTGGTGGAAGCAAAACAGCAAAAGTCAGAGGGAATTCATGACGACATTGATCAAATGTGAAGCGTAGTTTGCTGCTTCTTTTGCTGCTGGCTCGGCGAATTTTGGTTGGAGAGACAAAACCTGCAGCTCAGAATCAGCGCAAAAAAGACGGAAACACAGAGCGGACCCGACACATCAGAATCGCTGAGCTCCGACAGCGTGTCCGTGTTCGGGCCGTGGGGTGAGAAAGCCGAGAAAGACAAAGCTGATTCTGATGCGTCGGGTCCGCTCTGTGTTTACGTCTTTGTGTGGAATCCGTTAATGAATTGATATCGCTTTATTCTCTCTTCCACCTGCACTTTCAACTGGACCACGGCCAATCAGAGAGGTCCCGCCCCTGACTATCTCTGACTGGTTTAGTCCACAATAGGGACATAATGTGTGTCTGTTGTTGACCACACGGACAGTTGCAGAGATTTTTTTTTTTTTTGTTACCCGAAAATATTTGGTCGCACCACTGAAAAACTTGGTCGCATTTGCGACCAAATTGGTCGCACTCTAGAGCCCTGATAACAATGTGCAACGCAATCTTATGATAGGTTGGGAGTAATGCTTCCTCTGTGAGGTCCCTGCCTCCACGTGATTATGTAGCTAACAAGTGAACAGGTACATTTATATATAATATACTATAACTTCTATAATTATAACTATATGTACTGTGTATTTCTTATGTTCATTTTAGACCTGGGAGCAGAATTTCTGATGAACTGGTTTCACTTTTTCACACAGGGTCATGTAAGTTTGGATTTTTTCCCCTTAATAATAAAAACCTTCATTTAGAAGCTGCATTTTGTGTTGACTTCTGTTATCTTAGTCTAATATTTAAATTTTTGATGATCTGAAACATTGAAGTGTGACAAACATACAAACAAAATATGAAATCAGGAAGGGGGCAAACACTTTTTCACACCACTGTAAATGTTTATTAGAAATTGAAGCAGAAAAAAGACAGGATGGAGGTGATTCTCATGAACAGCACAACCTGTGGATCTGTAGTAAGTGGACAAAGCTGCTCCAAGCTAAGTCTCCATTAAGGAATAATATATCTATAATATAGAAGGTGATCGAAAAGATCCGAGACAGTTGGATAAAGGGACTTGAATGGACGACACTGGCACTGTGTTTACGTAAATCTCATCAGATGCATAAACTGAGCATGAAATGGCTATACACAGTGCTTACAAAAGCAGATAAACCTAAAACCTTCTGTTATTACATTATCATACACTGAACTCAATTCAACCACTTACATCTATTTATCCTTGACAAGACTAGTACCTGATCAGAAAGGTAGATATGACAGCAAAGAGGTTGACAAAATAAATGTTAACTACTGGCAAACCCAGTGAGAAGCGAAGGTGAGACAAGAGATGAAAGAAGACAGAGGGACATACATCCTCCTAAGTTAAAGAAGCATCAACTCTTTCACTCTTTTCATTGCAAATGTTGTAAATAACAATACCAACAGCTGGTAGAACATGTACCACACATTGTTATTGCAGTGGCCATGGATCGAGTCCAATTTCGGCTCTTTCCTGCAGGTCATGCCCCACAGGTCTCTGCTGTGTCTTCTGTCTACTACTGCTTCTGCCCAATAAAGTAGACATGCCACAAAATAAAGCTTTTATTATCAGCATCTGTTAAAAGTGTCAACAGCAGTCTCAGACACCAGTGTTAACAGGAGCAGATACATTGTGTCCAGGGGTTAACCTGGGAATTAGCAGGTGGGGGAAACCTAACAGCTGGTGTAATAAATAAAAAGAAGACATATAAATATGTATAGTGTGAACTCCTCTAGATTTTTCTTCTTTGCATACAGACTCTGATCAGCTGACATGCTGTGGCTCTATTTACTGCTCTTTGTGGTTTAGGTAAATTCATCAGGATAAAAACAGACAGATCAGCATAAATACCAGCCTAGTCCTTTAAGTTAAATTAATTTCACCTAATATTGGCCATTAACTTCACCACAACACTTCAAACTAACAAGTTTAGCCGGTGTTGTGCTGCGGATGCTGGCTGTGGGAAACAAAGCATAAAGGTGAGTTAAGCTTTTGCACAGTGCTATATATAAAGACCAACCTATACTTCTACTTTAGCTCAAATCTTTGTGGGCTGTTTTTGTTAAATAGGGCTTTCAAATCGGAAAATTCGCTTTACACATTTATTGCTCGTTTTTTCGCATCATTACGGTAAAGGCACTAAAATGTACGGTAATAAATTCCGCCCGGTCTGAATGCCACGCCCCTTTCCTACAGCTGCTGTCTATCCGGGAACATACCACAAACTGTTCTGTTGCTGTGACGGACCCCGGACACACAACGGACAGGTGAACGGCGTGGACATTTTAATGCGTTTGCTCGTGTTGTTAGACGATTACGATGCTAGCTTGGAAGACAAGTTGCTAGCTACGTTAGCTAGGCGACGTTTGCTTAACTAACGGTTGTGATGTTATTTGTAACGTGACCCTTTTCACGTTGCAGTTGTCTGTTCACTTTTAGAGCCTAGCGTGGTTAAACGGAGTGTCCGCTGCTTTGCTGGTAAACAGCATTTTCATTCATCTGTCCCTGCTGACCTCGTTAGTTTGTAAATGCAGGTTATAATTGAAATATTGGGGCCAAATCGCTCTGCTGTGTTATTTTCCGCAGTGAAACTGTCGCCTGACAGCACCGCCCACTACAGCGCGCTGTGCTACTGGCTGACTGTGTGTGTGAAACACAATAATTCAGCTGTTTTGTTGACCGTGTTTCTTCAATCACGCTGTGCCGAGCTGTTAAATAGTTAAACACTGGTGCTGTGCAGCGAAGCAAGGCAACAATAAACGAGCTCGCCTGTAAACTGAGCGCAGCCGCATGAAGGACGTTAGCTTTGCAGACTTGTGCCGACTCGTGTTTCTCCGTTGCAAATGGTTTTTAACTTGATGTAAATGTCCGTCTCTGGGGGTTTGTAATGGCGTGGACCCAGTGTACCGAATGAGGTGGACGCTTTTAAAAATAGATGCTGTGACATTAACGGCAGAATTCCTGACCTTGTCCTGGCCACCCCTTAGCACTGCGCAGACTCGGAAGAGGGGTCAGTGGGGTTCAGTGACTTCAGATGCGTCAACCTGCTCCAGTTAGTGCAGAGCGAGGTTTGCAGTTGCATTGCACTAATCTCTGAATCCAAATCTAAAGCATTTGTTAGAACAGTAATATTAAGACTCACCATATCCATGTACTGTAGTGTCTCTGTCGGGTGTTCAATGGGCTTTACTTTGCAATCAGTAACATGTATTTTATACTGTAGATCTGATTGGTAGGAAGTGCTGTGAAATATTCTTTTAAAAATATATTTTTTATGGTGTATTTAAAAAAAAAAAAAAAAAAGGTTCACAGTTGGATCACAAGATCATTGACCGAGGATAGTTGATGTCCAAATTCATGAGTCATTGTCAGTTTAAACTAACTGTAGTTACTTGCTGTATGTTATGTGAAATGAGGCCTTAACTTCCTCACTTTGTGTAAGAATGGATTGCTTAAAGCATGTCTTAATAAACTCACTACCTGAAATGTTTTTTTCCTTTTAACCACATCACCCTTTGTTGTCATCATGCCAGTTGCCAGAGAAACCCGAATCACCATGATTACTGTAGTGTCACTATAAGGCTAATTACTGAGCGTGTAGTAGCACAGACAGAACAGTGGATTTGTGTATGTGCAGGAGACAGGAGTGAGTTGTTGACTTTGCTTCCTAACTCCCCAAATCTGTTCCTGTTCAAGCAACTCTACGGCGGGCTTAAAAACATGTTGGATCCATAGAACCCAGGCTTCACGATTTCCGGGACTTGAAGGATTTGTTGCTATCTTGGAGTTCTCTCTTTTTGCCATCCGGGAATCCCTGTGATCCTGCGTTTGTAACACGGCGTGTAACAAAGATTAGAAAGTGCTGAAACCAAACTCACAGTAAATGTAAAGTAGTATATGTTAGCAGTCATGCTTTTCAGTTACTGAAACATTATCTGCTATTTATTGGAAAAGATTTTGATACCTGTTGAAATTTATTGGTAAATAACAAATTTTAATGTGATTATGACCACACTGGCAGTGAGGAACTACACTCTGAAACAACAGATTTGTAGATTTAACTTTTAGAGGTTCAGAGTAGGGATGAAGATACTCACCCTTCAGTCTGATAATGTTGGGTGACCGTGGCGCAGGAGGTTGGGAAGCGCATCTGTAACTGGAAGGTCGCTGGTTCGATCCCCGGCCTCGCTGTCCTGGTCGTTGTCCTTGGGCAAGACACCGCCTACTGGTGTTGGCCAGAGGGGCCGATGGCGCGATATGGCAGCCTCGCTTCTGTCAGCCTGCCCCTGGGCAGCTGTGGCTACAACTGTATCTGCCTCCACCAGTGTGTGAATGTGAGAGTGAATGAATAATGGAATTGTAAAGCGCTTTGGGTGCCTTGAAAAGCTATATAAATCCAATCCATTATTATTATTATTATTATTATTATTAAAATGGCATACTGGAAAATGAGATGCCATTTAAAGATACCACCAGTGAGTGCTGTATATCTGTGACGCATCGATTTTCCAATGAATAGCTGGAAAAAGTGTTTATTTATTGATTTGACACTTTTTATAAAATCATCTTTCCAAAGACCAAACTGTGATTTTTAATCATCAACATCAGCCAGTCTTTAAAGACAGCAGGCACAAAGACAAGCCTTTAAGACTCTGCACCTTTCTATGTCAATACAGTGTTTAAGAACTTTGTAGTTGTTAAACCAAAATTTTGAGCTTGGATTTTTCAATTAGACTTGGTGCTACCTGAGGCCAGTTGGACTGCAATGCTGATATGGCACATACACTTCCAATATTAAGATTCCTGCTGGTGCATTGCTCCACAGAGTGGAATTTTGCTGATTAGACAGATGGCTCTCATTGTGTTTAGTTAGAAAATGTGTTTCACAGTAGGTCATGTAGTAACCTGCCTGTTTTTGTCCTGACAGGAGGGCAGGGATCAGTATAAATCTGAACCGATTCTCACAGTATGTTGCCTCAACACCTGAAGCAGATTAGAGTCCTCATGCTCAACGACAAGCAGAATTTAGAGAGAACTCTGTTCAGACTCGAGCAAGGTAAGAACCTGACTGTATTACTGAATGTACTGCACTGTACTGCAATTATTTTTAAAAATCCTGCATTTAATATACTGTTTAATATTATGCTGCAGTGGCTCCATCTACTAAGCTGCTTGTTGGTTGTTAATGTTTTTATATGCAACCAATTTTATACATTGAAAATTTGAATCAGGAAAACTTGCAGGGTCACTTTGGTCTAATGTGGGTCTATTTGGATGTTGGTGTAAAAGTACCTCAGATTAGCTGCTTTTGAGCAAAATTGTGCAGAAAATTGTGTCTTGTTGTTTCTGTTGAAAAGGTTGGAAATGTTGAATCCACATATATATATTTATGTATTAATATTGAGCCAAATAGTCAGTAAACCACTGTTGAAGACCTATCCAGACACACAGCGTAGACATTATTCCTTGGTTTAAATGCAAGACTAAGCATAAACCAGTGGTTCCCAAACTTTTTTTGCTGGGCCCCCCTTGTTTAACAAGAAAAATGTTCGCGCCCCCCGACCCCCACGCGTGCACGCGCGCACGCACGCATGCACGCACACATCCTTCAACCACACACACCCATATTTTGCTCCATTGCGGTTTATTTCACACCTCAAACATTTATTAAACAATTAAGCAAATACAAATAATCTGCAATAAATTACAGGTAGTAAGAAAATAAAAAAACAACTATTTTACGCTCCGTCCGCACCTACACGGGTATTTTTGAACGCACAGCTGTTTCGGGCACATGTAAACGGCGTATCGAATCACCGAGAACGGAGATTTTTTAAAACTCCTTTTTTTTTTTTTTTTTTTTTTTTTTTTTTGCGTTTACGTGTGGACAAGGAATACAGAGTTTGTCACGCAATGTCAAAGGTATGTGCCTTTTTCACGTCACACTGTGCGCCACGTTATTGTTTACATGAGATGAATTGCAGATAGAGACAAAATACTGTTAATCTGACTCTGCAGGTTTTACACGCTTACATATACAGGCCATTACTGTCCCTGCATTTAGAAAGGCAGAGGCATCACGGTGTAATTATTTTACATGTAGTTGTTTTTTTTCCCTGTGTAATAATGTTCAACATTGCTATCAATACATTTTTAAAAAAAAAACCTCTACAAAATGGGTTCAAAAACATAAACAACTGTGGGATCCTGTTTGTCCGTGATTTGAACAGCCCAGCGCTGCTCCCGATGCAGGGAAAACTAATTCTGCAGGGAGACCTACCTCAGCACTTGTGCAGGTGAAACCAAAGGGAAGATATGCTTCGCCATATTTTCTAGTCTTTGGCTTAGAATGAAGTTGGTTTGGAAACATATTCAGCGATGCTTCATCTCCTGCTTTGCGTTTGTGTGGGCGCCCCGTGCTAGCAGTGTCCAAGCATTGTTTTTGTTTTTGTTTTTTTTCCCTTTTCATGCCGCGCCCCCCCTGCAATAGCGGGCCCCACACTTTGGGAACCACTGGCATAAACCTTTAAAAATTCTGCAACAATCCCTATAAATGCAAAAATCCCTGTTTTGTTTTGTTTGTTTGTTAGTTGTATTTATATTTGTTCATGTTGGACATGGCTCACGTAAATGTAGGTTAAACAGTTTAATTGAAACATAATAAGGGGATAAGACTGAAACAGTCATGCGTGGCCTGTCAGTGTTATGACGGTGAGAAAATGGCACAGACATCTGCATTGGAAGAATGGTGGTTATTGCATTACTGTAAGCAGATGCAGTTGCAGGTTATTATATATTTGTTAAAGGTAGGGATGCACTGATCCAATTTTTTTTCTGTTTGCATAAGGAATATATACCAGTGTTATACCGATGAGCTATAGTCCTCACTCTGAGGAAAGGAATTGAGGGAACCATTGTTTCATGTGGAACTAGAGCTGGGCGATATAAGATTTTTTCATATCACGATATGTTTTTTTTCATTTCAGGCGATAACTATATATATCACGATATAAGCCAAATAACTATATTTGTAAGATTTAAATGTGCCATTACTCACAAGTAAAATGTGAAATAATCAGCAGCTTGTCTTGATTTGAATATTTATTTCCCATAATAAGTTCAACAGGGTAGATGTACTTAAGGAACATGAGACTTTTTCAGATAAATAAAGGCAAATATTGCAAACTACACAAAAGGCAGCCGCTAAAGCGTTTAAGTTTCAAAATAGAACAAACAAACAGACTAAATTGTCAATTCCACTTAGAAACAAAATTTTAATTCTAAAAATAAATCTTAGTTTGTTTTACAGAAGAACAGACAAAATTGACTAACTTTTGTCAATATCAAATAAACTGAGAACTAAAAGGAAATTCTCAATCTCTCCTTGTTGTATAGCTTTCTGAACTTTCTGAATCCTTTATCATCCGCAACTGAAAATAGTTGTGGATGATTACTATACCTTTCTAATGTGATGTTGTTGTCCCTGGCTCTCTTTCTCTCTCTCTCCCTCCCGCTCTGTTCCTGTGCTACTGCGAGTGTAACTACCGCCCCTCCCCCCTCTTCCCAGCGCAAAGCACAAGGCTCGCGTGCGGAGTGAAGCGGAAAAAAAGTGCGAGAGAGAGGGTGAGAGAAAGAAAGAAAAAAACCCCAGGGCTCGCGATAAGGAGCCGGCTCGCGTCGTTCACGTCAAAAATCTGGCTCTAAGAGCCATTTTGTTCGCGACCGACACATCACTACGAAATACCTTCGCACTACGGAACTTCTGTGGCCCTTCCGTTCGACAATCTCTCCGGCATTGGAACCATCATCTCTTTTCTCTTCGGTAACCTGGTCACCCACGCTCTCGGTTGATTTTTCTCTAGTCGGCACACTCATTTCCTCCATTACCTGGGCAGCCCGGCTGGCTGCTTCCCAAACTACACATGTGCGGCTTGGCACTTGTGCTGTACGTAACAAGTCACGTGACGTGACGCTGCGGCTGTGATTGGTTCGGCTCTGCGCTACTTAATTTGGATTGGCTGTTCTTTTCTTTTTTTTTTTCTTTTTTTTTTTTAAGAGAGCAAGGTCTATCGCAATAGTTTATTTTTTTCTATCGAGAAAAAGTTATTTCGCAATACATATCGTTATCGTTCTATTGCCCAGCTCTATGTGGAAGGTACCAAGGTTCAGCTTTAACACTTCTTGGTTACGTCTTATTTTAAAAAGTTTTGTAGAAAGACGTAGTACTGTATACGTGTACCTTTAATCTGCATCTGTAGTAATCTATACTGACATCAGGGGGATGTAATGGAAACGTGTCCATGTCTAAACAAAAATGTGGAATATTACCGACTGTTTGAATTTTTGTCATTATTGGCTTTTGTAACAGCATTCATAAAAATCATAAGTTAGGAAGGGCTTTTCTGAATGTATACAAAGTCATGCAGAAAATATAAATCAAAGCCATTTCATTTTGTTCACGTGTCCACTCATTCCTACATCTTATTTCATAGTGCATCCTTCACATGCTTTATCAGAAATACAGTTTCTGAAAATTATATTTATCTTATTTCTCATGTTGTCTTTTGGATTTGTTAGTGTAGCATAGCTTTTAGCTTAACTCTTAGCTGAAATCAGTTGGGTGTGGCTTCGTCATGTGACCTTTCATCACTTTCCTACTCGGTGTATCAAATGTTTAGTTATTCCTCGGCCTCAGTGTTAAAGATGCGTTTCCAGCTTTGGAGGCCAAGCTCAGGGAATTGGAGACCTCAAAAATCCTGCAGTTAGCTAGGTGAGGGCGATGGTAACTTAGCCACCATTAGCTGTTCCCTAGCAAATCATCCCAAGCAGTCGGGAAACAAGCTAGGTAACTGAGGAGGTATTGTAGCCCTACAGTCATCCTGTCCATGGTTAAAATTGATTTTCCTCATTTGACAACACAAACACCAACAACAAACTCTGGTTATTGGTCACTTTGTTCTCTGAAATGTGAAGCTAGAGAATCAGTCAAATGTATTCCAGGGATCAGAGCATTGAAACTGCTGTCTGAGGGGAAACACAGGTTAGGTAAAATTGTAATTCACATCAGCAATAATGTGTCAATTGGTGGTCAGCAGAATGATTTAATCATTGTGTAACTTAGAAAACTACAGAGATCATTGTAGCTATGTCTGCAGTCAGAGTCACAGCTGCTGGCTGTCTGAGTGCTGTGTGTGGTCTTTCTGGGTGATAGTTGGGATGCACCATGTATGTGCGTTTGTGCATGCATGAAATGTTTGTGTGCGTGTCGGCTTGGCTGAAAGGGTTGAAGAGATGTGCCACTTGGCATTTAGAGGGCTCTGCATCTGATAAGGATTTTGTTGGCTACCTGTCTCATATGGGACTATTTATAGACAGACAATTAAACTCTGTCCTAACTCTGGAAGGACCAACAAGACCTACAGTTTTCTGCTAATGACTCTGTGTGTCTGTGTGTCTGTGTGTCTGTGTCTGTGTGAGGGATGTGGGATTGTCTTGTGAGTGGGTAGCAATAATGATTACTGCAAGAAGTGAATCTTTTCAGACTTATTGAGACACAAAGCAGTTGTGACATTTTAACAGGGTGAAGACAAAGTGGAATTTTCCTTACTGTCCAAATTCCCAACACAGTTTGTTCAGTTTGTGTCGTACTTTTGTCTGTCCAGGGTTTGAGCTGCAGTTCCGTCTTGGTCCAAGCCTTCAGGGAAAGAAGGTTATGGTGCACACCAACTATCCACTTGAAGGACAGCTGTTTGACCGAAACAACTTCCGTGTTTTGCCATGGACCTACCCAACAGGAAAAGAAGAAGACTCGGATAAGTTCTGCTCCCTGGACCTCAAGTTGGCTGGGTCCTATCAGTACTACTTTGGATATGTGTAAGACCCTCCTGACAGTCGCCCACATTTCATGAATCCAGGGTTTCAATGTCAAAGCTGAATTCAGGAAAATGCAGTGTAAAATATTCCAACAGTTAAATCATTTTGTTGGAATCATTCACGCTATCACTAAAGCCCGTGATAGCATGTCTTTATGTTAGACAGTTTGTTCTTCATTTGTCCATTTTTATTTAAAATTATTGTAGAACTCTATAAATTGTTGAAGAAGTGAATACTTTTTGAAACAGCCTGATAAAGGTGTCAGTCAGAGATGCCGGCCAGTCCTGGAATAACATGCTGAATAGGTCTGGCTAGGTGGGAATCAAACCAGAAACTAATTAACTATTTTTTAAGTTATAAATTAATATTCCAGTTGAAAGCAATCTCCCAGAGCACTTGGGGTTTGTATCTGGCCCAAGGATATTTGGCATACAGACTAGAGCAGCAACCTTAACCGGTCGCAGCAGATGGCCCCGCCCCTCCCTGAGCCTGGTTCTGCTTGAGGTTTCTTCCTGTTAAAAGGGAGTTTTTCCTTCCCACTGTCACCAAAGTGCTTGCTCATAGGGGGTCATATGATTGTTGGGTTTTTCTCTGTATGTATTATTGTAGGGTCTACCTTATAATATAAAGCGCCTTGGGGTAATTGTGATTTGGTGCTGTATAAATAAAATTGAGTTTAACTAATTTGAGCACTTTCAGATTTGTAACATTTAGAGACAATATTAAGAATATTACATTTATTGTCTTCATTTAACTGGAGCTGCATATGAACCATTCATTTGCAGTTATACTGACGCCCCCAAAACTTGTACGAGGGCAATCGCAAAAGTAAGCTCTCCTGTAGGAGAGCGACAGTTTGACGAGCGACGTGTGGACACGCGGTGTCATGGAGAATCTTAACCCGCAGTGCGCAACTGTGTTTTGGGACAGAGGGTATTGTTGGTTGACTTTCTGCCTGTTGGGACCACAATAAACGCTGACAGATACTGTGAAACACTGGGAAAACTCAGAAGGACGTTTCAGAAGCGGAGAAGAGGAATGCTGAGCAAGGGCGTAAGCATTCTTCACGACACCGCATCCCCACACGTTGCCCGTCAAACTGTCGCTCTCCTGCAAAACTTTGGTTGGAACATCATCACCCACCCACCCTACAGTCCGGACTTCACACCCAGTGACTACCACCTGTTAACTAGTAATGACTTCATGAACTTCTTCACAAATAAAATTTTTATCATTAGAGAAAAAATTACCCATAATCATCCCACAGATGTAACATTATCTACAGCTACTTTCAGTACCATTAATGTAAAGTTAGACTCTTTTTCTCCAATTGATCTTTCTGAGTTAACTTCAATAATTAATTCCTCCAAACCATCAACGTGTCTTTTAGACCCCATTCCTACAAAACTGCTCAAAGAAGTCCTGCCATTAATTAATGCTTCAATCTTAAATATGATCAACCTATCTCTAATAATCAGCTATGTACCACAGGCCTTCAAGCTGGCTGTAGTTAAACCTTTACTTAAAAAGCATCTCTAGACCCAGCTGTCTTAGCTAATTATAGGCCAATCTCCAACCTTCCTTTCATATCAAACATCCTTGAAAGAGTAGTTGTCAAACAGCTAACAGATCATCTGCAGAGCAATGGCTTATTTGAAGCGTTTCAGTCAGGTTTCAGAGCTCATCACAGCACAGAAACAGCTTTAGTGAAGGTTACAAATGATCTTCTTATGGCCTCTGACAGTGGACTCATCTCTGTGCTTGTCCTGCTAGACCTCAGTGCTGCGTTCGATACTGTTGACCATAATATCCTATTAGAGCGATTAGAACATGCTGTAGGTATTACAGGTACTGCACTGCAGTGGTTTGTATCATATCTATCTAATAGACTCCAGTTTGTTCAAGTAAATGGAGAGTCCTCTTCACACACTAAGGTCAGTTATGGAGTTCCACAGGGTTCAGTGCTAGGACCAATTCTGTTTACATTATACATGCTTCCCTTAGGCAGCATCATTAGAAGACATAGCATACATTTTCACTGCTATGCAGATGACACGCAGCTCTATCTATCCATGAAGCCAGGTATCACACACCAATTAGTTAAACTGCAGGAATGTCTTAAAGACATAAAGACCTGGATGGCCGCTAACTTTCTGCTTCTTAATTCAGATCAATCTGAGGTTATTGTACTCGGCCCTGAAAATCTTAGAAATATGGTATCTAAGCAGATTCTTACTCTGGATGGCATTACCTTGGCCTCCAGTAATGCTGTGAGGAACCTTGAGTCATTTTTGACCAGGACATGTCCTTCAACGCACATATTAAACAAATATGTAAGACTGCTTTCTTCCATTTGGCGCAACATCTCTAAAGTTAGAAATATCCTGTCTCAGAGTGATGCTGAAAAACTAGTTCATGCATTCATCACTTCCAGGCTGGACTACTGTAATTCTTTATTATCAGGAAGTCCTAAAAACTCGCTGAAACTCGCTGAAAAGTCTTCAGCTAATCCAAAATGCTGCAGCAAGAGTCCTGACAGGGACTAGAAAGAGAGAGCAGATTTCTCCTGTTTTGGCTTCCTTCATTGGCTTCCTGTTAAATCCAGAATTCAAAATCCTGCTCCTCACATACAAGGTCTTAAATAATCAGGCCCCATCTTATCTTAATGACCTTGTAGTACCATATCACCCTATTAGAGCACTTCGCTCTCACACTGCAGGCCTACTTGTTGTTCCTAGAGTATTTAAAAGTAGAATGGGAGGCAGAGCCTTCAGTTTTCAGGCCCCTCTTCTGTGGAACCAGCTTCCAGTTTGGATTCGGGAGACAGACACTATCTCTACTTTCAAGATTAGGCTTCAAACTTTCCTTTTGCTAAAGCATATAGTTAGGGCTGGACCAGGTGACCCTGAATCCTCCCTTAGTTATGCTGCAATAGACGTGAGCTGCCGGGATTCCCATGATGCATTGAGTTTTTCCTTTCCAGTCACCTTTCTCACTCACTATGTGTTAATAGACCTCTCTGCATCGAATCATATCTGTTATTAATCTCTGTCTCTCTTCCACAGCATGTCTTTATCCTGTTTTCCTTCTCTCATCCCAACCAATCACAGCGGATGGCCCCGCCCCTCCCTGAGCCTGGTTCTGCCGGAGGTTTCTTCCTGTTAAAAGGGAGTTTTTCCTTCCCACTGTCGCCAAAGTGCTTGCTCATAGGGGGTCATATGATTGTTGGGTTTTTCTCTGTATTTATTATTGTGCGATCTACTGTACAATATAAAGCGCCTTGGGGCGACTTCTGTTGTGATTTGGCGCTATATAAATAAAATTGAATTGAATTGAATTGAATTCCCAAAGTTGAAGAAACATTTGTCAGGAAGGCGATTCTGCAGCAAGTGGCTATGACATGGGCATTGTAAAACTGTCACAACGTCTACAAAAATGCATCGACCAAATGGCGATTATGTAGGAAAATAAGTCTTCAAGTTTTAAAATGATGCACATATTATGGAAAATAAACGGTTGCTTGCATTTCTAAAACAATAGGAGACCTTACGTTTGGGATTGCTCTCTTATTTACTATAGCATGTAAATGAAAAATGGATGTCGCCACTTTGATGTCACCAAATGGTGTCTGACATCTGGAAGCCTCAGAGTTAGCTTTTCTCTGTACCGCCATCCAGAAAGGATCCAGTAATATTCAGACAACATTTAGAGCAGTGGGTGGAATGCCTAGTACAAACCAGTATAGTTTACTCGACAGGGTTCATGCACAACATGTACTGGTGCAATGCACAGACATCCTGCAGATTCATTCTAACAGATCGTTTTAATTGTGGAACTCTGTACCACTCAGCAGGTGATACCAAATCCTCCAAAAGGCACCAACAACAGGTGTGGTTGAAAGGTCCAGTTCACTAACTCGAAGCTCTGTTCCACCAACCATGTTCAAGAAACAGAGTTTCAAAATAAACTTCTTTTTTTTTTTTTTTTAATTAACGAGGACATGATACAATCTTCCTTTGAGTTTGTGTTTGAAAACAAAACTGACGAAGTTGTAAACCAGCCCAAAGAGACTTTTGAAGTAATCACCGCAGTGATTCATCAAAACATGTAGAGGTAGGAATGTTGCAAGCCTCAGTGCTCACCTTTGTTACCTGTTCCAGTTCAGGGTCTGGCTTTATATTTTACCAAATCACAACAACAGTTGTCTCGAGGCATTTGATATTGTACCGTAAAGTAATGGAGAAAACCTCAACAGTCAGACATGAGCAAGTACTTGGCGACAGTCGGAAGGAAAAACAGGAAGAAACCTCCAGCAGAACCAGAGACTGTGACGGGGAGCCATGTGCTGCGACTGGCCTGCAGGGGGAGGCAGACAGGACAGAAGAGAGCCATACTAATAACTAATGGCTGCCCCAGCAGCCTACGTCTATTGCAGCACACCTAAGGGAGGATTCAGGGTCACCTGATCCAGCCCTAATTAGAGAACAAAGTGCTCTAATAGGGTGATATGGCACTATAGGGTCATTAAGATAAGATGGGGCCTGATTATTTAAGACCTTGTATGTGAGAAGGATTTTAAATTAGATTCAGTGAAGAGAAGCCAATATAGGAGAAATGTGCTGTTTGTAGTCCCTGTCAGTACTCTTCCTGTAGCATTGTGAATCAACTGAAGGCTTTTTTAATGATGAATTACAACAGTTGAATCTAGAAGTAATAGCGATGATGTGTGTTATTTGGCCCCGTGGATAGATAAAACTGGGAATCATGTATCAATACCTAATACTAAGGAAAGCCTGCAGCACCCTGTGGAAGCCATAGTTAATATGAAGCAGCCTCCACATTTACATTAACAAACTGGACTCTATTAGATGGGTATGTTTCAAAGCACCGCAGTGCAGTACTACAGTACCTGTGGGATTTTTCTAATCTCTGTAATAAAATATTATGGTCAACAGTATAACAGTAATAATATCTAAAGTGATGTAACTCAGTCTGAATAATATTTTTAAACTGAAACCTCTCCCAGCAATGTGGCTTCTTGGCTCAGGCGTTTTAACCACTCGCCCTCCGTTCCCATCATGTAGCCACATCGCTCATTTCCATCCATTCCTCTGCTCCTCCTGTCACAGACTCTAAGCAGAGAGTCCTCCAGCAACACTTACTTAAATGCTTTGTTTGCTTTTGGGTTGCATATCAGCAGCTACAAGTATCACCTCCTCATCCTCACTGTTAGGTACTCCATCATCATCTGAAACTGACTCGTGGCTCTCAGATAAGCCTGCGCTTGTCTCACTGTTGTGTTATCTAGAGAATGTAAATACATGATGTCAGTCTATCAATGACATTGTGATATGACACCTTTGTATATTTCCTTAACCTGGCGTATGTAATTTGTGTTGAATTTGATCTTTTTCCAACAGAGACTCGGAGCGTATAGGAGGTGGTTATATTGTGGTGGATCCAGTTCTCCGTGTCGGGGCTGACGATCACATTTTGCCGTTAGACTGCATCACCATCCAGACCTACCTGTCCAAATGTCTAGGACACTTGGATGACTGGCCAGATAGACTTAGAGTGGCCAAGGAGTCGGGTAGGTTAGCATGGATCGCCCACACTGGCTCTGGTTCTTTCTTTTGTGTTAAATTATAAAATGCAAATTCAGTCACATGCAAATCTTGGTTGTTATTGACGACCTTGCTTCATGTCATCTGCCTAAACTCTCTGAAATCAACCCTCCATTCTTGCATGTGTGTATACGAGTCTGTGTGTGCTACAGCACATGGACACAGTGCAGTGCAGGGGATTCATCACATGTCAGGACTATCAAACAAAATGTCGTACAGAAGGATTAATAGTACGTATGTGGGTTTGTCTTCCAGGATACAACATGATCCACTTCACTCCACTGCAGACTCTGGGGGAGTCCAGGTCCTGCTACTCCTTAGCTGACCAGCTGAGCGTCAACCCAGAGTTCAGCCCAGCGGGTCGCAGCTACGACTGGACAGATGTGGGGGCGCTGGTGGAGAAGCTAAAGACAGAGTGGGACATGCTGTGCATCACAGATGTGGTGTATAATCATACTGGTGAGTTGGTCACTGTTTGTGGGAGGTTTTTCTTTTTCATGTTGCTTTTTAAATATCATTGTAAAATGTTGATATCCATGTTGCCTTAGAACATAGTTGAAGGTTGCCGGTTCGAGCCCCGGCTTGGACAGTCTCAGTCGTTGTGTCCTTGGGCAAGACACTTCACCCGTTGCCTACTGGTGGTGGTCAGAGGGCCCGGTGGCGCCAGTGTTCGGCAGCCTCGCCTCTGTCAGTGCGCCCCAGGGTGGCTGTGGCTACTATGTAGCTTGCCATCACCAGTGTGTGAATGTGTGTGTGAATGGGTGGATGTCTGGATATGTAAAGCGCTTTGGGGTCCTTAGGGACTAGAAAGCGCTATATAAATACAGGCCATTTACCATTTACCATAGTAGGAGCCACAAGGAGGGCCATTCATTAGTGTACTACAACACCGTTTCCTTCCCCTCAGAGGTGAAAGGTCACCTCCTGCATCTGATGTGAGGCGGCTGCTTACTGCTGTCCTTAGATTCTGACATCTCCCCTCTAAGCGCTCTACCCTGTGCTTTGCAATCAAACGTAACAAACATTGTTGTGACTGCATCGACGCAACATCCTTCAGAAATTTCATGGTCGGCTCGTACCAACCACTAACGAAGTTAAAAGCTTCAAGTTAACTAGGCACACCAACAGCAGAACATGTTAATGAAGAGTGCTAATTGGCTAACAAAGAGCAGAAATGCAGCTGTTTTCTTGCCTTAAAGGATAGTAGGGGAAGTGAATCACAAAGCTTCCTGAGCCAGTCCATGCAGCCGATCACTGACTGAACATCCTGTGCATCACTTTTCATAATGCATGGATTAGATTATAGACTAAGGATGGAGAAGTCCACATATGTGCACTCAGCGTACATGCAACAAGTTGTTTCATTTATTTGTGATCTTTGTTTTACAGCTCATGGTTTGTTATGCTGCACACACTCAGTCTTTCATTATTAAAGCCCACACTCACTTTTATTTGGCCTGAACATTTATGCAATCACATGTCTTTGTTCCACCACATGTTATACTACAAGAGGTTTTCTAACAACACGTGCAGATTGTCAGTGAAAGCATATTTCTACAGGATTGAAAGTGTCATTAAACTGTCTTATAGGCGGGACTTTCAGACAGATCATTAACCCTATCCTGTAAAGTTTGACAGAACAGGAAAGATTGTTGTTGACTCACAATGATAAAGGGAAGTAAAGAGAAGCCGTTTAGGAAAAAAAAGGGGAAGATCTTGGTTTTGTTACCTTTGAAGCACAGCAGGTGAACACTGTGCTGTGGGGAAGAGTGGAAACATTTGCTTTCTTATAGTGGGCTCAGTATTGACTGTGTGGAAGTGTAGCCTCACAGGTTTCTTCCCTGACCTCAAGCACACATTGAATTTTCTTCCATTCTGGATGTGCTATAACCACGAGGTGCAAGGCAGGAACATGTATCTGACTGACTGGTTGGCAAGTGGCAGTCGCTGGCTGCTGCTGGATGAAACTGTTTGCAAAGAGGTTGCTGCACCAAAATCCTTGTGATCATTTTGGTCATCCGTAGTTTGCACAGAAGATTTAAGACCTTGTATGTGAGGAGCAGGATTTTGAATTCTGGATTTAACAGGGAGCCAATGAAGGGAAGCCAATACAGGAGAAATCTGCTCTCTCTTTGACCCTTCACCCCACAGTGTCCAACATGGCAGTTAACTCAATACACCAAGACTTAAAAGTGCCATTTTTGCCACACTTAGTCAGACTTAGATGACCCGTGCAAGGTCAAGGTTTGCTCCTGCTCTCGTACTCTTGCTGTCCTAGCTGTAGCCCTGTCTAAGGCTTTCACTTGAAATCTATATAGAATCATGTCAAGATTTAAAGACCATTAAAAAGTTAGCTTGGTTTAGTTTAGTCTTGGTGGTAAAACATTTTATAGCAAAACTGGTTAACAGTTATTCTGAAAGAGTTTTTCAGAACATGTTGAGACTTTCTCATTTGACATGCTCGTTGTATCAAACTGTATCTGTGTGCTGTCCTACTAGCAGTGACCACCCTGTGGATCTCTCTCATCCTCTCTCTCTCAGGAAAGGTCAAGCAGTAAAATGAGCCTGATATACAGACTGAACTTTGATTTATACAGTATGTCTGACTCACTGTCAGACTATTATTAGATCTTCAAAAAGCCATAGAGTAAAACAGTGATGAATAAAGTATTTAAACAGTTAATTTCTCTTCTGTGTCCTGCACAGCTGCTAACAGCGGGTGGATAAGGGAGCATCCAGAATGTGGATATAACCTGGTGAACTCTCCTCACCTGCGCCCAGCCTGGGTTTTAGACAGAGCTCTGTGGCATTTAACCACCAGAGTAGCAGAGGGACGCTACAAAGCTAAAGGACTTCCTGCTGACATTACCACGGAGAGTCACCTGAATGTGAGTTCTGGGTTCCTGCACATTCATTCACCTTTGAACTTTCACAAATGTCACAGGCCGTGGTGTCAGCCAATGACAGCATAAATTGAAATCTTATCCACAACCTCATCACCAAAGGTGGCTAGCTTTTTTTAAATTACTCAGGAGTATTGAGTAACTTATGAGTGATTTATATCAAAGCTAAGGGCCGTTTTCCTGGCCTGCTGTAAAACAGAGCAGAATATATCTTGTATGACATTTCTAGACACAATTTGAATTAAAGTTTTGTTAAACTTTTACATGTCAATTGAAAAAATAACCTGTTTTTACAGAGACATAAACTATTGCACCTGACGGTCTGTACTGCAGAGTAACGCCTGTGCAGAATACTCGAAGTTTCTATATTTAGATTTTATTTTATAGTTAATATAATCATTTTGTTATTTATATATGTAAATTTGCACATTTATTTTTTTACTCTTACAACTGGCATTTAAAACAACCAAAACCTAGCACCAAGCCCAGTCTCCCTTGCACGCTGTAATTTGGTGCATAAATCTTTGCTCCAGGTTTGGTGTTTCTTTGTTTGGAGTCTAGCTTTGTGTCATAGTTGGTAGGTAAGTGTTGGAAAGGACAAAGTCAGCTCATTAAACTAAACTAATGCTCTTCCTATGTTAACTGTGGCTGTACCCACAAATGAGCCACTGTGGACCAGATCAGTGTCAGTGGATAAAACTGGCTTTCGTCACACTAAATTTAGCACACTAGTTTGACGTGTGTGTGTGTGTGTTACTACTTCAGTGGCTTACAGAAGTGCTGACCTAAAGGAGGGTTTGTAGAATTCCCTCAGAATAAACCAGGTAATAAATTACCTGTAGAATAAACCTCATGTCTATCCAATGAACTGAACTGGGTCAGTTCAGCTGATGGTTACAGGCATTTTTCCCAGCAGCATCGTACACGCTTTAAAGACGTGTTTGTGTAACGTGTGTTTGATTTGTTGTGTTTCAGGCTGTCCGTAGTGTGGTGTGGCAGGACGTGTTCCCTCAGATCAAACTGTGGGAGTTCTACCAAGTCAAAGTGGACAGTGCTGTGGAGGAGTTTAGGACCCTGCTGCAAAACGGTGTGTGAATCCACACAGAAGTCCCAGTGCAACTCAGTTTACAAAGAGTCGTTTTATGTGAGCTTCAAAAGCTCATCAGCATGTTTTCAATTTGATGGTGATGTCACTGTTTGCTCTGAAGCCCAAAATACAACTCTGTATTTACTGTGTGTGCATGACAAAGATGAGCAGAGGGTTAAAATCCACATTCACTGTGTAGTTGACATATCTGTGCCTGCCATCAGGTACCAAGCCAGACCACAGCAAGACTGGAGGGAAGACGGGCCTCAGGATCATTCAGGATCCACAATACCGTCGCTATGGCAACACAGTAGACATGGACTCTGCTCTGGAGACATTTGTGCCTCACAGGTGAGACTCAGGGTCCACAGCACAGTCCTGGAGTGGGATGTTGGGCTGTTGTTGTTCAGCTGTAGTCCGTTCAACGTTTCTTTGTTCTTTTCTGTATCTTTTTCACACTTTTCAGATCGTCAAACACGTTTTTAACCCTGGACAAAGATGACCTGAGTAAATGTGCTGTTTTTACCACACAGTCGTAAAAGGCTGATGGGGTACTGTCAGCAGGCTCAAGTTTTATGAAAATCTTGGGAATGTATGTCTGTGAAGGTTCTCAGTCATCCAGGTCATCGTAGTCAAAGGAATTTGCAAAGAAAAGCGTCTGGACTTCTCTAAGTTAACTTCTTTAAGTTAAGTCCAGACGCTTTTCTTTGCAAATTCCTTTGACTCTTGGGAATGTAGTGACTTGAGAACAAGGCGATGTAAGAGCTTCAAATTGATTCCACAGCTACAGAAAAGATCTCGTACATGTTTGAATCTCAGTGACCTCGGGGACCAAGGACGCAGTAATGTAATGCAATAACCTGAGAACAAGGCAACGTAGATACGTGTGTCTACCAGAGGCTGAGGGGTCGCACTGGCATTTATAAAAAGTATTTTTAAATTAAGATTACATTTATTAAGGCAAAACGAATCTGTCCAAACCCATCCGGCCATGTGTGGAACGAATGAATGAACTGATTAACGAGCCACACCAAAGCCTGCTCACTGACACACCTGTTCAATCAAGACCTAACTTAAATGTCTGTCTGACAAAGTGAACTCAAAAATCACATCGGACCAGGTCTTTTTACCTCATCATTCAGAAACAGCATTTTGTATTTACTTGGGTTATTTTTGTCTAATATTACAGAAAAACGTGACAAATATTGCTCAAATGTAAAAACTCTGCAGATACTTTCACAGCACTCTAAGTCTACAGTTGACGGTTGGCTCGAAGATGTTATGCAGCCATCAAATTAGAGCTGCAACAGGAAGTTTTAAACATGCAATGTGCACAGTAATGTAGGCTGTATAAGAGTCAAGTGACATAACCACCTGATTAGACCAATGTGTAACCTTATCCTGCACCTGGGTGGGGATAAAAGCAGCAGCCTCCTGTCCTTGCATTTTAGCATTAACCACATTCAGCAAGATAATCTGACACACTGTGTGTGGGTACAGCTTACCCTGCATGTCAGACCCATGGACTCCTGTGATTGGCTGACAATCGTCCACAGAGTGTGTGAAAGAATGTGTTCTTGAATATGATGGTTCTGTTTGGTTTCCAGTCCAAAATAAATCATTCAGGTGACGTCACACAGTCCCTTTGACTTAACAGTGTCAACGTTAGTTCAGTATTAAATGAATCAGGACCTCTATTGTGAAAAGAAGACAGATGTTTGCATCTGCAGAGAGCACATGCCTGTTCCTCCATGCTCATGAACATTAGCACAGCATGGTTAAAAAACTAAACCTGCACCACAAATATTAAAAAATACATTGTTATGTTTCTTCATTGTTCAGATATGATGATTTACCTCTGTGCACCTCTTACACCTCTGTGTATATCTGTGTGTGCGGCACACAGCACTGTGATGTAATGTTGCTTCTCTCTGTAGCTTCTCACCTCAACACATCGAGGAGTGCTGCAGTTGGCTAAATCAGAAACTGACTGACCTGAATGCAGAGCAGTATCACATCGTGCACCAGCATCAGGAGCAGGTAAGGCTGCAAATCACAGGGCCACACCTGACATGTTGGCCAGAGGGGAAAAGCATCGAAAGGTGTTAAACCTGTCAGTCAGTCAGCATTGGGCCAATGCAGCCCCAGGTTTAGAGCAAAACGACTGATAACACAACAGCTACGTCTGAGACGATGCTGTCAATTTAACTTGGAGCCAGAGTCTGAGGATACACGCCGTGAAGAATAAAGAGGCGGAGCTGTGAGCAGTAATCACCATTAAAAGCTTCACATAAAAAAGCTGGCGTTAGTCCTTCAAAGCACCTGTTCAACAAGGTGCTCCATCCACCGCTTTTTGCAGAAGTTACATTTAACTGAGTGAACTTGGTCTGATACAGGTTTAAACTAGGCAGCATGCTGAAGGCTGACGGCAGCGTCGCAGGAACCTGCTGCAAACAGGGGCAGAGCCAAAGGGGGCCGTGGGGTTTACTGGAGCTCAGGGGTTTCCTAACATTTAGTTTTTCACATTTAAAGTGAAATGAAATACAATGTTAGATTGATAATTAAAAACATGAATGAACATGGCTCAGCGTGTTTGTGTGACCGCTTGGAGGCAAAGTTAATACTATCAGATGTTTGTGGCTGTTTACAAGAAACGCCAGTTTCATTTGAATGTCAAAGCAGGAACCTGCAGGTGATTCAGGTCAAACCACTGGAGCTTAGCACCTCTAACACTAACAGCTCTGTAATTATGTATGGTCAGCAGTATGGACCGCTGCACTGAGGTGAGTCCACTGTCAGAGGCTGTAAGATCATTCATAACCTTCAGCCTCCTGTACAGTGATGGGCCCTGAAACCTGACTGTAACTCCAGATTAACCATTCCTCTGCAGATGATCTGTTAGCTGTTTGAAAACTACTCTGTAAAGATGAACTGTCACCACCACTGGGCTCCTGTGTGGACCGTTTCTATATGTGGTCATTTTCAGCAAACACCTTCTCTGTGACGTGTCAAATCTTTAGCGATCGTGTGTGCGGTTACTTTGTTTTAGAACAAATGTCTGATTTGTCGTTTTGCTCTGTCACAACCTTCTTCTTCTTTGTCCCTCCAGGCTGTGAACTGCCTTATTGGAAACATAGTCTATGAACGACTCGCTGAGCACGGTCCCAAGCTGGGCCCTGTTACCAGGAAAAACCCAATGGTCACCAGGTAGACCAGTTTAAAGAGTTGGCTAATGAGAGGAAGGCAGAGTACAGCAAAGTGTGTTAATAAGTCAGTACATTTACTAAAGCTTTAACAAAGACAGGAGGCAAGTTAGCTGAACACTTAATAATGCTAAGATATTATTATGGTAATGTTGGCTCAGACGTCAGTGGGCTGTATACCAATTAGGTGGGTGGTTCAACCCCTGGTTCTCCAACCTGTGTGTCAAACTCAGGGCAAGATGCTGAACCCTGAGTTGTTCCAGATGCATCAAAGTATGTGAGCACTGAGATTGAAGTACTCAGGCTTATTTAAATAAAGCACTTGGATGAATGTGTGTCGATGGTAAATGAGGCTCAAACTGCATAGAAAGCTTTATATCCAGTAGCAGTCAGTTGGATTCATGTGTACTTTGAAAACGTGATGTTGGTGGATCCATCACATGATCCGTCGTCTAACAGGAAGTGTCCACAGCTGCACTACGATCACATCACCCGGGCAGCGATAATGCCATGTTTCCATCTTCCTGTCAGGTATTTCACCTTCCCCTATCAGGACATGACTCTGGACCAGGAAATGCAGCTGCTGGACCAGCCAGACAAGCTGTGCCATTTCCTGGCTCACAATGGTTGGGTGATGGGCGACGATCCACTGAGGAATTTTGCTGAACCAGGTAAACAAGACGAGCCACAGCCAGGCACAAGGTGGTTTAAAAAGACTGTAAATAATGTTTATGTAGCTTAAATTTAGGTTGTAGGATTTATGATGCTACTTTACACTGACAGTGACTGTTGTTACTGCGAGCTGGGAGTAATAAAGTATTTGTATCAGTACTGAAGTGCTTCTCTTCCATAAAGGCTCCAACGTGTACATTCGCCGGGAGCTGATCTGCTGGGGTGACAGTGTCAAACTACGATACGGCAACACGCCTGACGACTGTCCCTACCTGTGGTATCACATGAAGAAATACACGCAAATCACAGCCAAGTATTTCCACGGAGTCCGTCTGGACAACTGCCATTCCACACCTTTACATGTTGCTGAGGTATCGTCACACCTCACTGCACATCACACACTTCATGTCAAATGAAATTATTCTACGTTTAAATCCAGGACATGTTTGTAATACTTTAGCTCCATGTTGTAGTAAAGTTGTTCTTCAGGCTTACATGTTAGAAATATGTTTGTGATATCTCACTGGAGCCGAACATCAGTGTTGAACTGGTCAGTTCTACAGACAAACATGTCGAGTGATCTCACAGTACATGTTTGTATTAGTAAGTCTTAAAGCATGAAATTGTTCCTTTATTTTAATCACTGATGTGCCACAGTTTAAATAGACAGTCAGACATCTGTGATAACAGCAGATCGCTGTGTAACGTCGCTGTGTGGCCCTGACATAGGAAAGTAGCCCTGCAACTCCTGCTCAGTGTCGGGCTGCTTTAGTGGAAGTCTGGTTTCAAAAAGCTCCGTCATCATTCAGGGGATCATTCTGCTAAAGGCTGAGAGTCAGAATGTTTTGTGGTCACATGCAGATGCTGCTAGTCTGAAATCCAGTGCAGTCAAAGGAAAAAAGAAAACCAGTATGATGCTTGGTGCTTAGCATCGTTGCCTCACAGCAGGGAGGTCCTGAGACTGAGTTCAGCATCTGCATGTGGTCCATGTGATGGTGTGGGCTGTGTCCATCGATGCGATGGTTATCTGTTTCTCTGTTAGCCCTGTGACAGACTTGCCCTGTGGGAGTGGTCTGAATTGTTGAGGCTTTGTTACAGTATACAGGCACCATATAAATAACCCAGGCAAATTATTATTGGATGTCCTGGCTGTCTTTGTTGTGTTTTGCAGAGGATGTTGGAAGGATAGTTCGAGAGCCGGCTTGTTCCATCTGCAAGTGTTGAAGTAATACTTTGATGTGGGCCTCAGTGAGTCTAGTCCAGGTGCGAGTGATGTAGGGAGATGGTTTACATGTGCAAATGTTGCCGTCACGTACCCTTCTGCTTCGATATGTATTATCAGTTAGATTCAGTGTCAGTGAAAGAATCACAGGACGTCTGTACTACACTGTAACTGTCCTGACTATAGTGACAAATATGATTGTTGAATTCAAGCACGCTGTAAAAAGAGAGGATGCAGCGTCACTACAGCCGTGTTGTCCTGTATGAGCGTGTCCCTGCTAACAGCAGCTCTCTCTCTCCTTGTCCGTGATGTTGCTGTTTGTTGTCCAGGCCATGTTAGACGCAGCCAGAGCGGTCAGACCCAATCTGTATGTGATAGCTGAACTCTTTACAGGCAGCGAGCTCCTTGACAATGTTTTTGTTAACCGGCTGGGAATTAGCAGTCTCATACGAGGTACAGCACTGATGTGCAAGCTAAATGTGTGACTTTGTCTTTCTTCTCTTCCCACTGCATTGTTCTGCATGTCTCCAAACACTTTCTCTCTCTGTGTTCTTCGACTGCACGACTGCATGATTCATTCTCCTCCTCTTCCTCCTTCAATCTTTCTTTCATGCATGCCTCCTACCCCCCGCACTGGTTTGTCATGCTGTGGTTGGTTAGTTCATGCTGGATGTGGCCAGAACGGTGCGTCCTGACCTGTATGTGGTGGCTGAACTGTTCACCGGCAGCGAGGAGCTGGATAATATCTTTGTTACCAAGCTAGGGATTACATCACTCATACGAGGTAAAGTACTGTGTGTGTAACACACCCACAAACACAACACGTTCATTAACTGTTTACTTCATTCATGTTTAAATATTTGTATCAATTCCACATCTTCAGAACAGGCCACAAGTCAGCTTGAATAAATCCATGCAAGCACATTCAGACTCTGCTCCTGAAACTCAGACTGCTGAGAGCTCAGCTGTTCCAGGTGTCCCGCTCTCGTCACTGGTGATGAGCTGGGATTGTGCACACAGTTTGGAGCCCGTGATGAAGTCACAAAGCGTGCTGTGTAGATGATAAAAAATGAATTCTGAGCACTTCTGGACATCCCAGAGAGGACGCATCGAAGGGGACATTAGCCACATTTCAGTCGTGCTAAACTCTTACTGTTGTGGCGCTGATCCTGGAGCACGAACAAAGTTTAAAGTAAAAACCAAAAATGTAAATTGAGGAATTATAACTAGATTTTTTGGCCATTCAGTGACATCTTTCAGTACTTGTAGTTGTGGTACTAAAACACGAGTTGAATAGGAAGTAACTTTAATATGTAGTGAGGTCCAACGATGGTCTCCACCAAACCCCGTCACAGTTCTGCACCTGTTGGAGGTCATAATAATAACTTTATCCTGGTTTGCTTCCTTCCTGATTCCATTTTTTTTTTTTTTGCACATTTCTCACACTTCATCAAACAAATGTAAATGTTAGACAAAGATCACACAGGTAAACACAAAACGCAGGTGTTTATTATTCAGGTGTGTACACTGCAGGCCTGCGTGACTGTGCAGGTTACCAAAGTCACAGCTTTCACGGCCTGCGATCCACAGCTGTGTGACCCACTGACAAACTCAGCTCTGTAAAATCCTGGAATCAAACCAGGTAAACTCCAACAAACCTGTGCAGTTATGATCAGAAATGTTGCTGGACCGTTTGCACAGGTTCAGCTTTTCATCCCAGTCATGGTTCTGATGTCATTTGTACTCAGTTTAAATTGACATGAAAACAAATGTAACTGAGTGTGTGAGCGCACCTGGCAGTGATGCAGCGTGGCATGTGTCCACCTGTGTCTGCGTGCGCTTACTTTGGTTTTTCCCCCTTCACTCAATCATCAGAGGCGATGTCAGCTGGTGACAGCCACGAGGAGGGCCGCCTGGTGTATCGCTACGGCGGTGAGCCAGTAGGAGCTTTTGTTCAGCCCAGTCTCCGCCCACTGACGCCCTCCATTGCACACGCCATGTTTCTTGATGTAACCCATGACAACGAGTGTCCTATCCAGGTGGGTCTCTTGAGGTCAGCTGACAGTGAGCTTGGAGTCGAGCTGTTGTTCGATGGTTAATTGCCGGGTGTGTCGTTTACAGCTCCGCTCAGCCTTCGACGCTCTGCCCAGCTCTGCTATCGTGGCCATGGCGTGCTGCGCTACTGGCTCCACCCGTGGATACGATGAGCTGGTGCCACATCAGGTTATTATATATTTATCTTCTTACTATCATCTGACAGCATTTTGCTGAACACAACAGAACACAGTCTCTAATAATGGGGCGTATTTGTAAAAATGTGCCTAACTGCTCATTAATGTTTTTTCAGCTCAGGCTGACAGAGCCGTGGCTCTTCCACAGGCTGTCTTTAGTCCTTTGGGGAGTTTTTTGTGGACACAAACGGCCTTTAGAATCTAAAACAGCAGAAGCAAACTTAACATAACAGACGGACATCATAAAATCACTTTATAGTTTTAGATTTTTCCTTTTTTAATGCTGATGTTCAAATGAATTTAGATTCTTACATATGCTGCAGTTGAATCCGTCACGTATACAATAAAATGCAAAAGTTTCAAGTCAACCCTCATTTCTGTATATTTCCAGTTTAAATAGTGCTAATTCACAAGTGTGCTTTTTATATTTTATATTATGAGGCAGTTCATCAAATAAAGAAATGAGTGTTACTTTGAGGCCCTGTGACAGATGCTGTAATAAGAGCACACACTGACTCCATGCTTACCTGTGCACAGATCTCTGTGGTGAAGGAGGAGCGCTTCTATCCCAAGTGGAACCCGTCAGCAGTCCCATCCTCTCCCGGTGAGGTTAGCTCCTGCACCGGTATCATAGCTGGGAAACGGGCAGTAAACAAGCTGCACCAGGAGCTGGCTGCACAGGGATTCATACAGGTGTGTGCACACACACACACACACACACACACACACACACACACACACACACACACACACACACACACTCAGCTATCTTAGTGAGTACCTTCATTGACATAATGCTTTCCCTAGCCCCTTACCCTAACCCAGTGGTTCCCAAAGTGTGGGGCCCGCCCCCTAGAGGGGGCGCAGAGCTATTGCAGGGGGGGCGCGGCATGAAAAGGGAAAAAAAACAAAAACAAAAACAACGCTTGGACACTGCTAGCACGGGGCGCCCACACAAACGCAAAGCAGGAGATGAAGCATCGCTGAATATGTTTCCAAACCAACTTCATTCTAAGCCAAAGACTAGAAAATATGGCGAAGCATATCTTCCCTTTGGTTTCACCTGCACAAGTGCTGAGGTAGGTCTCCCTGCAGAATTAGTTTCCCTGCATCGGGAGCAGCGCTGGGCTGTTCAAATCACGGACAAACAGGATCCCACAGTTGTTTATGTTTTTGAACCCATTTTGTAGAGGTTTTTTTTGAAAAATCTATTGATAGCAATGTTGAACATTATTACACAGGAAAAAAAACAACTACATGTAAAATAATTACACCGTGATGCCTCTGCCTTTCTAAATGCAGGGACAGTAATGGCCTGTATATGTAAGCGTGTAAAACCTGCAGAGTCAGATTAACAGTATTTTGTCTCTATCTGCCATTCTGCAATTCATCTCATGTAAACAATAACGTGCCGCACAGTGTGACGTGAAAAAGGCACATACCTTTGACATTGCGTGACAAACTCTGTATTCCTTGTCCACACGTAAACGCAAAAAAAAGGAGTTTTAAAAAATCTCCGTTCTCGGTGATTCGATCGCCGTTTACATGTGCCCGAAACAGCTGCGCGTTCAAAAATACCCGTGTAGGTGCGGACGAGCATAAAAGAGTTGGTAGTTTATTTTCTTACTACCTGTAATTTATTGCAGATTATTTGTATTTGCTTAATTGTTTAATAAATGTTTGAGGTGTGAAATAAACCGCAATGGAGCAAAATATGGGTGTGTGTGGTTGAAGGATGTGTGTGTGCGTGCGCGCGTGCGCGCGTGCACGCGTGGGGGTGGGGGGGCGCGAACATTTTTCTTTTAAACAAGGGGGGCCCAGCAAAAAAAGTTTGGGAACCACTGCCCTAACCATTAAAAATGAATGCCTAACCCTGACCTAAACCTAACCATACCCTAATTGTAACCCTGACACTAAAACCACATTTTGAGCCTCAAAAATGGCTTTAAATGCCTTCACATTTGTGAGGACCGGTGAGTGTGTCCTCACAAGCGACTGTTGGTTCTCATAAGTATAGTAGAATGCAGATTTCGGTCCTCACAAAGATAGCTAGACAGGAACACACACAGAGGAAGTGCTTTCTTTGCTAAAGGCGACGTCTTCGTCTTCGATGCTCCACCTTTTGGTACAGTTTGTCCAACTCCTCCTGTCCAGGTGTACGTGGACCAGGTGGATGCAGACATCGTTGCAGTGACTCGTCACTGTCCCAGCACCCACCAGTCTGTGGTAACCGTGAGCAGGACCGCCTTCTGGGACCCCAAAACTCACCAGTACAGCACCAGTGTCCCGCCCATGTTCATTCCTGGTACAACAACATCATTACTGTGATTTTGAATCTTAGTGCCGCTGTTCACACTGACCACACTTGTTTTTTTTTTTATTAATTATTTTCATTGATTTATGTTTTTTCGATTGTCGGATGTGAATAAACACGTCTGACTAATCTTATCATTGCATTTGGGAACAAGTACGCTCCTCATTCAGATCAGGTACTGCTAGCAGACCCGGGTGCACGTTCATGCTTTGCAGCATCTCTTTATTCACGTTGCTGTGCACACTCGGTTGCAGCGCTGCTGCTGCCAGCCACACACATCAACAACAACATGATAGGAGCCCGTTCAGTCTTGTAACCCAGCGAGGCGTGATTGCAGATGCCCTGCAGGTGCGTTCGGCTACCCTGCAGCGGTGCCGCCGACCACGCCCCGCCACAGTACTAAATATGTGAAAAGATGCAAATGATAAAATCCTGGTTTAAAAACGCTGTCCTGGGTCAGTCGGCTCTCTGAAACGTTTCTCCACCAGCTCAGATATGGTCCCACACTGACACAGCTTCAACATCTGCATCAAAACATGAAATTCTCTCTGCGTCTCATGGGAACTGGTTGAACCCAGAGTCTCAGTCCTGTTTAGAGACATGAGGACCAGCTCATAATTACTTGATATTGACTTTTACTTATTGTTTTCAGTGTATTTTGAGGACACATTTTCTACATAAAGGCAGTGCATATGGTGTGTGTATGTTACCTGGCAAAGTCAGATCTGGAAAATTTGTCACAACATGTTAGGTGTACCTTTACACGTGCCACCTTTTCCCTCTCCCAGGGAAGATAGAGGAGGTGGTGTTGGAGGCAAGGATGGTGGAAAGGAGCGCAGGGAAATATAAGAAGGATGAGAACTATATCAACGGCATGCCAGAATACACAGTGGAAATTAAAGAGCACATCTCGGTGAGCGCTGTCAGCATCGTGTTTAACACAGGTGTGTTTCTGAGCGTTAGTGGCAGACGGACGGTGTTAAACTGGTTCTGCTGTGTGCACAGCTGGATGAGAGTACAGTAATGAAGAAAGCTGGAGTGACGTCAAAAGGGCGTTCAGAGTTTGTGCACGAGATCACCTTCCAGAAGCTGACACCTGGCAGCATCATCGCCTTCAGGTAACACAAACGTCACGCATGATTTTGTGTTGTGGTCACTTTTCAGACTCACGTTTCTAGGGCTGCACAATTAATCGTTAGAAAATCGCGATCTCAATTCATACTTATGTGGGATCTCATTTCCAAATGACAACGATTTAAAAAAAAAAAAAAAAGATGACGATTGTACTGCATTTTGATCCGGGACATAATCTGCATGAAAACAAGCGCTCACTCTTCCTGCGCAACAAATGACAAGGGTGGAGCCTTATACCACGTGATACCGAAGCCAGCTGGTTGCTAAAATTGGCAGGGATAAAACAACGGAGAACACGTCAGGGATGACGAGAAAGTGACAGGAGAAAATCCGTCCCGGTCAACCACCCAAACATCAATAACGGGAACCTTATACAGCGCTTCCCCATACCCGTCGAACTCCCGCAGGCACAAAAAAATTACGGAGGCTATCCCTTATCACCTGGCTAAAGATATGGCTCCCATCAACACTGTGAAACGAGGGATTTAGGAAAATAATAAACACCCTAGACAAACGCTACACAGTGCCGTCCCGCAACTATTTTTCAAATGTTGCACTACCTGCTCTGTACACGCAGTGTCAAGCAACGGTGGAGACGGAATTACACGCAGTACAACATTTTGCCGCAACCACAAAATGTGAGACATTTATTGTTTTTATCTTCAGTCTCAACTGTTACGAAGTTGATGTGCAGTTAATAAGTGCAATAAATATTTATACTGGAAAAGAAAATCGTGAGAGAATTGTGATCTCGTTTTATGCAAAATCGTGCAGCCCTACACGTTTCTCTTTTCTCTCCTTCTCAGGGTCAGTTTGGACCCCAAAGCCCAGAAGATGGTGGGACTGCTGAGGTACTATCTGTCCCAGTTCAGCCCAAAGTACAGGAGAGGCAGTGTAGCAGATGAAAACCCACCAGACGCACTGAAGAAGCCCCTGGCACAGTGAGCGCACCACATACTCAACATAGGCCTTTTTAGTTTGTGGTACGGATTAAATGGAGCTTCTTAGTAAACGTGTCTCGCTAAGATGAGATGCAACGGTACAAGCTCCAGTGTAAGCTCTGAAAGGTGAAGCTAGTATATCAGAGACACAGATATGCAGAGTACTTCATTCTATTAAGGAGTACAGTGTTTACATACTCTGTACCCGTACACAGACCCAAAAATTGAGCGTTTTTGTCGTCATAGCTTGATGAATATAATTGGATACCAGCTGTCATGAGCTCCAAGAGGATGGTGTAAATGCTTTTAGCTTTAGGTGAGGTGCAGTCAGGAGTAGTTTGAACGAGCAGCACAATGGAGACTGATGGCCTGTATCAGCTTCTTATTGAAACTGTGTTTAACAGGCTCATGTCTAAGCTGACACTGGCAGACATGAATGTCCTGCTGTTTCGCTGCGACACGGAGGAAAAAGAGGAAGGTGGAGGCTGTTACAGTATCCCAGGCTGGGAAACTCTCAAATACGCAGGACTTCAGGGTAATTTTATGTTCTTCAGTCCAGTTTGTACTTCATAGAGGATGGAGACGGTGTTTTGAAAAGAGACCAAATCAGTGTTACTAAAGTGTTGCTGTGTTTGCAGGTCTGATGTCTGTGTTTGCTGATGTTCGTCCCAACAACGACCTGGGCCATCCTTTGTGTGCCAACCTCAGAGAGGGAGACTGGCTCATAGACTTCGTCGCCAATAGGCTGATGCACAGGGAGGGGCCGCTGGCAGAGGTGAGACTGGGACTGGTTTAAGGCTCCTGTTTGTAATGACCTCTTACCACCACAGGGCACCCCACACAGGTCGGCTTCTGGGTTTGAATTTTCTGTGTGCAGTTTTCACATTCTTCCTGTTTCTGTTGGTCCCTGTACTCCAGAGACCCTGTGGGAGGGAATCACCACTAATGTTCATTTAGATAACGATGAAGTACTCAGTGTGCTGAAGGACTGGAGCAGTTGTGTTGAGAACAAACATGACAGAAAACAATGAATGGATGAAATGTATTTGAGACTTTAATCACTGAATAAAAACAAGATGAAAATAAAGGAGGGTGTGTGGAAGTGATCCACCCCCAGGAAACAATTACAACTAGCTGCCATGCTGTTTCTCATGAACAGCATGGCATCCCATAAAGTCTGTACTGCAGAAGAAGAGAAGAGTGCATACAGACTCTTTGTAAACTGTGTCACTGTCACCGGTAAAAACATGACAAACTTTATACTCTCCAACAATCTCATGATATTTAGTCGGCTAACACTAAAATAATTTAAAAGCCTAAGCTGACTAAAGCTCAATGAAATCCACATTAGCACTAGAGGAAAAGTCTGCAACATGACTGACACAGAAACACAGAGTTATGTATCTCCTTAAATTGTGCTACAAAAGCCTAAAATCACAGGCTGTTAGCTACAAAGCGCTAAAGCTACAAAGCGCTAATGCTACCGAGTCATTTGCTCAGGCCCATGTGTGACCCAGCTGACTGAGACACAAGCTTAGATATTTCTGTCCCTGCCTTGGACCATACCTGACCCCGTGTGGGAGCTTTGCATGGTTTGTTTCAGGCAGGTGCTGCTGAGCCTTCCTGCGTCTCCTTCATATACTCGTTCTTCCTCAAACACTGCTGCTTGTTTCTGTCAGACACAAGTTTTCATCTCTGCAGCTCTGTGTGTCTGCAGGTGGGTCACTGGTTGGTAGCCATGTTTAATTTCCTCAAACACATCCCACGCTACCTCATCCCCTGCTACTTTGATGCCATCCTAGTTTCCACCTACACCACAGCCCTCGATGCCACCTACAAACTCATGTCCAGGTAGGCTCTGCTCGTGTCTGTCGACACAGCAGATCTCTGTTTGTTGTACTGAAATGTTAGTGTACAGCTCATCTTCATCTCTGTGTCCGGTTCGCTGCGGTCGAGCGATGATGCGTACCTGTCTTCTGTCTGAAAACAGCTTTGTCCAGAACGGATCTACCTTTGTTCGTCACCTGGCGCTCGGTTCGGTTCAGATGTGCAGCGTTGGACGCTTTCCTGCTCTGCCTCCTGTTTCTGCTCAATTAGACGACGTCCCGTACCGCATCAGTCCGATCACGGGCCAGAAGGAGCAGTACTGCGTCTCGCTGGCTGCAGGTAACTGTCACACACATCTGATGCTGTGTTTCCTGATAAAATGCTGTTTTAAGTCACATCTCTTCGCCAGGTCTTCCTCATTTCTCTGCGGGGATTTTCCGTTGCTGGGGCAGAGACACCTTCATCGCTCTCAGAGGACTGCTGCTCCTCACTGGGAGACACGTCGAGGCTCGGTGCGTGACCCTGTGCACCTCATCTGATTCTCGTGACACATGAGTGTATTAGTTACATTAGATTTCCTTACAAACTAAATTCCTTATCATGGTCTCCATAGCAACATCATCCTGGCCTTTGCAGGGACCTTGCGCCACGGTTTGATCCCCAACCTGCTGGGGGAGGGTCGATGTGCCAGATACAACTGCAGGGACGCTGTGTGGTGGTGGCTGCAGTGCATCCAGGTGGGAGCTGCTGTGAAGTGACTTCACAGGTGTAATTAAACTATAAACAAGAGAGAGCAGAGGGCGGGGGCACGGCGCAGAGGGCGGGGGCACGGCGCAGAGGGCGGGGGCACGGCGCAGAGGGCGGGGGCACGGCGCAGAGGGCGGGGCGAGGCGAGGGAACGGCGCAGAGAGCGAGGGCACGGCGAGACTGAAGTACTTCCTCACGTTCAGCCATTTGGAGGACTTAAAAACTTCATGTATGGAACAGTACTGAAACTCCTTCAGTGAGACGGGAGTTCAATGATGCTAAATGTCAATGTTTAACTTTCAGGCTGCTCATTAAATCTGTGTTTAAACAAACACCTTTGTACGTACGTGCTTCTGTTCAGGACTACACTACCCAGGTTCCCAGAGGGCATGAAATCCTTAGCTGCCCTGTCACACGCATGTACCCCACTGATGACTGCGAGCCTTGTAAACCTGGAGAGGTGGTACGTACACACACACACACACACACACACACACACACACACACACACGACTTTCAGAATTTGGATCCAGGAGCTCAGGCTGGAGCGCACCCCTGGCCCTTCAGCCAGTATTAGTCTCTCTACATTACAGAGGGGGGGACACGTATAGAGGACTCTGCAAATGTCTAATTTCTTTATATTTCAGCTTCTTGTGATTTTTTTTTTTTTTTTTTTTTTTTTTACTGCTCTTGAGGAATAGGAAAGATGCCAAAGTGACAGTTTGAAATAATAATGATAATACATTTTATTTAAAAGCGCCTTTCAAAACACTCAAGGACACTGTACAGAACAAATAAGACAAGCATAAAAACAGGAAATGAACACAATAAAAGGCACAAACGAGTATTTTTGCACCAATTAAAAACACACAGGCCGAAAAGGTGACACATCCTTCCCTCCCCATCTCCAGCTGCCTCCCTCTTCCCGCTCCACCACAATCACCCACACATGGAGGGCCTTGGGGTAAAGGTGTGTCACCAGGGTGCAGAGGAGGCATCCCCCCCTCTGTCCCCTTCTGGCTGCCTGTGCCTCAATTTTATCCCACAACTTAGACATTCACATTACTCACACTCTCATAACACATACATATAGGACCTTGGGGGTGGGCACGCTACACGGAATCCAAAAGACCATCAGGGTGTATGACCTCACCCCTCGCGTCGTTGCCCACCTCTCAATTTTAAATACACGTAGACATTGAGGATTATCAGGAGGGGCTATGCGCTTACCTGCTGCTCTCTGGCAGGTAGCTCCATGCCCTCCTGGGTTTTAAATGCACCTTAGAACACACATGCATCAACACTACATATGAGCGGGTGGAGGGAGGTTTGGAGTCTTCTCACTCCCCCGTTCTCTGTTGCCTGTTGGGGCGGGGGGGGCTGGGAGGAGGAGTTGGCCGTCCGACTGGGGTCTGGAATGTGGGGCCTCCCTGCTGCTGCGGAGTCAGGGCAGTCTGCTTCTCTCCACCACAGGGAAAAGGGTAACACTACCTGGGTCTGGGTGCAGTTTCCCCCTCCAGGGGCAAGGGTACCTAGACCCGGTTCTTAGAGTACACTTGGGGAGTGTGATTGTGTGTACAGTGTCTCTCTATGTCTGTCTCCACGTTGGGTGAGTGTTGAGTAATTGCATATGAGAGCATGAGGGTGGGAATGGATGTTTGTATCTGTGTGTGCCTGTATGTCTGTGTCTATATGTCAGGTCGGGTATCAGACTCTCTGGGGACATCTCAGGCCCTCCAAGGTTTGGAGGCCTATCTCGGCACAGACCTTGGCACAGACCTTTTTAGCGCAACGTTCTGCGTCTTTGCCTCTTTTCTGCAGAAATTCTGCTGATTCATCTCTTTTCTGCAAAATTTTCAGCCTTTTCACCTCTTATCAGCACAATTCTCAGCAGCTTCTGCTCATTTCAGCAAAATTGTCAGTCTCTCCACCTCTTCGTTTGGAGAATGAGTTTGGCTTAGTGAGATTAGTGGCTGTCTTGAGACCAGGAGTGCTGGGTTCGAATCCTGCTCAGGGCGACATTGTTTTTTCACCACCATGCAACTTTTCATCGTTTTCAGCTTTTCAGCAGACAGCTTCAGCGTTAAGGCATCCACACAGCATTTTTGCAGGAAATGCAAATTTTTCTAGTTTTTCTAGTTATGTGTGCCTATGCCAAGAGGCACACATATTACTATTCGTCGGATTTATTATGTGTGCCTATGCCAAGAGGCACACATATTACTATTCGTCAGATTTATTGTGTGGATGCCCTTAAAGGGCTTCCACACTATTGAGTTCCTGTTTCTCTTTATTCTTTATCTTTATACTTTATTATTGTGTGGATGCCCTAAAAGGGCTTCCACACTATTGAGTTCCTGTTTCTCTTTATTCTTTATTATTATTGTGTGGATGCCCTAAAGGGCTTCCACACTATTGAGTTCCTGTTTCTCTTTATTCTTTATTATTGTGTGGATGCCCTAAAAGGGCTTCCACACTATTGAATCCTGTTTCTCTTTATTCTTTATTGTGTGGATGCCCCAAAGGGCTTCCACACTATTGAGTCCTGTTTCTCTTTATTGTGTGGATGCCTAAAGGGCTTCCACACAATTATTTTCCTGTTTCTCTTTATTGTGTGGATGCCTAAAAGGGCTTCCACACTATTGATTCCTGTTTCTCTTTATTGTGTGGATGCTGGAGGCATCCACACTATTGAGTTCCTGTTTCTCTTTATTGTGTGGATGCTGGAGGCATCCACACTATTGAGTTCCTGTTTCTCTTTATTCTTTATTATTATTCTTAGGACTTCCGTCGTTTTTAGCGTGGATCTACTTCCACAATTTTCAGCCGATTTTCACCGTTCAAATTTTAAACTATTCTGCTATTTCTGCTAATGATGGCTATATCTTTTGGTATTTTATACTGTTATACTTTTTTAAAATATTAAGCTTTTTCCTTTAATTTGTCCCATTGAAATGAATGGGAAACTTCCATAATTCTGCTAAAACTTGCTTGTTTTTTGAAACTTAACTACTTTGTCATATTTTCACGTAGAACAACCATTCAAACTTTAAAATGTTCTCAAATTATTGGGCTATTCAGGAATAAATCAGCTTTTTCAAATCTTTTACCGTTTTATTTTTATCCTCTTAAAGTTTTGAGTTGCAAAATTGTGATTTTTCAGAAAATACATGCGTTGTTATGGTTGCTATGCACTTGGCTTCCAGTGTGCCACTGAAGGTTTTGCAGTCTTCTCTTCATGTCCGAACAACTTCTTGCTACTTGCTCAATTTTCACTCAACTTCCACAAATTATACATCAAAACGTAGGTATTTTTGCTGGCTTTCAGAAAATGTCACCATCATTGTTGTGAGATTTATAGAATTTTGGCAAATCTCCTCAGACCAACACAAAGTCTCAAAATCCCCATAGAAAGTCAATGGAGAGCTTGTTCAAAATCACAGCTTGATTTCTGTAATGAGAGGCATATTCGAATCGTCATATCTCCTTAACGAGCGAAGTTAAAACATGAGGCTTGTCCCAGTATATCTTCAGACACTCCTGACACTCACAATTCAAAATTTCTTTCTCACCTATTACCGTTCTGAAATGAGTTAGACTTGTTTGAGGGTAGGAAATTAGTCCTTCGCTCAGATTTCTTCAGATTTCAAACTCTGGAAATGATCCACTTTTTCTCTCGTCATATCTTTTTAATGGATATCAACAGAGACCTGAAAATTTCAAGGTTGTTCACCAAAGCCTGCTGTCTCTTACGGTGAAAAAATGATATTGATACTCCAAATAGATTTAGAGTTAGAAAGCGTTGTTTGAGGGCAAGTCAAGGCAGTTTTGCTTTGCTCTACTCAGTTATGGTGCATTACAAGTCAAATATCTTTAATAATTCATATTTTAATGATAAATTGTCAACACTTTAAGATTCCCTGATCTCTTCTGAACAAAAGCGGTGTAAGAATGACCGTTCTAGCCCCTCTGGTTAGGAAATTATGGCCATTTGTTTGAGAGGAATCCTCACTATGAGAAATTCACTGCAGAAATCCTGTCTCTGTGCTCTGTGTGTGTGTGTAAGCGGCTGCACCTGTTTTGGCGGGAAAAAGTATACAGCCTCTCTGATTGGTGGATTCAAATTCAGCAGCTCCCAGGCTGCTTGACTGAGCTAGAAACTTACTTCTCTCTCCTGTGTGTGTGTGTGTGTGTGTGTGTGTGTGTGTGTGTGTGTGTGTGTGTGTGTGTGAGAGAGAGAGAGAGAGAGAGAGGCTTGTTATGGGATGATCTCATTGTAAGATTTAAATTCAATATATTTAGACTGGTTGACTGAATTGAATCTTGTGTGTGTGTGTGTGTGTGTGTGTGTGTGTGTGTGTGTGTGTGTGTGTGTGTGTGTGACAGAGAGAGAGAGAGAGAGAAGGCTTGTTATGGGATGATCTCATTGTAAGATTTAAATTCAATATATTTAGACTGGTTGACTGAATTGGATCTTGTGTGTGTGTGTGTGTGTGTGTGTGTGTGTGAGAGAGAGAGAGAGAGAGAGAGAGAAAGCCTTTTATGGGATGATCTCATTGTAAGATTTAAATTCAATATATTTAGACTGGTTGACTGAATTGGATCTTGTGTGTGTGCGTGTGTGTGTGTGACAGAGAGAGAGAGAGAGAGAGAGAAAGCCTTTTTATGGGATGATCTCATTGTAAGATTCAAAATCAATATATTTAGACTGGTTGACTGAAATGGATCTTGTGTGTGTGTGTGTGTGTGTGTGTGTGTGACAGAGAGAGAGAGAGAGAGAGAGAGAGAAAGCCTTTTTATGGGATGATCTCATTGTAAGATTTAAATTCAATATATTTAGACTGGTTGACTGAATTGGATCTTGTGTGTGTGTGTGTGTGTGTGTGACAGAGAGAGAGAGAGAGAGAGAGAGAGAAAGCTTTTTATGGGATGATCTCATTGTAAGATTCAAAATCAATGTATTTAGACTGGTTGACTGAATTGGATCTTGTGTGTGTGTGTGTGTGTGTGTGTGTGTGTGTGTGTGTGTGTGTGTGTGTGTGTGTGTGTGTGTGTGTGAGAGAGAGAGAGAGAGGAGAGAGAGAGAGAGAGAGAGAGAGAGAGCCTTTTATGGGATGATCTCATTGTAAGATTCAAAATCAATATATTTAGACTGGTTGACTGAATTGGATCTTGTGTGTGTGTGTGTGTGTGTGTGTGTGTGTGTGTGTGTGTGTGACAGAGAGAGAGAGAGAGAGAGAGACAGAAAGCCTTTTTATGGGATGATCTCATTGTAAGATTTAAATTCAATATAGTTAGACTGGTTGACTAAATTTGATCCTGTGTGTGTCTGTCTGTGCATGTGTGTTACCATATGTGTACATATTTGTGGTTGTGTGACTGTTATACTTTTTTTGCTGGTTTTTTTTTTTTAACAATTACATTTGAGGGACCCTTAGCATGTTCAGGATTTTTCAGCTGTCCATTTTGCTTTTCCAATTTTTCTATTTAGGTTATTAGTATTGTGCTAAGTCATAGCATTTCTGCTGCTTTCCAGTATTTGTGCTAAATACAGCATTTCTGCTAAATCATACTATTTCTTCTATTTCATCAGATTTGTGCTAAATATAGTGTTTCTGCTACAAAATAGTATTTCTGCCAAATATAGTATTTTTGATTAATTATAGTTTTCTACCAAATCATAGTACAGTTTTACTGCTTTTTATATGGCTTCTAAGACAACCAATCATATCCGAGGGCTTGCACATTCAAATTTGCATATTGTTGCCTTCATGGCTTCCCAGCCAGCCAATCATATCTTAGGCCTTGCACATTCAAATTTGCATATTGGGGCAATCATGGCTTCTAAGACAACCAATCATCTATGTCATATATCTATGATATTTCATATTTTTATTTTAAATGGTCAACATTTCAAGATTCTCCCATGTCTTCTGAACACAACGGTCTAAGAATGACCGTTTTAGCCCTCTGGTTAGGAAGTTATGGCTGTTTGTTTGAGGGGAGTCCTCACTATGAGAAATAGACTGCAAAAATCCTGTCTCTCTCTGTGCTGCATGTGTAAAGCCTGCACTTGGTGCACCAGTTTTGGCAGAAAAAGCACACAACCTCTCTGATTGGTGGATTCAAATTGAGAAGCTCACAGCTGTTTGACTGACCTAGAAACATGCTGTTAACAGCCCCTGTTCACTTGCTGATGCTATGTGTGTGTGTGTGTGTGTGTGTGTGTGAGTGTGTGTGTGTGTGTGTGTGTGTGTGTGTGAGAGAGAGAGAGAGAGAGACACACACAAAGCCCTTTTTAGGGCAGCATCTCATTGTTGGATAAAAATATAATATATTCAGACTGGTTGACTGGCATAGACCCTGTGTGTGTGTGTCTCTCTCTGTACATTTGTGTATCCATATTTGATTTTGTGCGTATTTGTTGATTTGTGTATCCATATTTAATTTTGTGTGTATCTGTTGGCTGTTCTTATTTGTATTTCTAAATGTATTTTTATTTTATTTTTCACAGGTGAACAAAAATTAGTTTTGAGCAAACTTAACCATGTTCCTTTTTATTCAGCTTGTCATTTTACCTTTCCAATATTTTCACTTAAGTTATTACTATTCTGCTAAATCATAGTATCTGTTCTAAATCATTGTTATTGAGCTATATTGCAGGATTTCTGCTAAATCATAGTATTTCTACTATATTATATTTTTCTTTCTAAATATATCATTTCTGCTATAGAGTAGTATTTCTGTAATGTTTAAGAATGTTTGGCTAAATATATTCTTTCTGTTATCTTATACTATTTCTCCGAAATTCTTGTATTTTTGGGAAGTTATCGTGTTTCTGGTAAGTTACAATATTTCTGCTAAGTTCTGCTATGCTATTGTATTTCTGCCAAGTATTATGTTTCCTCTAAGATATTGCAGTTCTGCTAAGTTACTACATTTTAGCAACGTTCCTTTGCTTCTGCAAAGTTTTCACAAATTCTGCAACTTTTCAGCTTTTTCAGCTAGTTTCAGCTGACAGCTTCAGCGTTCCAGCATCCACACTGCATTTTCGCAGGAAATGCAAATTTTTCTAGTTCTTTATTATTATTCTTGTTTCTTCCATTACACTTTTTCTAGCCGTGGATCTACTTCCACAATTTTCAACAATTTTCACCGTTCAAATTTTAAACTATTCTGCTATTTCTGCTAATGATGGCTATATCTTTTGGTATTTTATACTGTTATACTTTTTAAAATATTAAGCTTTTTCCTTTAATTTGTCCCATTGAAATGAATGGGAAACTTCCGCAATTCTGCTAAAACTTGCTTGTTTTTGAAACTTAACTACTTTGTCATATTTTCACGTAGAACAACCATTCAAACTTTAAAATGTTCTCAAATTATTGGGCTATTCAGGAATAAATCAGCTTTTTCAAATCTTTTACCGTTTTATTTTTATCCCTCTTAAAGTTTTGAGTTGCAAAATTGTGATTTTTCAGAAAATACATGCGTTGTTATGGTTGCTATGCACTTGGCTTCCAGTGTGCCACTGAAGGTTTTGCAGTCTTCTCTTCATGTCCGAACAACTTCTTGCTACTTGCTCAATTTTCACTCAACTTCCACAAATTATACATCAAAACGTAGGTATTTTTGCTGGCTTTCAGAAAATGTCACCATCATTGTTGTGAGATTTATAGAATTTTGGCAAATCTCCTCAGACCAACACAAAGTCTCAAAAATCCCCATAGAAAGTCAATGGAGAGCTTGTTCAAAATCACAGCTTGATTTCTGTAATGAGAGGCATATTCGAATCGTCATATCTCCTTAACGAAGCGAAGTTAAAACATGAGGCTTGTCCCAGTATATCTTCAGACACTCCTGACACTCACAATTCAAGAATTTCTTTCTCACCTATTACCGTTCTGAAATGAGTTAGACTTGTTTGAGGGTAGGAAATTCGTCCTTCGCTCAGATTTCTTCAGATTTCAAACTCTGGAAATGATCCACTTTTTTCTCTCGTCATATCTTTTTAATGGATATCAACAGAGACCTGAAAATTTCCATGACTGTTCACCAAAGCCTGCTGTCTCTTACGGTGAAAGAATGATATCGATACTCCAAATAGATTTAGAGTTAGAAAGCGTTGTTTGAGGGGAAGTCAAGGCAGTTTTTGTTGCGCCTCTACTCAGTTATGGTGCATTACAAGTCAAATATCTTCAATAATTCATATTTTAATGATAAATTGTCAACACTGTAAGATTCCCCCATCTCTTCTGAACAAAACGGTGTAAGAATGACCGTTCTAGCCCCTCTGATTTAGAAATTATGGCCATTTGTTTGAGAGGAATCCTCACTATGAGAAATTCACTGCAGAAATCCTGTCTCTGTGCTCTGTGTGTGTAAAAACGGCTGCACCTGTTTTGGCGGGAAAAAGTACACAGCCTCTCTGATTGGTGGATTCAAATTTAGCAGCTCCCAGGCTGCTTGAATGACCTAGCAAGTTGCTCCTCTCTCCCTGTGTGTGTGTGTGTGTGTGTGTGTGTGTGTGTGTGTGTGTGTGTGTGTGACAGAGAGAGAGAAAGAGAGGCGAGACAGAGTTTTTATGGGAGCATCTTATTGTATGATTTAAATTCAATATATTTAGACTGGTTGACTGAATTGGATCCTGTGTGTCTCTCTGTGCATGTGTGTTTCCATATGTTTCCATATTTGTGATTGTGTGACTGTTACACTTTTTTTGCTGAGTTTTTTTTTCATTTAACAAGTACATTTGAAGGACCCTTAGCATGTTCAGCATTTTTCAGCTGTCCATTTTGCTTTCCAATTTTTCTGTTTAAGTTATTACTATTGTGCTGAATCATACTATTTCTGCTATTTTATAAGATTTGTGCTAAATATAGTATTTCTGCCCAATATAGTATTTCTGATTAATTATAGTTTTTCTACCAAATCATAGTCAGTATTTTTGCTTTTTATACCATTTTATAGGATATTTATATTGCTTAATATAGTATTTCTGCTTTTTATAGGATTTGTGCTTAATACAGTATTTCTGCTAAATGTAGTATTTATGCTTAATCACACTATTACTATATATTTCTGCCAGCTTCCCAGCCAGCCAATCATATCTGAGGTCTGCCGTTTCTTCTCTCGTCATATCTCAGCGACGGATGTACAAAGAGCAATGAAAATCGCAGTCAAAGTACACCAAAGTCCGCTGATTCACCCAGTACAAGAATTATGCTTCTAGTCCACCTAGTTTTGAGTTACATGACGTTTTGTAACTCCAAAAAACGGCGCTCTTTGCCTCTCACCACGATCTAATTCTGACTGCTCATCACCCTGTTTCCCAAGAGCTCACTGTCTTTCCCAGTGGCGCAGCTGGTAATGACAAAGGGCTGCTACCCAGAGGTCGTGGGTTCAACTCCACCTTGCACAACATGTTTTTTTTGCCTACACAAATTAATACACTATCACAGACCACTAATTCATATTCATCATTTATTACAATTCTGAAAACTTTTTACCAGCTTTTCTAATATGGACCTCAGATTCTTCTTAACACTCCATGGCACAAATACTCTTCCCTTTAGGCTCTGTGAATGTGTGTGTGTATCAATATTTCTCCCATTTTAAAGTATTACTCCTCCATAATTGGTTTCTGTTAAATCAGAGTACTTTTACTACATCTTAGTACTTCTGCTCAATCATAGTATTTCTGCTAAATCATAGTATTTTGCCAAATCATGGTTTTTGTGCCAAATCATCAGAATCGTGTTTATTGGCCAAGTATATGTGCATACAAATACAAGGAATTTGGTTCCGGTAGATGGTGGCTCTCGATCACAGCAATGTAAATCTCACACACACACACACACACACACACACACACACACACACACACACACACACACACACACACACACGTATCTATATATACATTACACATGCATGCACATACATACACAAAGCTGTGTAAACCAACTATAAATAACTAATCTAAACGTATATACATAAAATACAGAAATGAAATGAGGTGGAATGAATACTACACAATGTACATAAGGTGCAGTTGCAGTCTGGCAGTGGGAGCAGTGTGACAGTTCAACTGTTTAGAAGGGAGATGGCGAGGGAAAGAAACTGTTCCTGTGTTGGGTGGTCCTGGTCTGCAGGCTTCTGTACCGTCTGCCAGAGGGCAGCAGATCAAAAGTCTGTGTCCAGGGTGTGAGGGGTCTGTGATGATTTTCCCTGCCCGTTTCCTGGTTCTTGAGAGGTACAGATCCTGGATGGAGGGCAGGGGGCGCTGATGATCCTTTCTGCTGCCCGTACAGTCCGCTGCAGTCTGCACCTGTCCTGTTTAGTGGCTGCACCATACCAGACTGTGATGGAGGAGCACAGGACAGACTCAATGACTGCAGTGTAGAACTGGATCAGCAGCTCCTGTGGAAGACTGTACTTCCCAGTTGTCTCAGGAAGTACATCCTCTGCTGGGTCTTTTGAGGATGGAGTTGATGTTGGTCTCCCACTTCAGGTCCTGGGAGATGGTGGTACCCAGCAACTTGAAGATCCCCACAGTCGACACAGGGCTGTCTGATATGATGAGGGGGGGCAGAGTTGAGGATGTCTCCTGAAGTCCACTGTCATCTCTACAGTTTTAAGAGTGTTCAGCTCCAGATTGTGCTGACTGCACCAGAGTACCAGCCGCTCAACTCATCATAACATTTGTGTTATGTTATAGTATTACTACTAAGTGGAGGAATTTCTAAAATGTTACAGTATATGTGCTGATTACAGTATTTCTGTATAATAGAATTTTGGCAAATCTCCTCACACCAACACCAAGTCTGAAAACTGCATAGAAAGTCAATGGAGAGCTTGTTCAAAATCACCGCTGGATTTCTCTAATGAGAGGCATTTTCAAATCGTCATATCTCCTTAACGCAGCAAAGTTAAGACATGCTCAGCCAGTATGAGGCTTGTGCCAATATATTTTCAGACACTCCTGACGCTCACAATTCAAAATTTCTTTCTCACCTATTACCATTTGGCCATGAATTGGGTTTGTTTGAGGGTAGGAAATTCATCCCTCGCTCAGATTTCTTCAGATTTCAAACTCTGGAAATGAGGCACTTTTTTTCTCGTCATATCTTTTGATGGATTTCCACACAGACCTGAAAATTTCCATGACTGTTCACCAAAGCCTGCTGTCTCTTTCGGTGTAATAATGATATCGATAATCCAAATAGATTTAGAGTTAGAAAGCATTGTTTGAGGGCAAGTCAAGGCAGTTTTGCTTTGCCTCTACTCAGTTATGGTGCATTAGAAGTCAAATATCTTCAATAATTCACATTTTAATGATAAATTGTCAACACTTTAAGATTCCCCATCTCTTCTGAACAAAACGGTGTGAGAATGACTGTTCTAGCCCCTCACGGTTAGGAAATTATATTATAGCCATTTGTTTGAGGGGAGTCCTGACTATGAAAAATAGACAGCACAAATCCTGTCTCTGTGCTGCATGTGTGTAAAAGAGGTGCACCTGTATTGGCGGGAAAACTACACAGCCTGTCTGATTGGTGGATTCAAATTTAGCAGCTCCCATGCTGCTTGACTGACCTAGAAAATACTTGCTTGGCTCTGTGTGTGTGTGTGTGTGTGTGTGTGTGTGTGTGTGTGTGTGTGTGTGTGTGAGAGAGAGAGAGAGAGGGAGAGAGAGAGAGTTTTATGGGAGCATCTTATTGTATGATTTAAATTCAATATATTTAGACTGGTTGACTGAATTTGATCCTGTGTGTCTCTCTGTGCTTGTGTGTTTCCATATGTGTCCATATTTGTGATTGCGTGACTGTTATACTTTTTTTTGCTGATTTTTTTTTTCATTTAACAATCACATTTGAGGGACCCTTAGCATGTTCAGCATTTTTCAGCTGTTCATTTTGCTTTTCCAATTTTTCTATGTAAGTTATTACTATTGTGCTAAGTCATAGCATTTCTGCTGCTTTTCAGTATTTGTGCTAAATACAGCATTTCTGCTAAATCATACTATTTCTGCTATTTCATAAGATTTGTGCTAATTATAGTGTTTCTGCCAAAAATTGTATTTCTGCCAAATATAGTATTTTTGATTAATTATAGTTTTTCTACCAAATCATAGTACAATTTTATTGCTTTTTATATGGCTTCTAAGACAACCAATCATATCTGAGGGCTTGCACATTCAAATTTGCATATTGTTGCCCTCATGGCTTCCCAATGCCAATCATATCTGAGACCTTACACATTCAAATTTGCATATTGGGGCATTCATGGCTTCTAAAATAACCAATCATGTCTGAGGGCTGGCACATTCAAATTTGCATATTGTTGCCTTCATGGCTTCCCAGCCAGCCAATCATATCTGAGGGCTGGCACATTCAAATTTGCATATTGGGGCCTTCATGGCTTCCCAGGCAACCAATCATCTATGTCATATATCTATAATATTTCATATTTTTATTTTAAATGGTCAACATTTCAAGATTCCCCATGTCGTCTGAACAAAACGGTGTAAGAATGACCGTTTTAGCCCCTCTAGTTAGGAATTTATGGCTGTTTGTTTGAGGAGTCCTGACTATGAGAAATAGACTGCAAAATCCTGTCTCTCTCTGTGCTGCATGTGTAAAAGCCTGCACTTGGTGCACCAGTTTTGGCGGAAAAAAGCACACAGCCTCTCGGATTGGTGGATTCAAATTGAGAAGCTCACAGCTGTTTGACTGACCTAGAAACATGCTGTTAACAGGCCATGTTCACTTGCTGATGCTGCTGTGTGTGTGTGTGTGTGTGTGTGTGTGTGTGTGTGTGTGTGTGTGTGTGTGTGTGTGTGTGAGAGAGAGAAAAGAAAGACACACACAAAGACCCTTTTAGGGCAGCATCTCATTGTTGGATAAAAATATTATATATTCAGACTGGTTGACTGGCATAGACTCTGTCTGTGTGTGTCTCTCTCTGTACATTTGTGTATCCATATTTAATTTCTTGTGTATTTGTTGATTTAACAGCCCCTGTTCACTTGCTGATGCTGCTGTGTGTGTGTGTGTGTGTGTGTGTGTGTGTGTGTGTGTGTGTGTGTGTGAGAGAGAGAAGAGAATTTCTGACACACAAAAAGACCTTTTAGGGCAGCATCTCATTGTTGGATAAAAATATAATATATTCAGACTGGTTGACTGGCATAGACTCTTTCTGTGTGTGTCTCTCTCTGTACATTTGTGTATCCATATTTGATTTCTTGTGTATTTGTTGATTTGTGTATCCATATTTGATTTTGTGTGTATCTGTTGGCTTTTCTTATTTGTTTTTTTTTTTTAAATGTATTTTTATTTTATTTTTTCACAGGTGAACAACAATTGGTTTTCAGCGAACTTAACCATGTTCCTTTTTTTCAGCTTATCATTTTACCTTTCCAATATTTTCACTTAAGTTATTACTATTCTGCTCAATCATAGTATCTGTTCCATATTAAGCTATATTGTAGGATTTCTGCTAAATCATAGTATTTCTACTATATTATATTTTTTTTCTCAATATAGCATTTCTGCTATAGAATAGTATTTCTGCTATGTTATAATATTTGTGCTAAACTGGAGTATTTTTGCTAATACATAGTATTTATTTAAAATTACAATATTCATAGTATATTACAGTGTCTCTTAAATCACAGCATTTCTGCTATGTTGTACTGTTTTTCTAAATCATAGTATTTCTGTAATGTTTAAGAATGTTTGGCTAAATATATTCTTTTCTGTTATCTTATACTATTTCTCCTAAATTCTTGTATTTTTGAGAAGTTATCGTGTTTCTGTTAAGTTACAATATTTCTGCTAAATTCTGCTATGCTCTTGTATTTCTGCCAAGTATTATGTTTCCTCTAAGATATTGCAGTTCTGCTAAGTTACTACATGTTAGCAAAGTTCCTTTGCTTCTGCAAAGTTTTTACAATTTCTGCAACTTTTCAGCTTTTTCAGCTAATTTTAGCAGACAGCTTCAGCGTTACAGCATCCACACTGCATTTTCGCAGGAAATGCAAATTTTTCTAGTTCTTTATTGTGTGGATGCCCTAAAAGGGCTTCCACACTATTGAGATCCTGTTTCTCTTTCTTCTTTATTATTGTGTGGATGCCCTCAAAGGGCTTCCACACTATTGTTTTCCTGTTTCTCTTTATTCTTTATTATTATTATTCTTCTAGTTGCTTCCGTACACTTTTTGGCACTTAACTACTTCCTCAGTTTTCAGCCGATTTTCTCAGTTCAAACTCTATACTGTTCTGCTCTTTCTGCTCTTTCCGGCAATGACTTTTGGTGTTTATTACTGTTATACTTTTTAAAATATTACACTTTTTTCCTTTAATTTGTCCCATTGAAATGAATGGAAAACTTCCACAATTCTGCTAAAACTTGCTTGTCTTTGAAACTTAACTACTTTGTCATACTTTCACCTAGAAACTCCATTCAAACTTTAAAATGTTCTCAGACTATTGGGCTATTCCTGAATGATTCAGCTTTTTCAGATCTTCTACCGTTTTAATTTTATACCTCTTTAAGTTTTCAGTTGCAAAATTGTGATTTTTCAGAAAATACATGCGTTGTTATGGTTGCTATGCAATTAACTCAGAGTGTGCACTCGTCCTTTCTGAATTTTCTCTTCATGTCTGAACAACTTCTTGCTACTCGCTCAATTTCCACTCAACCCCCACAAATTATACATCAAAACGTAGGTATTTTTGCTGGCTTTCAGAAAATGTCACTATCAGTGTTGTGGGACTTATAGATTTTTGCAAATCTCCTCAGAGTAACATAAAGTCTCAAAACTCTCCATAGAAAGTCAATGGAGAGTTTCTTCAAAATCAGCGCTGGAATTCTCTAATGAGAGGCATTTTCAAATCGTCATATCTCCTTAACGAAACAGAGTTGAGACATGACGCTTGTGCCAATATATCTTCAGACATCCCTGATGCTCACAATTCAAGAATTTTTTCCTCACCTATTACCGTTTGGCCATGAATTACACTTGTTTGAGGGTAGGAAATTTTTCCCTCGCTCAGATTTCTTCAGATTTCAAACTCTGGAAATGAGGCACTTTTTTCTCTCGTCATATCTTTTGATTGATTTCAACAGAGACCTGAAAATTTCCATGACTGTTCACCAAAGCCTGCTGTTTCTTACGGTGAAAGAATGATTTTGATGCTCCATATAGATTTAGAGTTACAAAACGTTGTTTGAGGGCAAGTCAAGGCAGTTTTGCTTCGCCTCTACTCAGTTACAGTGTATTACAAGTCATATATCTTCAATAATTTACATTTTATCTCTGAATTATGAAGGCCTGAAGTTTTCCCCATCTCTTCTGAACAAATCGGTTGTCAGAATGAGCGTTCTAGCCCCTACGGTTAGGAAATTATGGCCATTTGTTGAGGGGAATCCTGAATGTGAGAAATACACTGCAGAAAACTCATAGCTGTGTCTGTGTCTGTGTGTGTAAGTGCTGATTACAGCAGGTGCAGCCAATTTAGCTGACCTAGATATACCAAGCACAGACTCTTAACAGCCACTGTACACTTTGCTCTCTGTGTATGTGTGTGTGAGTATCAATATTTCTCCCATGTTAAAGTATTACTCCTCCATAATAGTATTTGTGCTAAATCAAAGTACTTCTACTACATCTTAGTACTTCTGCTCAATCATAGTATTTCTGCTAAATCATAGTATTTTTGACAAATCATGGTATTTGTGCCAAATCATGGTTTTTGGGCAGAACCATAATATTTATTTTATGTTATGAGATTACTACTAAGTGGAGGAATGTCTGTTATGTTATAGTATATTTGCTGAATATAGTATATCTGCCAAATCATAGTATTTATCCCAAATCATAGTGTTTATGCAAAATTACAGTATTTCTGCTAAAAGCAGAAATAGTACCTTTAGCAGAAATTTCTGTCAAAAGATATTATTTATGTTAAAACATAGTATTTCTGCTAAGTCATAGTATTTCTGCCAAATCATAGTATTTGTACTTATTCATAGTACTTGTGCCAAATCATAGTATTTGTACCCAATCATAGTATTTCTGCAATATCATCGTATTTGTGCCAAATCATGGTATTTTTTTTGCCAAATCATGGTTTTGGGGCAAATCATGTTATTTGTGTCCAGTTAAAATTTCTGTTATATTATAGTGTTACTACTAAGTCGTAGAATTTCTGTTATGTTATAGTATATCTGCTGATTATAGTATATGTGCCAAATCATAGTATTTATAGCAAATCATAGTATTACTGCCCAAACATAGTATTTCTGCCAAATTGTAGTATTTGTGCAAAAACATAGAATTTCTGCAAAATCATAGTATATCTGTTATGTTATAGTATTACTACTAAGGCATAGTATTTCTATCAAATCATAGTATTCCTTCAAAATCATAGTATTACTGCAATTCCATAGTATTTGAGCGAAATCGTAGTATTTGTACTAAATCATGGTACTTGTGCCAAATCATAGTATTTTTGCAAATCATATTATTTGAACCAAAACATTGTATTTGTAATGAAGTCATAGTATTTCTTCTAAATCATGGTATTTCACCCAAATCTCAGTAGTTGTGCTAAAACCCAGTATTATTGCCAAATCGTAGTATTTGTACTGAAACATAGTATTTGTGCCAATAAGAGTATTTGTACTAAATCATAGTACTTGTGCCAAATCATAGTATTTCTGCCATATTGTGCTAGTTGTGCAAAAACATAGACTGTCTGCAAAATCATAGTATATCTGTTATGTTATAGTATTACTACTAAGTCACAGTATTTCTGCCAATTAAGTAGTATTTGTACTAAATCATACTACTCGTGCAAATCATAGTATTGAAATCAAAATATAGTATTTGTACCAAAGCATTGTATTTGTAATGAAGTACAGTATTTCTGCCAAATCATAGAATTACTGCAATTTCATAGTATTTTGAGGAATCCTTTTGTTATAGTATTACTTCTAAGTCATAGTATTTCTGCTTTGTCATAGTATTTGTACTGAAACATAGTATTTCTGCCAAATCATAGTATTACTGCTATTTCATATTATTTGAGTGAAATTACAGTGTTTCTGCAAAGACATAGTATTTCTGCCAAATCATAGTATTACTGCTATTTCATAGTATTTGAGTGAAATTACAGTGTTTCTGCAAAAACATTGGTTGGTATTGGTTTTAGTTACCTTTAGCGTATGTGCTAGTTAGCAATAGCTATGGCAGCCCAGTTATTTTATTGTTTTGGGCTCGTTCCTGCTTTGTTTTTTTTCCCTGCAAATTTATGTGAATTTGTACACTGTAATATCGCTGTATTACGTAATGGCTAAGTAGGAGGCTGACTGTTACTAAGTGCATCAGTGTACATAGGTCATCTCTTGTGTTGGAGTGCCCTCTTGTGGCGCCTTTTGGGTAGTGCCTTAGTAAACGTGAACACTGCAAAGAAGTGGTATCAGACTGGTTTGTAGTGGAGGAATTTGTTGCCAGTTTCTTTCATCTTTAATCCGTATTCATGTTGTAATGTAGTAGTACCACAATATGGCAGAAACACTATGTTTTGGCACAAATACTTTGATTTGGTATACTTTAGCTTCTTCACCCCTGTAGGCAAAATTTTCATTTTTTTCACCCCTTTTCAGCACAAATTCCAGCTTTTTGGCTGTTTTCAGAAAAACAAAACTCTTTTGAGCAGAAACTCTGCTGATTCATCTCTTTTCAGCGCAACTTATTGCTTCTTTACCTCTTTTCTGCAGAAATTCTGCTGATTCACCTCTTTTCTGCAAAATGTTCAGCCTTTTCACCTCTTATCAGCACAAATCTCAGCTGTTTTCAGAAAAAAACTCTTTTGAGCAGAAATTCTGCTGATTCATCTCTTTTCAGCGCAACTTATTGCTTCTTTACCTCTTTTCTGCAGAAATTCTGCTGATTCACCTCTTTTCTGCAAAATTTTCAGCCTTTTCACTTCTTCTCAGCACAGTTCTCAGCAGCTTCTGCTCATTTAGCAAAATTGTCAGTTGCTCCATCTCTTGCTTTTGTGAGAATGAGTTTGGTTCAGTGAGATGAGCAGCTGCCTTAAGACCAGAAGGGCCAGGTTCAAATCCCGGTCATGGCAAAAGCTGTTTTCAGTTTTCTCTTTTGTTCTGCCTCTTTTCTGCAGAAGTTCTGCTCATTCACCTCATCTCTTGTGTTGGAGTGCCCTCTTGTGGCGCCTTTTGGGTAGTGCCTTAGTAAACGTGAACACTGCAAAGAAGTGGTATCAGACTGGTTTGTAGTGGAGGAATTTGTTGCCAGTTTCTTTCATCTTTAATCCGTATTCATGTTGTAATGTAGTAACTTTTGTGGCACAAATACCACAATATGGCAGAAACACTATGTTTTGGCACAAATACTTTGATTTGGTATACTTTAGCTTCTTCACCCTTTTCAGCAAAATTTTCATTTTTTCACCCCCTTTTCAGCACAAATTCCATTTTTGGGGCTGTTTTCAGAAAAAAAAAAAACTCTTTTAAGCAGAAACTCTGCTGATTCATCTCTTTTCAGCGCAAGTTTCTGCTCCTTTGCCTCTTTTCTGCAGAAATTCTGCTGATTCACCTCTTTTCTGCAAAATTTTCAGCCTTTTCACCTCTTATCAGCACAATTCTCAGCAGCTTCTGCTAATTTCAGCAGAGTAAGTAATGACACGTCTCTGCAGTTCAAAGGTCGTATGTTCAATCCCACCTTGGTCAACATTTTTTTCCTACAAATTTATACACTATCACAGACCTCTAATTTATATTGCTAATTTCTTTCACTACAAATGAGTAGTGCAAAACATACTATGTCTGTCTGCAACATCACAGTATATCTGTTATGTTATAGTATTACTACTAAATCACAGTATTTCTGCCAATTCAAGGAGGCTGACTGTTACTAAGTGCATCAGTGTACATAGGTCATCTGTTGTGTTGGAGTGCCCTCTTGTGGCGCCTTTTGGATAGTGCCTTAGTCAATGTGAACACTGCAAAGAAGTGGTATCAGACTGGTTTGTAGTGGAGGAATTTGTTGCCAGTTTCTTTCATCTTTAATCCGTATTCATGTTGTAATGTAGTAGTACCACAATATGGCAGAAACACTATGTTTTGGCACAAATACTTTGATTTGGTATACTTTAGCTTCTTCACCCCTTTTCAGCAAAATTTTCATTTTTTCACCCCTTTTCAGCACAAATTCCAGCCTTTTGGCTGTATTCAGAAAAAAAAAACTCTTTTCAGCAGAAACTCTGCTGATTCATCTCTTTTCAGCGCACGTTTTATGATTTTAGCAGCTTTTCTAATATGGACCTCAGATTCTTGTTAATGCTCCATGGCAGAAATACATACAAGTACCCACCTGATGAAGCAGACAGAGGCAGTACCTCTGATTGGTGAATTTGAGCAGAAACAGGTTGTTTTACCTCTTTTCAGCAGAAATTCTGCTGATTCACCTCTTTCTGCAGAAGTTTGAGCAGCTTCTGCTCATTTCAGCAGAATTATGAGTCTCTCCACCTATTCTTTGCAAGAGTGAGTTTGGCTCAGTGAGATGAGTGGCTGCCTTGAGACCAGGAGGGCCAGGTTCAAATCCTGCTCACGGCAATATTTTTTTTCACCACTTTTCAGCACAAGTCCCTGCTTTTCAGGTATTTTCAGCAAAAACATCTTTTCGGCAGAATTCTGCTGAAAATTCTGCTTATTCACCTCTTCTGCAAAATTTTCAGCCTTTTCACCTCTTATTAGCACAAATCTCAGCTGTTTTCAGAAAAAACACTTTTGAGCAGAAATTCTGCTGATTCATCTCTTTTCAGTGCAACTTTCTGCTTCTTTACCTCTTTTCTGCAGAAATTCTGCTGATTCACCTCTTTTCTGCAAAATTTTCAGCCTTTTCTCCTCTTATCAGCACAATTCTCAGCAGCTTCTGCTCATTTCAGCAAAGTGTCAGTCTCTCCACCTCCTCATTGGGAGAATGACTTTGGCTCAGTGAGATGAGTAGCTGCCTTGAGACCAGGAGGGCCGGGTTCAATCCTGCTCATGGCAACATAGGGGGTTTCTTTCACCACTTTTTAGCAAAATTTCGCCGTCTTTACCCCTTTGCAGTAGAATTTTTGCTTTTCACCACTTTTAAGCAAAAATCTCTCCTTCTTCACTTGTTTTCAGCGGAATTTTCAGTTTCTTCACCACCATACAACTTTTGCAACTTTTCATCTTTTTCAGCTTTTCAGCAGACAGCTTCAGCGTTAAGGCATCCACACAGCATTTTCGCAGGAAATGCAAATTTTCTAGTTATTCTTCAAGTTGCTTCCGTGCGTTTTTTGGCCGTTTAACTACTGCCTCAGTTTTCAGCCGATTTTCTCCGTTCAAACTCTATACTGTTCTGCTCTTTCTGCTAATGTTTGCTATGACTTTTGGTGTTTATTACTCTTATACTTTTTAAAATATTACACTTTTTTTCCTTTAATTTGTCCCATTGAAATGAATGGAAATCTTCAGAAATTCTGCTAAAACTTGCTTGTTTTTGAAACTTAACTACTTTGTCATACTTTCACCTAGAAACTCCATTCAAACTTTAAAATGTTCTCAGACTATTGGGCTATTGCTGTGTGATTCAGCTTTTCAGATCTTCTACCGTTTTAATTTTATACCTCTTTAAGTTTTCAGTTGCAAAATTGGGATTTTCAGAAAATACATGCGTTGTTATGGTTGCTATGCAATTAACTCAGAGTGTGCACTCGTCCTTTCTGAATTTTCTCTTCATGTCTGAACAACTTCTTGCTACTCGCTCAATTTCCACTCAACCCCCACAAATTATACATCAAAACGTAGGTATTTTTGCTGGCTTTCAGAAAATGTCACTATCATTGTTGTGGGACTTATAGATTTTTGCAAATCTCCTCAGAGTAACATAAAGTCTCAAAACTCTCCATAGAAACTCAATGGAGAGTTTCTTCAAAATCAGCGCTGGAATTCTCTAATGAGAGGCATTTTCAAATCGTCATATCTCCTTAACGAAACAAAGTTGAGACATGGCGCTTGTGCCAATATATCTTCAGACATCCCTGATGCTCACAATTCAAGAATTTTTCCTCACCTATTACCGTTTGGCCATGAATTACACTTGTTTGAGGGTAGGAAATTTTTCCCTCGCTCAGATTTCTTCAGATTTCAAACTCTGGAAATGAGGCACTTTTTCTCTCGTCATATCTTTTGATTGATTTCAACAGAGACCTGAAAATTTCCATGACTGTTCACCAAAGCCTGCTGTTTCTTCACGGTGAAAGAATGATTTTGATGCTCCATATAGATTTAGAGTTACAAAATGTTGTTTGAGGGCAAGTCAAGGCAGTTTTGCTTCGCCTCTACTCAGTTACAGTGTATTACAAGTCATATATCTTCAATAATTTATATTTTATCTCTGAATTATGAAGGCCTGAAGTTTTCCCATCTCTTCTGAACAAATCGGTTGTAAGAATGACCGTTCTGGCCCTTACGGTTAGGAAATTTTGGCCATTTGTTCGAGGGGAATCCTGAATGTGAGAAATACACTGCAGAAAACTCATAGCTGTCTCTGTGTCTGTGTGTGTAAGTGCTGATTATAGCAGGTGCAGCCAATTTAGCTGACCTAGATATACCAAGCCCAGACTCTTAACAGCCCTGTACACTTTGCTCTATGTGTATGTGTGTGTGTATATCAATATTTCTCCCATGTTAAAGTATTACTCCTCCATAATAGTATTTGTGCTAAATCAAAGTACTTCTACTACATGTTAGTACTTCTGCTCAATCATAGTATTTCTGCTAAATCAAGTATTTTTGACAAATCATGGTATTTGTGCCAAATCATGGTTTTGGGGCAGAACCATAATATTTATTTAATGTTATGAGATTACTACTAAGTGGAGGAATGTCTGTTATGTTATAGTATATTTGCTGAATATAGTATATCTGCCAAATCATAGTATTTATCCCAAATCATAGTGTTTATGCAAAATTACAGTATTTCTGCTAAAAAGCAGAAATAGTACCTTTAACAGAAATTTCTGTCAAAAGATATTATTTATGTTAAAACATAGTATTTCTGCTAAGTCATAGTATTTCTGCCAAATCATAGTATTTGTACTTATTCATAGTACTTGTGCCAAATCATAGTATTTGTACCCAATTATAGTATTTCTGCCATATCATCGTATTTGTGCCAAATCATGGTATTTTTTGCCAAATCATGGTTTTGGGGCAAATCATGTTATTTGTGTCCAGTTAAAATTTCTGTTATATTATAGTGTTACTACTAAGTCGTAGAATTTCTGTTATGTTATAGTATATCTGCTGATTATAGTATATGTGCCAAATCATAGTATTTATAGCAAATCATAGTATTACTGCCCAAACATAGTATTTCTGCCAAATTGTAGTATTTGTGCAAAAACATAGAATTTCTGCAAAATCATAGTATATCTGTTATGTTATAGTATTACTACTAAGGCATAGTATTCCTATCAAATCATAGTATTCCAAATCATAGTATTACTGCAATTCCATAGTATTTGAGCGAAATCGTAGTATTTGTGCAAAAACATACTATGTCTGCAAAATCACATTATATCTGCTATGTTATAGTATTACTACTAAGGCATAGTATTTCTACCAAATCATAGTATTCCTTCAAAATCATAGTATCACTGCAATTTCATAGTATTTGAGCGAAACTGTAGTATTTGTACTAAATCATGGTACTTGTGCCAAATCATAGTATTTTTGCAAATCATGTTATTTGAACCAAAACATTGTATTTGTACGAAGTCATAGTATTTCTTCTAAATCATGGTATTTCACCCAAATCTCAGTAGTTGTGCTAAAACCCAGTATTATTGCCAAATCGTAGTATTTGTACTGAAACATAGTATTTGTGCCAATAAGAGTATTTGTACTAAATCATAGTACTTGTGCCAAATCATAGTATTTCTGCCATATTGTGCTAGTTGTGCAACAACATAGACTGTCTGCAAAATCATAGTATATCTGTTATGTTATAGTATTACTACTAAGTCACAGTATTTCTGCCAATTCGTAGTATTTGTACTAAATCATACTACTCGTACCAAATCATAGTATTGAAATCAAAATATAGTATTTGTACCAAAGCATTGTATTTGTCTGAAGTACAGTATTTCTGCCAAATCATAGAATCACTGCAATTTCATAGTATTTTGAGGAATCCCTTTTGTTATAGTATTACTTCTAAGTCATAGTATTTCTGCTTTGTCATAGTATTTGTACTGAAACATAGTATTTCTGCCAAATCATAGTATTACTGCTATTTCATATTATTTGAGTGAAATTACAGTGTTTCTGCAAAGACATAGTATTTCTGCAAAATCATAGTATTACTGCTATTTCATAATATTTGAGTGAAATTACAGTGTTTCTGCAAAAACATTGGTTGGTATTGGTTTTAGTTACCTTTAGCGTATGCGCTAGTTAGCAATAGCTATGGCAGCCCAGTTATTTTATTGTTTTGGGCTTGTTCCTGCTTTGTTTTTTCCCCTGCAAATTTATGTGAATTTGTACACTGTAATATCGCTGTATTACGTAATGGCTAAGTAGGAGGCTGACTGTTACTAAGTGCATCAGTGTACATAGGTCATCTCTTGTGTTGGAGTGCCCTCTTGTGGCGCCTTTTGGGTAGTGCCTTTGTAAACGTGAACACTGCAAAGAAGTGGTATCAGACTGGTTTGTAGTGGAGGAATTTGTTGCCAGTTTCTTTCATCTTTAATCCGTATTCATGTTGTAATGTAGTAGTACCACAATATGGCAGAAACACTATGTTTTGGCACAAATACTTTGATTTGGTATACTTTAGCTTCTTCACCCTGTAGGCAAAATTTTCATTTTTTCACCCCTTTTCAGCACAAATTCCAGCTTTTTGGCTGTTTTCAGAAAAACAAAACTCTTTTGAGCAGAAACTCTGCTGATTCATCTCTTTTCAGCGCAACTTATTGCTTCTTTAGCTCTTTTCTGCAGAAATTCTGCTGATTCACCTCTTTTCTGCAAAATGTTCAGCCTTTTCACCTCTTATCAGCACAAATCTCAGCTGTTTTCAGAAAAAAAAACTCTTTTGAGCAGAAATTCTGCTGATTCACCTCTTTTCTGCAAAATTTTCAGCCTTTTCACTTCTTCTCAGCACAGTTCTCAGCAGCTTCTGCTCATTTAGCAAAATTGTCAGTTGCTCCATCTCTTGCTTTTGTGAGAATGAGTTTGGTTCAGTGAGATGAGCAGCTACCTTGAGACCAGAAGGGCCAGGTTCAAATCCCGGTCATGGCAAAAGCTGTTTTCAGTTTTCTCTTTTGTTCTGCCTCTTTTCTGCAGAAGTTCTGCTCATTCACCTCATCTCTTGTGTTGGAGTGCCCTCTTGTGGCGCCTTTTGGGTAGTGCCTTAGTAAACGTGAACACTGCAAAGAAGTGGTATCAGACTGGTTTGTAGTGGAGGAATTTATTGCCAGTTTCTTTCATCTTTAATCCGTATTCATGTTGTAATGTAGTAACTTTTGTGGCACAAATACCACAATATGGCAGAAACACTATGTTTTGGCACAAGTACTTTGATTTGGTATACTTTAGCTTCTTCACCCCTTTTCAGCAAAATTTTCATTTTTTCACCCCTTTTCAGCACAAATTCCATTTTTTGGGGCTGTTTTCAGAAAAAAAAAAACTCTTTTAAGGAGAAACTCTGCTGATTCATCTCTTTTCAGCGCAAGTTTTGCTCCTTTGCCTCTTTTCTGCAGAAATTCTGCTGATTCACCTTTTTCTGCAAAATTTTCAGCCTTTTCACCTCTTATCAGCACAATTCTCAGCAGCTTCTGCTAATTTCAGCAGAGTAAGTAATGACACGTCTCTGCAGTTCAAAGGTCGTGCGTTCAATCCCACCTTGGTCAACATTTTTTTCCCTACAAATTTATACACTATCACAGACCTCTAATTTATATTGCTAATTTCTTTCACTACAAATGAGTAGTGCAAAAACATACTATGTCTGTCTGCAACATCACAGTATATCTGTTATGTTATAGTATTACTACTAAATCACAGTATTTCTGCCAATTCAAGGAGGCTGACTGTTACTAAGTGCATCAGTGTACATAGGTCATCTGTTGTGTTGGAGTGCCCTCTTGTGGCGCCTTTTGGATAGTGCCTTAGTAAATGTGAACACTGCAAAGAAGTGGTATCAGACTGGTTTGTAGTGGAGGAATTTGTTGCCAGTTTCTTTCATCTTTAATCCGTATTCATGTTGTAATGTAGTAGTACCACCATATGGCAGAAACACTATGTTTTGGCACAAATACTTTGATTTTGTATACTTTAGCTTCTTCACCCCTTTTCAGCAAAATTTTCATTTTTTCACCCCTTTTCAGCACAAATTCCAGCCTTTTGGCTGTATTCAGAAAAAAAACCCAACTCTTTTCAGCAGAAACTCTGCTGATTCATCTCTTTTCAGCGCACGTTTTATGATTTTAGCAGCTTTTCTAATATGGACCTCAGATTCTTGTTAATGCTCCATGGCAGAAATACATACAAGTACTAGAGATGGACCGATCCGATATTACGTATCGGTATCGGTCCGATACTGACCTAAATTACTGGATCGGATATCGGGCGAAAAATAAAAATGCACTCCGATCCATTAAATATCAAAAAGCATCTCACAAAACTTGCAACACGGCGTAACTCGGCTCATAACCGTAGCACGTTGCAGCAGTATGCGTCATGTGATAGAGCGGCTGTGTGTATTTGTAGCCTCGCTACCAAACCAGCATTTCATCTCTGAGGAAGTTATCCCAGAGAGAAGTAAAGCAAGTGTGTAAGTTCATCTCTGAATGTTTGTAAAGTGTTCCCATGTTAAGCTTAACAACCGATATATGGAGCGACTGCCTCTCCTCTCTCTCTCCCTCTCCTGCTACTTCAATCGTGAAACTGCTTAATGATCAGCTGATCGGCTTTTCTGTCGGAGTCCGTCTCTCTTCTTTGTTTTTGGCCCACTTTGCACCAGAAAGAGGAAACCAGCGGCTGAACAACAGCAGCACGTTTAAGCTTGATAAGCTGTTGTTAGAATTTATTTAATATTACTTTCTACACCAGGATCCTTTTCTCGTAGCTGACGGCTGGTAACTGTGCAGGGGCGGATCTAGCAAAGTTTAGCCAGGGGGCCGATAGGGCATTAACAGGGGAAAAGGGGCACAAAGACATACTTTTCTTTCTTATTCTCATTTAAAATATGTAGCTTTTAATAAATAATTATCTGAATCTTACACCCAAAGTTTTAATCTGATGTAAAATGTATAGAAGTCCATTACTATATATTCTAACTCTTAAGTCTATATACCCTAGTAAGCTATAGTACTTTTTCCTTTGGGAAGGTACCGTCTGTGAATTCTGCAATTCTGTTGAAGAAAGATGTTGAATCTATTTAATTATTCTTGAAAAATAATTTGTTTCTGTGCATTTTTTTCACCCTGCATCAAATTAAAGTTGATTACATCGATTAAGCATCATGAGGTGGAGGGTGGGGGGTGGTTCCCTATTTTTTTTTTTTTTTGCTGGGAGTTTGCAACCCTATTAGTTAGGTTGCTTAATATTTCTGCTAAGTACTCTTTAAAATACCAGAATAGGGAGGATGGAGCAGGTTTAAGTTTATTAGATTGATCAGTGTTGCTGAACTATGAAATATTTTGGGTGCAGTGTATTTTTTACACACAGGTATAACAGAATAGCTTTAGTGTTGTTGTTTATTTAAACTTGAGTATGAACTTATACAAAATGCAGCAAGATATTAAAAAAAACAGTTTTATTGATTAAAAAACACAATATCGGATTCATATCGGTATCGGCAGATATCCAAATTTATGATATCGGTATCGGTATCGGACATAAAAAGTGGTATCGTGCCATCTCTAACAAGTACCCACCTGATGAAGCAGACAGAGGCAGTACCTCTGATTTGTGAATTTGAGCAGAAACAGGTTGTTTTACCTCTTTTCAGCAGAAATTCTGCTGATTCACCTCTTTTCTGCAGAAGTTTGAGCAGCTTCTGCTCATTTCAGCAGAATTATGAGTCTCTCCACCTCTTCTTTGCAAGAGTGAGTTTGGCTCAGTGAGATGAGTGGCTTCCTTGAGACCAGGAGGGCCAGTTTCAAATCCTGCTCACGGCAGTATTTTTTTTCACCACTTTTCAGCACAAGTCCCTGCTTTTTCAGGTATTTTCAGCAAAAACATCTTTTCGGCAGAATTCTGCTGAAAATTCTGCTATTCACCTCTTCTGCAAAATTTTCAGCCTTTTCACCTCTTATTAGCACAAATCTCAGCTGTTTTCAGAAAAAACACTTTTGAGCAGAAATTCTGCTGATTCATCTCTTTTCAGTGCAACTTTCTGCTTCTTTACCTCTTTTCTGCAGAAATTCTGCTGATTCACCTCTTTTCTGCAAAATTTTCAGCCTTTTCTCCTCTTATCAGCACAATTCTCAGCAGCTTCTGCTCATTTCAGCAAAAGTGTCAGTCTCTCCACCTCTTCATTGGGAGAATGAGTTTGGCTCAGTGAGATGAGTAGCTGCCTTGAGACCAGGAGGGCCGGGTTCAATCCTGCTCATGGCAACATAGGACGGGTTTCTTTCACCACTTTTTAGCAAAATTTCACTGCCGTCTTTACCACTTTGCAGTAGAATTTTTTGCTTTTCACCACTTTTAAGCAAAAATCTCTCCTTCTTCACTTGTTTTCAGCGGAATTTTCAGTTTCTTCACCACCATACAACTTTTTGCAACTTTTCATCTTTTTCAGCTTTTCAGCAGACAGCTTCAGCGTTAAGGCATCCACACAGCATTTTCAAGAAATGCAAATTTTTCTAGTTATTCTTCAAGTTGCTTCCGTACGTTTTTGCCGCTTAACTACTGCCTCAGTTTTCAGCCGATTTTCTCAGTTCAAACTTTAAAAAATTCTGCTCTTTCTGCTAATGTTTGCTATGACTTTTGGTGCTCATAACTTCTATACTTTTTGAGATATTGAATTTTTTTTTTGCAATATTTTTGCCCATTTTGCACATTATCAGTGGCCTCACTAGTTTTCCTTGCCCGGTTGAGCCGTGTTTTAGCTCAGTGAGATGAGCAGCCGTTCTCAGACTGGGAGGCCCGGGTTCAAATCCGCTTATGGCAACATTTCTTTCAGTTAACAGTTAAACTTTTGAACTCAATTTCAGCTTTTTCACCCCTTTTCAGCAAAATTTTCAGTTTTTTCACCACTTTTCAGCACAAATCCCAGCTTTTCAGCTATTTTCAGCAAAAACATCTTTTCAGCAGAATTCTGAAAAGAGTTCTGCAGAACTCCTTTCAGCAGAAATTCTGCTGATTGAACTCTTTTCAGCAGAATTTTCACCTCTTTTCAGCCCAAATTCTGCTTATTCACCTCTTCTGCAAAATTTTCAGCCTTTTCACCTCTTATTAGCACAAGTCTCAGCTGTTTTCAGGAAAAACTGTTTTGAGCAGAAATTCTGCTGATTCATCTCTTTTCAGCGCAACTTTCTGCTTCTTTGCCTCTTTTCAGCAGAAATTCTGCTGATTCACCTCTTTTCTGCAAAATTTTCAGCCTTTTCTCCTCTTATCAGCACAATTCTCAGCAGCTTCTGCTCATTTCAGCAGAGTTGGCCGTCTCTCCACCTCTTCTTGGTCAGAGTGAGTTTAGCTCAGTGAGATGAGTAGCTGCCTTGAGACCAAGAGGGCCAGGTTCGAATCCTGCTCACGACAATTTTTGTTTTTCACCACCATACAACTTTTGCAACTTTTCATCTTTTTCAGTTTTGAGCAGACAGCTTCAGCAATAAGGCATCCACACAGCATTTTCGCAGGAAATGCAAATTTTTCTAGTTGTGTGGATGCCCTCAAAGGGCTTCCACACTATTGAGTTCCTGTTTCTCTTTATTCTTTATTATTCTTAGGACTTCCGTACGTTTTTTGCCGTCTATCTACTGCCTCAGTTTTCAGCCGATTTTCTCCGTTCAAACTCTATACTGTTCTGCTCTTTCTGCTAATGTGTGCTATGACTTTTGGTGTTTATTACTATTATACTTTTTAAAAATTACACTTTTTTCCTTTAATTTGTCCCATTGAAATGAATGGAAAACTTCCACAATTCTGCTAAAACTTGCTTGTTTTTGAAACTTAACTACTTTGTCATACTTTCACCTAGGAACTCCATTCAAACTTTAAAATGTTCTCAGACTATTGGGCTATTCCTGAATGATTCAGCTTTTTCAGATCTTCTACCATTTTAATTTTATACCTCTTTAAGTTTTCAGTTGCAAAATTGTGATTTTCAGAAAATACATGCGTTGTTATGGTTGCTATGCAATTAACTCAGAGTGTGCACTCGTCCTTTCTGAATTTTCTCTTCATGTCTGAACAACTTCTTGCTACTCGCTCAATTTCCACTCATCCCCCACAAATTATACATCAAAACGTAGGTATTTTTGCTGGCTTTCAGAAAATGTCACTATCATTGTTGTGGGACTTATAGATTTTTTGCAAATCTCCTCAGAGTAACATAAAGTCTCAAAACTCTCCATAGAAACTCAATGGAGAGTTTCTTCAAAATCAGCGCTGGAATTCTCTAATGAGAGGCATTTTCAAATCGTCATATCTCCTTAACGAAACAAAGTTGAGACATGACGCTTGTGCCAATATATCTTCAGACATCCCTGATGCTCACAATTCAAGAATTTTTTCCTCACCTATTACCGTTTGGCCATGAATTACACTTGTTTGAGGGTAGGAAATTTTCCCTCGCTCAGATTTCTTCAGATTTCAAACTCTGGAAATGAGGCACTTTTTCTCTCGTCATATCTTTTTTGATTGATTTCAACAGAGACCTGAAAATTTCCATGACTGTTCATCAAAGCCTGCTGTTTCTTCTGGTGAAAGAATGATTTTGATGTTCCATATAGATTTAGAGTTACAAAACGTTGTTTGAGGGCAAGTCAAGGCAGTTTTGCTTCGCCTCTACTCAGTTACAGTGTATTACAAGTCATATATCTTCAATAATTTATATTTTATCTCTGAATTATGAAGGCCTGAAGTTTTCCCCATCGCTTCTGAACAAATCGGTGTCAGAATGAGCGTTCTAGCTCCTACGGTTAGGAAATTATGGCCATTTGTTCGAGGGGAATCCTGAATGTGAGAAATACACTGCAGAAAACTCATAGCTGTCTCTGTGTCTGTGTGTGTAAATGCTGATTACAGCAGGTGCAGCCAATTTAGCTGACCTAGATATACCAAGCCCAGACTCTTAACAGCCCCTGTACACTTTGCTCTATGTGTGTGTGTGTGTATATCAATATTTCTCCCATGTTAAAGTATTACTCCTCCATAATAGTATTTGTGCTAAATCAAAGTACTTCTACTACATCTTAGTACTTCTGCTCAATCATAGTATTTCTGCTAAATCATAGTATTTTTGAAAATCATGGTATTTGTGCCAAATCATGGTTTGGGGCAGAACCATAATATTAATTTTATGTTATGAGATTACTACTAAGTGCAGGAATGTCTGTTATGTTATAGTTTATGTGCTGAATATAGTATATCTGCCAAATCATAGTATTTATCCCAAATCATAGTATTTATGCAAAATTACAGTATTTCTGCTAAAAAGCAGAAATAGTACCTTTAGCAGAAATTTCTGTGAAAAGATATTATTTATGTTAAAACATAGTATTTCTGCTAAATCATAGTATTTCTGCCAAATCATAGTATTTGTACTTATTCATAGTACTTGTGCCAAATCATAGTATTTGTACCCAATCATAGTATTTCTGCAATATGATCGTATTTGTGCCAAATCATGGTATCTTTTGCCAAATCATGGTATTTGTGCCAAATCATGTTATTTGTGGCCAGTTAAAATTTCTGTTATATTAGTGTTACTACTAAGTCATAGAATTTCTGTTATGTTATAGTATATCTGCTGATTATGGTATATGTGCCAAATAATAGTATTTATAGCAAATAATAGTATTACTGCTCAAACATAGTATTTCTTGTAGTATTTGTAGTAGTAGTTGTTGTAGTATTTGTGCAAAACATAGAATTTCTGCAAAATCATAGTATATCTGTTATGTTATAGTATTACTACTAAGGCATAGTATTCCTACCAAATCATAGCATTCCAAATCATAGTATTACTGCAATTCCATAGTATTTGAGCGAAATCGTAGTATTTGTGCAAAAAACATACTATGTCTACAAAATCACATTATATCTGCTATGTTATAGTATTATTACTAAGGCATAGTATTTCTACCAAATCATAGTATTCCTTCAAAATCATAGTATCACTGCAATTTCATAGTATTTGAGCGAAATTGTAGTATTTGTACTAAATCATGGTACTTGTACCAAATCATAGTATTTTTGCAAATCATATTATTTGAACCAAAACATTGTATTTGTAACGAAGTCATAGTATTTCTTCTAAATCATAGTATTTCACCCAAATCTCAGTAGTTGTGCTAAAACCCAGTATTATTGCCAAATCGTAGTATTTGTACTGAAACATAGTATTTGTGCCAATAAGAGTATTTGTACTAAATCATAGTACTTGTGCCAAATCATAGTATTTCTGCCATATTGTGCTAGTTGTGCAAAAACATAGACTGTCTGCAAAATCATAGTATATCTGTTATGTTATAGTATTACTACTAAGTCACAGTATTTCTGCCAATTCGTAGTATTTGTACTAAATCATACTACTCGTGCCAAATCATAGTATTGAAATCAAAATATAGTATTTGTACCAAAGCATTGTATTTGTAATGGTACAGTATTTCTGCCAAATCATAGAATTACTGCAATTTCATAGTATTTTGAGGAACCCTTTTGTTATAGTATTACTTCTAAGTCATAGTATTTCTGCTTTGTCATAGTATTTGTACTGAAACATAGTATTTCTGCCAAATCATAGTATTACTTCTAAGTCATAGTATTTGAGTGAAATTACAGTGTTTCTGCAAAAACATAGTATTTCTCTCATCTTAAAGTACTCAATTATTGTATTTGTGCCAAAGTTTAGTATTTCTGCCAAATCATATTATCTCTGCTAAATCATAGTGTCTGCCAAATCATAGTATTTATGCCAAATTATGGGATTTTGCCAAAACATGGTACTTGTGCCAAATTATACTATTTGTGCCCAATTAATATTTCTGTTATGTTATAGTATTACTACTAAGTCGTAGAATTTCTGTTATGTTCTGCCAAATCATAGTATTACGGCTATTTCAAAGTATTTGAGTGAAATTACAGTGTTTCTGCAAAAACATTGTATTTCTGCTAAATCATAGTATTTCTGTTATCTTAAAGTACTTGCACTCAATTATAGTATTTGTGCCAAAGTTTAGTATTTCTACCAAATCATATTATCTCTGCTAAATCATAGTGTCTGCCAAATCATAATATTTGTGCCTAAGCAGCATTTGTACCAAAACATAGTATTGCTGCTATATCATAGTATTTGAGCCAAATCATAGTATATGTCCTAAAACATAGTATTTCTGCCAAATCATAGTATTTGTCCTAAAGCATAGTATTTCAACAAAATCACAGTACTTCTGCTATGTTATAGCATTTGTGCTTGTAGAAAAACCTGTGTTAGTGTGAGCTACATTACCCAGCAGCCTCTGAACAGTGAGGGAATTCATGGGACTTCTGAGCTAGATGGTCTTCCTTCGTTCCTGGGCTAATGATTGAGGAGAGAGCTGCTGGGAAGGGGAGCAAATAGCCCATCCTGTATTTGTTGGGGATGGTGTGTGTCACATAAACGTGAGTTAATGTTCCATGCTTAAGATGTTTACCCTGCTACTTGTGTGTATTGGTTTTAGTTACCTTTAGCGTATGTGCTAGTTAGCGATAGCTATGGCAGCACAGTTATTTGATTGTTTTGGGCTTGTTCCTGCTTTGTTTGTTCCCCTGCAAATTTATGTGAATTTGTACACTGTAATATCACTGTATTACGTAGTGGCTAAGTAGGAGGCTGACTGTTACTAAGTGCATCAGTGTACATAGGTCATCTGTTGTGTTGGAGTGCCCTCTTGTGGCGCCTTTTGGGTAGTGCCTTAGTAAACGTCAACACTGCAAAGAAGTGGTATCAGACTGGTTTGTAGTGGAGGAATTTGTTGCCAGTTTCTTTCATCTTTAATCCGTATTCATGTTGTAATGTAGTAACTTTTGTGGCGCAAATACCACAATATGGCAGAAATACCATGTTTTGGCACAAATACTTTGATTTGGTATACTTTAGCTTCTTCACCCCTTTTCAGCAAAATTTTCATTTTTTTCACCCTTTTCAGCACAAATTCCAGCTTTTTGGCGGTTTTCAGAAAAAAACTCTTTTCAGCAGAAACTCTGCTGATTCACCTCTTTTCAGCGCAACGTTCTGCTTCTTTTCCTCTTTTCTGCAGAAATTCTGCTGATTCACCTCTTTTCTGCAAAATTTTCATCCTTTTTGCCTCTTATCAGCACAGTTCTCAGCAGCTTCTGCTCATTTCAGCACAATTGTCAGTCTATCCACCTCTTTTTTGTGAGAATGAGTTTGGCTCAGTGAGATGACTAGCTGCCTTGAGACCAGGAGGTTCGAGGGGAATCCTGAATGTGAATGTAAGAAATACACTGCAGAAAACTTATACCTCTCTGTGTCTGTGTGTGTAAGGGCTGATTACAGCAGGTGCAGCTAATTTAACTGACCTAGATATACCAAGCCCAGACTCTTAACAGCCACTGTTCCCTTTAGGCTCTGTGTATGTGTATGTTTGTGTGTCTGTGTCAATATTTCTCCCATGTTAAAGTATTACTCCTCCATAATAGTATTTCTGTTAAATCAAAGTACTTCTACTACATCTTAGTATTTCTGCTAAATCATAGTATTTTGGCCAAATCATGGTATTTGTGCCAAAGCATAGTATTTCCACAAAATAACAGTATTTCTGCTATGTTATATTATTACTGCTCATAGTATTTCTGCCAAATCTTGGTATTTGTTCCAAAGCATAGTATTTCTGCCAAATCACAATATAACTGCAAAATAAAGGTTTTTTTTAGACAAATCATAGTGTTTGTGCTAAATCCTAGTAATTCTGCTCAATCATAGAATTTCTGCTATGCTGAAGTGCTTTTGCTAGATTACAGAATTTCTGCTAAGTCAAAGTATTTCATGTAAATCATAGTATTTATACCAAGTCCCAGTGTTTCTGCCAAATCATAAATCATAAATAATGTGGCGTGTTGGGGAACAGCTAGTTCTCTCCCATCATGCCTTGGGACATGTGCTGCATTTTAGATGTTCTTGTTTCATTGTTTATGGTTACGTTACTTTTAACTGTTGTCTTGAATGTTGTGTTTATACTACGGTACAAAGTCACTGACAGTTATTGTTTTATAGGAAGAATGCAGTACCATAAGTGAGTTCTGTTATGCTGTTATTGACCCTTGAAGCACATTGTGGTACAAGCAAGTATGTTCAATAAAAACTCCCCCTACCAGCTTGGGGTGGAAATACAGGCTCAATCTCTCCTGTGAGCTTCTTTGCAAGATTCATCTGCATGCCACAGTAATTTTAATAAAGCAAAGTTAAGACAAGAGGCTTGTGCCAATTCATCTTCAGACACTGCTGACACTCACGGTTGGAGCAGTTTTACTGTCATCTTACTGTTGAGCCATAAATTACGCTTTGTTTTCAAACTCTTGAGCCATAAATTACGTTTGTTTTCAAACTCTTAAAATGAAGCCGCTTCTTCTCTCGTCATATCTCCGCGACGGAGGTACAAAGAGCTATCGCAGTCAAAGTTCATGAAATTCTGCTGATTCACCCAGTAAAGGAATTGTGCTTCTATCCCACCTAGTTTTTGAGTTACACGACATTTTGTAACTCCAGAAAACGGGCGCTTTTACGCCTCTCACCGCGATCTAATTCTGACTGCTCATCTCCCTGTTTTCCAGGCACTGGCTCTCTTTGCCGGTGGCGCATTTGGTAATGACACGGGTCTGCAGCCCAAAGGTCGTGGGTTCAATTCCACCTTGGTCCACATGGTTTTTTTTTCACTACAAATTTATACACTATCACAGACCTGTAATTTATATTGCTAATTTATTACAATTCTGCAAAGTTTTATGATGTTAGCAGTTTGCCTAATACGGACCTCAGATTCTTGTTAACGCCTCCATGGCAGAAATACATACAAGTACACAGCCTGATGAAGCAGACAGAAGCAGTACCTCTGATTGCAGAAAGTATTACTACTCCATAATAGTATTTCTGTTAAATCAAAGTACTTCTACTACATCTTAGTACTTCTGCTCAATCATAGTATTTCTGCTAAATCATAGTATTTTGCCAAATCATGGTTTTTGTGCCAAAACATAACATTTCTGTTAAGCTATAGTATTACTAATAAGTGGAGGAATTTCTGTCATGTTATAGTATATGTGCTGATTACAGTATATCTGCCAAATCATAGTATTTATCCCGAATCATAGTATTTTACAGTATTTCTGCTAAAAAGCAGAACTAGTACCTTTTAGCAGAAATTTCTGTCAAAAGATATTATGTTAAAACATAGTATTTCTGCTAAATCATAGTGCTTGTGCCTATTCATAGTATTTGTACCCAATCATAGTATTTCTGCCATATCATCGTATTTGTGCCAAATCATGGTATATTTTTGCCAAATCATGGTATTTGTGCCAAACTAGAGTATTTGTGCCCAATTAAAATTTCTGCTATAGTATTACTACTAAGCCATAGCATTTCTACCAAATCATAGCATTTCTTCAAAATCATAGTATTACTGCAATTTCATAGTATTTGAGCGAAATCGTAGTATTTGTGAAAAACATACTATGTCTGCAAAATCACAGTATATCTGTTATGTTATAGTATTACTACTAAGGCATAGTATTTCTGCCAATAAGAGTATTTGTATTAAATCATAGTAGTTGTGCCAAATCACAGTATTTCAGCCACATTGTGCTAGTTGTGCAAAAACATAGACTGTCTGCAAAATCATAGTATATCTATTATGTTATAGTATTACTACTAAGTCGTAGACTTTCTGTTTTGTTATAGTATCTCTGCTGAATATAGTATATGTGCCAAATCATAGTATTTATAGCAAATCATAGTATTTGTGCTAACACATAGTATACTGCCACATTATAGTATTTGTGTAAAACCAGAATGTCTGCAAAATCATCATATATCTGTTATGTTATAGTATTACTACTAATGCATAGTATTTCTAACAAATCATAGAATTCCTTCAAAATCATAGTATTACTGCAATTTCATAGTATTTGAGCAAAATCGTAGTATTTGTGCAAAAACATACTATGTCTGCAAAATCACAGTATATCTGCTATGCTATAGTATTACTACTAAGGCATTGTATTTCTACCAAATCATAGTATTCCTTCAAAATCATAGTATTACTGCAATTTCATAGTATTTCAGCAAAATCGTAGTGTTTGTGCAAAACATACTATGTCTGCAAAATCACAGTATATCTGTTATGTTATAGTATTACTACTAAGGCATAGTAATTCTACAAAATCATAGTATTCCTTCAAAATCATAGTATTTCTGCAATTTCATAGTATTTGAGCGAAATCGTAGAATTTTTGCAAATCATATTATTCGAACCAAAACATTGTATTTATACGAAGTCATAGTATTTCTTCTAAATCATTGTATTTCACCCAAATCTCAGTAGTTGTGCTAAAACCCAGTATTATTGCCAAATCATGGTATTTGTACTAAATCATAGTACTTGTGCCAAATCATAGTATTTATAGCAAATCATAGTATTTGTGCTAACACATAGTATACTGCCACATTATAGTATTTGTGTAAAACCAGAATGTCTGCAAAATCATCATATCTGTGATGGTATAGTCTTACTACTAATGCATAGTATTTCTGCAAAATCATAGCATTTTGCAGAAACCTTGTACTTGGTAAATAATAGTATTTGTGCCAAATCATAGTATTTGTGCCAAAACATTGTATTTGTACAAAGTCATAATATTTCTTCTAAATCATAGTATTTCAATCAAATCTCAGTAGTTCTGCTAAAACGCAGTATTATTGCCAAATCATAGTATATGTACCCAAACATATCTGTTCAACTTATTTAACTCTTCTCAACAGCCCAACACCCCTTCTTCACCCCGTTTCAGCAGGATTGTGAGTTTTTCACCCTTTTCAGCACAAATCCCAGCTTTTTCAGGTGTTTTCAACAGAAATCTATTTTTAGCAGAAATTCTGTTGATTTACCTGTTTTCAGTGCAACGTTCTACTTCTTTACCTCTTTTCAGTAGAAATTCTGCTGATTCACCTATTTTAAGCAGAATTTTCAGCCTTTCACCTCTTATCAGTACAAATCTCAGTATCTTCTGCTCATTTCAGAAGGAACCTTTTCACCTCTTTTCACTACAAATTTGAACTTCTGTACCCCTTTTAAGCAGAATTTTGCCTTTTCACCTCTTTTCAGCAAAAGATTCTGCTTCTTCACTTGTTTTCAGCACAATTTTTCAGTTTCTTTACTGCCATACAGTTTTTGCAGCTTTTCATCTTTTTCAGTCATTTTCAGCAGACAGCTTCAGCATTCCGGCATCCACACAGCATTTTCGCAGGAAATGCAAACTTTTTCTAGTTATGTGTGCCTATGCCAAGAGGCACACATATTACTATTCCTCGGATTTATTATTATTATTATTCTCCAGTTTCCGCCTGAAATTTTGCAGGCGAGAATGTAGGTGTGTAAACTTCAAATATCTGCTTGTTTTATCAAGACATCCCATATTTAGCGACAGTGCTCTGACTACGTCGGTCCTGCCTGACAGCTAGCCGGCTACCTAGCTAGCTGCCGCACTTGGCTGCAAATGGATAGCGAGGGGACTCTCTCTGTCGTTTCACCTCCCCGGTCTCTCGCAAATGCTCGCATAGAATCGGAGTTACAGCTGGATGTGGAAAAAATAACTGAGTTGTTTGGTGGTGCTATAACGCGGAGCTACAACAGTGGGCAGCTATCCACCGTGTATGACAGAAAGGACATGCCGCGAATGAGACATACGAGGCAGGCGACGGTGTTTGCTAACGCGGAGGTCAATCGTGGATCAGGAAAGCGAAGGCAGGAGCGTGAGGTGAACTGAATTTGAGGTAAGAAGTTATGACCTGCACTCTATTTGGGTCAGATATAAACCGAGTTTAGGTGTAGTTTATTTAGCAACAGTTCTCTTACGTGTTGCTGATAGTCGGTTAAGCTAGCTAGCGCTGCTTAGCTTAGCTAGCTAGCGCCCGCTAGTGACCCTTCGTGAAAAACCACCCAGGCTTGGCTGATAGTGAGGTAGCTAAAATTTGTTTCATCGCCCGATCGCCGGCAAGGGTCTGTGTCTTAGCTGGACTTATTTTTCATTTATATGGGCCGATGATGCTGGTCGATGTGGAAAAAATAACTGAGTTGTTTGGTGGTGGAGCTACAACAGAGGGCAGCTATCCACCGGTGTGTGACAGAAAGGACATGCCGCCAACGAGACATACGAGGCCGGGCAGGCGATTGCTAACGCGGTGGTCAATCATGGATCAGGGAAAGCGAAGGCAGGAGCGTGAGGTGAACTGAATTTCAGGTAAGAAGTTATGAACTGCACTCTATTTCGGTCAGATATAAACCGAGTTTAGGTGTAGTTTATTTTCGTTGTGCTGACTTTTTCAATCACTTACAATAACTCGTACTGCGTTCTAGCTAGCACGACGGAGTTTCTATACAGCTGTGTGCGCATGTTGAACTTTATGACAGCCTCCCCTGTCATTCTCTCGCCTGTTGAAACTTCAGTCATGAAACTGATCAATGATCGGCGCTTCTCTCTTGTTTGTTTATCGCGCAAAAACAACAGCAGCACGCTTAAGCTTGATCAGCTGTTGTTCGAATTCATTTGCTTTTAATTTCTGGTATCAGCTGATGTTTGCTGGAGCTACAGCTGTAAAACGGCACATGTCCTTACTGAATCATCAGAGCTGAACTGGTGATGGAGAAACAGGTTTACTCTTTAGGTGACATGAATAAGTTGAAGGGAAGTTATGAACTATTTTGAGAGACAAATACAGGGAGTGCAGAATTATTAGGCAAGTTGTATTTTTGAGGAATAATTTTATTATTGAACAACAACCATGTTCTCAATGAACCCAAAAAACTCAATATCAAAGCTGAAAGTTTTTGGAAGTAGTTTTAGTTTTAGCTATTTTAGGGGATATCTGTGTGTGCAGGTGACTATTACTGTGCATAATTATTAGGCAACTTAACAAAAACAAATATATACCCATTTCAATTATTTATTTTACCAGTGAAACCAATATAACATCTCCACATTCACAAATATACATTTCTGACATTCAAAACAAAACAAAAACAAATCAGCGACCAATATAGCCACCTTTCTTTGCAAGGACACTCAAAAGCCTGCCATCCATGGATTCTGTCAGTGTTTTGATCTGTTCACCATCAACATTATGCAGCAGCAACCACAGCCTCCCAGACACTGTTCAGAGAGGTGTACTGTTTTCCCTCCTTGTAAATCTCACATTTGATGATGGACCACAGGTTCTTAATGGGGTTCAGATCAGGTGAACAAGGAGGCCATGTCATTAGTTTTTCTTCTTTTATACCCTTTCTTGCCAGCCACGCTGTGGAGTACTTGGACGCGTGTGATGGAGCATTGTCCTGCATGAAAATCATGTTTTTCTTGAAGGATGCAGACTTCTTCCTGTACCACTGCTTGAAGAAGGTGTCTTCCAGAAACTTGCAGTAGAACTGGGAGTTGAGCTTGACGCCATCCTCAACCCGAAAAGGCCCCACAAGCTCACCTTTGATGATACCAGCCCAAACCAGTACTCCACCTCCACCTTGCTGGCGCCTGAGTGGGACTGGAGCTCTCTGCCCTTTACCAATCCAGCCACGGGCCCATCCATCTGGCCCATCAAGACTCACTCTCATTTCATCAGTCCATAAAACCTTAGAAAAATCAGTCTTGAGATATTTCTTGGCCCAGTCTTGACGTTTCAGCTTGTGTGTCTTGTTCAGTGGTGGTCGCCTTTCAGCCTTTCTTACCTTGGCCATGTCTCTGAGTATTGCACACCTTGTGCTTTTGGGCACTCCAGTGATGTTGCAGCTCTGAAATATGGCCAAACTGGTGGCAAGTGGCATCTTGGCAGCTGCACGCTTGACTTTTCTCAGTTCATGGGCAGTTATTTTGCGCCTTGGTTTTTCCACACGCTTCTTGCGACCCTGTTGACTATTTTGAATGAAACGCTTGATTGTTCGATGATCACGCTTCAGAAGCTTTGCAATTTTAAGACTGCTGCATCCCTCTGCAAGATATCTCACTATTTTTGACTTTTCTTCCGCCTAAATTTCGGCGCGTAACTCGACCCGCAGTTTTCAGAGAAGCTTCATATATGTTACCTCATTTTGTGCGGCTGGATCTGGAATGGTGTGCTATGACTTTTGGTGTTTATGAATATTATAGTTTTTGAAATATTTAGATTTTAGTGCAAATTTGGGCCAATTTCTAGGCTCCTGAGAAAGAAATGACTTTTGGCCCCATAGAAACAGACGCCATTTGTGGTGTGTTGGCTCTCTCTAGTGGTATACCGGGAGTAGTATCGGGCTAAAACTTTTATTCTTGTCGGAAAACTCCATATCCCACAATTCATAGCACGCCTCTGCCAGTGAAACAATGGCGGACACCACTTGGATTCTATAATGCTTTTTTGGTGTTTCTAGGTCACAAAATAAACTTTTACGATATTTTCAGGCGAGAATGTAGGTGTGTAAACTTCAAATATCTGCTCGCTTTATCAAGACATCCCATATTCTCTTACGTGTTGTTGATAGTCGGCTAGCTAGCTAGCGCCGCTTCAGCCTCTGCCAGTGAAACAATGGCGGACACCACTTGGATTCTATAATGCTTTTTTTCGTGTTTCTAGGTCACAAAATAAACTTTTTAAGATATTTTCAGGCGAGAATGTAGGTGTGTAAACTTCAAATATCTGCTCGTTTTATCAGGACATCCCATATTAGCGACAATTCTCTTACGTGTTGCTGATAGCCGGCTAGCTAGCTAGCGCCGCTAGCGTAGTTAGCTAGCGCCGCTAGCGACCCTTCGTGAAAAAGCACCCAGGCTTGGCTTACATTGAGGCGGGTGAAACTCGTGTCAGCACCCGGTCGCTCGCCGACAGTATGTGTTTTAGCTGGACTTATTTTTCGCTTTATATGGGCCGATGATGCTGGAAACCCGAAGGCAGGAGCGTGAGGTGAACTGAATTTCAGGTAAGAAGTTATGAACTGCACTCTATTTGGGTCAGACATAAACCGAGTTTAGGTGTAATTTATTTTCGTTGACCTTTTACAATCGTACTGCCACGGGAGTTTATATACAGCTGTGTGCGCAATGAGTTACTGACGTTGGACTTTATTTTATTCACAAGGGTTAGTTCATAGAGTTGCCGTGCCGTACAAACGGAATCGTCCCACATTTCAGAGAAAACATTATGATTTATTCTGTTGTTAGGAAGCCTCCCCTGTCATTCTCTCGCGTGTTGAAACGTCAATCATGAAACTGATCAATGATCGGCTGTTCGCTCTTATTTATCGCGCTAAACAACAGCAGCACGTTTAAGCTTGATCAGCTGTTGTTAGAATTCTTTTGATTTTAATTTCTAGTAATTTCTAGCGCTGCTAGCGTAGCTAGCTAGCTAGCGCCGCTAGCGACCCTTCGTGAAAAAGAACCCTGACTTGTCTTGCAGTGAAGCGCCTGAAACGTTTCACCACCCGATCGCTCGCCAACAGTCTGTTTTAGCTGGACTTATTTTCCGTTTATATGGGCCGATGATGCTGGTCGATGTGGAAAAAATAACTGAGTTGTTAGATGCTGGAGCTACAACCGAGGGCAGCAGTGTGTGACAGAAAGGACATGCCGCGAACGAGACAAAGGAGGCGGCGAGGCGACCGCCGATCGACCGGTGGTTGCTAACAGGCAGGAGCGTGAGTTGAACTGAATTTCAGGTAAGAAGTTATGAACTGCACTCTATTTGGGTCAGATCCCACATTCAGAGAAAATATTACGATTTATTCTGTCTTTATGAAGCCTCCCCTGTCATTCTCTGGCCTGTTGCAACTTCAATCATGAAACTGATCAACGATCGGCTTTTCGCTCTTGTTTATCGCGCTAAACACAGCAGCACGTTTAAGCTTGATCAGCTGTTGTCAGTGTTGCCAACTCCTCAGTAAGGAAAACCGCTATTGGCTGTCCTAAAAGTCGCTATAAGTCGCTAAATGACGTCATCACCTAATTTGCATAATTGGTCACGCTAATATAATTGTAACCTATGTTGTTGGAGAGAGAAATAACATCGTGGAAGAGACATAAAGTGAGTAAAAAACGTCCTAAATGCATTTAGAGTTTATTTAGAACTACAATTAAATTTCTTTTAGCAATTATTGTTTTTTTAATGTCACAATTCCAACCCTGCTACTTTATCCGGGCTTGGACCGGCAAAAGTGACCCGAAATAGGCACTCTGGTGGAGTTACTTTGTGTTTGTGTGTGTTTATAAGTAGTTTTAAACCTTGTGATCCACAAAACAGCATAAGAGTAAAAGAGTAAAAGAAGAACTGACTGTGTTACAGCACCCGCTGCTTGTTGAGAGTAAAAGCGTATACGCTTTCACGTCTTTTTAGCGACTTTTTATAGAAAAAAAGTCGCTAGGGGGTCTGAAAACTCGCTAAATATAGCGACAAAGTCGCTAAGTTGGCAACACTGGCTGTTGTTAGAATTCATTTGCTTTTAATTTCTAGTATCAGCTGATGTTTGCTGGGGCACAGCTGTAGAAGCGGCTGGTCGAAACCAGGAGATGACCTTACTGAATCATCAGAGCTGAACTGGTGATGGAGAAACAGGTTTACCTTTTTTTTAGGTGACATGAATGAGTTGAAGGGAAGTTATGAACTGTTTCTGAGAGAAATAAACACCAAGCTCCTTTTATTATTTAGCTGACAGCTGGTAACTGTGCAGGGGCGGATCTAGCAAAGCTTTTGCCAGGGGGCCAGGTACGGCATCTTACAACCAAAGTTTGTATAATAATACACAAGATTGGCTGTAGACCATTGTTAATCATTCAGAACACTGTGTAAAAATAACAAAAAACAAAAAGTGAATGCGAAAGTGCATAAATATTTATTTTACGTGTTTGATGTGTGTGGCAGGGCGTGGTCTGCAGTGCCGCTGCAGGGGAGGTGGACCCACCTGAGCGGCACCTGCAATCACGCCTCTCGGGCGTTGTCTGTGCTCTCTCGGCTGTTTTTTTTTTTTTGGTGTGTGTCGGGCTGTGAGTTGAAAAGCTACAGCCGGCTGTTTGGGTAAACCAACCATGTGTGAAAAGTGGTCCATAACGTAATGCTTCAAAGCGTGTTCATGCAAACATTGTAGGATCTGCCGTGGTACAATGGGACTTCTGCTCATGAACCTGTGTGCACAGCGTCTGCAAATCGGCGCTGTACGAAGTAACTTCATCTTTACACAAAACTGTAAGCTGTCATCTGTGAAGCGTGAGCGGTGTTTGTTTTTACCTTAGTTCATGGTGGAGAATGGCTGACATATACTCTATATGTCATTTTCTCTAATGGTAAACATAAAGACAATTCTTTGAACCAATGTGAAATACTTGGTTTGCCAAGACTTCTCCACGTTAGAGCTATCACTCTCTTTGCTTGCAGTATTCCCATATTTATGAAAATTTTTTCAAAATGATTTATGTTACATCCTGCAGGATATAATCCCAGTAGGAAAAGTTTAGGATCCATCACAAGTTTAATTGACAAAATCTCCTTTATCATTACTCTAACCTCTTCCCAAAACTCCTTTATTTTTGGACATGACCATAAACAGTGGAGCAATGTGCCCTTATCATCTTCACATCTATTACAGATGTCAGGGATCTGCATATTAAATTTGTTAAGTTTTTCTGGTGTTATGTACACTCTCATCAACCAATTAAATTGTAGCAATTTTAGACGTGTGTTACCTGTCTGTGTTTGGGCTAGCTTACATGCTTTACTCCATTGTTCCACTGTCAATTCCTCCTGTAAGTCATACCTCCAAGCTTCAAGCTTAGCAGCAGATGAATCAGGAGAGGATGTCATCATCAAGTTATATAATTCAGATATCATTCCTCTACCAGTGGGGTTTTTGGTTAGGATTTTCTCTAATGTGGACAGCGGGGGAATTTGTGTAAAATCATTATGATAAGACCTGATAAAACTCCTAAACTGTAGGTATTTGAAAAAGTGCTTTCGGGAATATTAAATTTAGAGATTAGTTGTTCAAAACTTAAAAGTCTTCCATCACCCCAAAGCATCTTTCACCAGTCCCAGCCCCGAGTCTGCCCATATTTTAAAACCACCGTCCGCTCTACCTGGGGCAAAATAATTGTTGCCCCAAATCGGGCTAAAAACGGAGAGGGGAGATTTTACGTTAAAATATCTTTGAGTGACATGTAAGATATAAATCATGTTTTTAACTATAGGATTAAGCGTAATGTCTTTAAGTTTATTATATTTATCAGAGTATACATATGTAGGAAGTGGAAGCCTAAGAGAGAGAGACTCAATAGTTCTCCATGCGGGGGGCTTTTCTGCAGCATAATAGAACATTATAGTTCTTAACTGGGCTGCCCAGTAATACCAAACCATGTTAGGACATTGCAGCCCTCCGGCATCAAAGGGCAGGTATAAAAGTGATAAGCGAAGTCTGGGACGCTTGTTATTCCATAAAAACTAATTAAACAGTTTTCTTATTTTAAGGAAAAAGTCTGAGGGAGGTGGCAAGGGTATATTCTGAAACAGATACAGAAGCTTAGGGAGCACGTTCATCTTTAGTATATTTATTCTACCAATCAGTGAAATTTGGAGACTCGACCATCTCTCCACTGATTTGGATATGTCAGTCATAACTGGACCATAATTATGGTTCACCACCTCTTCCAATTTCGGGACAATCTGAATACCTGGATAAGTAAACTGATTCACATTTCTAAAATGGCAGGTGTATGTAGGTGGATTCATCCTTTCTTCTGAGTTCAAAAGCATTATAGAAGATTTTGATTTATTGATTTTATAACCAGAAATATGTCCAAATTTTCCAATTAGGTCTAAAATGGCTGGAATAGATTTTCCCAGATTTTTAAGAAAGAGGATCACATCGTCAGCATAAAGAGCTATTCGATGGTCGAGCCCTCCGATCTCTATACCCGTGATCATACCGTGTTCTCTTATAGCAATAGCAAGTGGTTCAATTGCAATTACAAATAAAAGGGGGGATAGGGGGCAACCTTGTCTACAACCTCTTCCAATCTCAACTGGTTTTGAGACAACATTATTGGTAATTATTTCTGCATAAGGATTATTATATAGAAGCTTGACCCAGTTACAAAATCCCTCTCCCAAACCAAAGCGACCAAGAATCTCAAGCAAATAGGGCCATTCTACCCTATCGAAAGCCTTCTCGGCATCTAGTGCCAAGAAAGCTGTATCTGAAGACCCCCCTTGCTCGTGTAAAATATTTAACACTCGTCGAACATTATGGAATCCCTGACGCCCAACCATGAACCCATTTTGATCTTCCTTGATGATAGCTGGCAAAAGGCACTCCAATCTCTTTGCTAGAATTTTACAGAGTATCTTTAAATCTGAGTTTAAGAGGCTAATTGGCCGCAGGTTTTCACATTTATCATTCGATTTTCCAGGTTTGGGAAGAAGTGTAATTAAGGCCCCTCTCAGAGTGGGTGGGAGTATCCCCTTTTGAGCAGATTCAGAAAACATTTCCAAAAGGGGTACCTTTAATTTGGATGCAAACTTTTATAGATATCAATTGGCAGACCGTCTGGCCCCGCAGCCTTTCCAGAATTCATACTCATTATTGCCTCTGAGATTTCGGTCCAGAGTCAATTTAGCCCCAGTCTCAAGGATTCCTCTTCTTCTATTCTGGGGATATTCATATTGTTAAGAAAAGAGAAAAAATTTGGGTCTGGTTCACCTGGGTTTAATTCAGAACTGTATAACCTATCATAATAGACCTTAAAAGAGTCACTTATTGCAGCAGGGTCAGAGATCGTTTCCCTTTATCATTTTTAAGTGCAGTGATTGATCTTTCTAATTGGAATTGTTTTATACGCCAAGCCAGAATTTTACCTGATTTCTCCCTTGATCAAAAACGGACTGCTTAAGTTTTAATAAGTTAGCTGTAGCTTTTGAAGCTGAGATTTCATTATATTGGGCTCTTAATAACAGCAAACTTTGGTGCAGCTTGGGACAGGGGTTCTTAAAGTACATATCCTCAGTAGCTTTAATTTTGATTCTAGTAATTTCAGTTTTGTCTGGCCTTCTTAGATCTTGAGCTCGTGAAGCTAATTATTTGGCCTCTAATGAAGGCTTTGAATGCTTCCCATCTAATACACGGAGATGTTTCAGTATTGAGCTCAAAGTAATCAGTAATTTGTTTGTCAAGGTACGCCATTAGGTCTTTGTCCTTTATCCATTTTTGCTGAAATTTCCATTTTGGGGATCTCGTACTAGCCCTGGATCCAAATAGACCAGACTGGCTGGGGCATGGTCTGAGATAAGGACACTGCCATAATCACAACCGTTCACTTTATAGGACAGACTTGCTGAGATTAAAAAGTAGTCTATCCGTGAGTATGATTTATGTGTGCTTGAATAACATGAATATGTCGATACACCAGGATTCCTGTCTCTCCATATGTCCATAAGATTTAATTCCTTAGCAAACTGAAGAATGGTTTCCCTACTCTGGCTATGAGATTTGTCTAAATGTGATGATTTATCTATACTTGGGTTCAGAGTGCAATTGAAGTCTCCCGCTAAAATATATTGACCCCTAAGTGCTGACAGCGTGCAGAACAAGTTATTAAAAAAAGATGGTTCATCCTTATTTGGGGCATAAATATTAACTAAAATCAGAGGTTCTGCATAGAGAGTACCCTGAACAATCAAATACCTTCCCATCTTATCTGCAATTACCTTACAAACATTAAAGGGGACGGACTTGTGTATTAGAGTCAAAACCCCTCTCGCTTGGGAGTTAAATGGTGCTGAAAAAACCTCTCCCTGCCACCTCCGCTTAATCTTTAAGTCCTCTTTTCCAGTAAGATGAGTTTCTTGGAGAAAAATTATTTTGGAATGCATATCTTTTAACCTTCTCATCACTTGTTTAACTTTTTTAAGTTTTTGCAGCCCCTACAGTTCCACGATGTCATCTTAATTTCTAAGACATTGGACATAGCTGCTATTTTCAGATGATCTTCTCATGCTAGTATATAGAAGTGTACCTTGAAACAACCAAAACAATGCAGACAACACAGATGCTTCTAACTGCATCAACCATTGAACACAACCCCTCTGACCTAAGGGCCAGTTTCCCCTTCTCCTTACTACACACTCCGGTAATGCTAATGACCAGTCCACAGTTATTGAGGAATGATCCAACATGACTTATCCTAAACTTAAACACTCCCTCCATTGTTAGCTTTTACATACAAATAATAGTTACTTTGCCAGGAATATATTGCCATCCCAAATATACTCATATAAATAAAATAAATGTTAGGGGTCTACTGTGCTTTAACTCTATTTAAATATAACTACAACTGAAAGAGTCCTCCTAGAAAACAAAAAGTAATCAATCCCCCTCAAAAAAAAAAAAAAAAAAAAAAAAAAAAAGGGGTATACTCACAAAGCAGGTAATCACCAGCGTCACCACCCCCATACAGACATAACGGAGGCATGTACAGATGTTCAATGTGAATATATTTCAATGTTCAGTTCACAGTAGCCCCAGGAATTGGCTGCCAGGCAAAACGTTCAATTATTTTACCAACTCTATCCGTACCGCTATTCATCCCGCTCTGCTTGGATCCGCATAACGAAAGTCTCTGCGTCCTCCGGTTTGCCAAAAGTCAGTGTTTTATCCTTGTAGGTCACCAGAAGCCTGGCGGGGAGAAGCATCCCGTGTCTTATCCCCATGCTGCGGAGCTGTCGTCTCACGGAGTCGAACTCTTTCTGCATCTTATGTATGCCGGCTGCCATGTCCGGGTAGAAACGCACCGGGTTTGTCCTCGTGAGAGTATTTGCTTTTGATTTTGGTCGCCTTCAGCACCATTGCCTTATCCCTATCGCTCAGAATTTCATGATCAGTGTTCTTGGGGGCGTTTGGTCGCGTTTCTCGGGCCGATTCGGTGCGCCTTTTCCAGGAATGGCTTTGACTTCAGCAGAGGGATGTCCAGCGTCTCGGGATCCAGGTTTCCAGAAATGCGCAAGCATCCGTTCCTCCACCTTCTCCGGTAAATTCACCAGTCTCAGGTTAGCCCTCCTGGCCCTTGTTTCCAAGTCCATTACTTTGTCCTCCATATCTCTGGTTTTCTTTTTCGAGACTCTGGACTTTTCTCTGAAGGCTATCGACCGTGTCCTCAGTGTCGGAAATGCGTGTCTCGACATTTACACACGCTCCTTGCACTCTCCGACCTCGTTTCTCACTCCTCAATTGCAGCCATTATTCCGTCAAACCTGTTGGAGAAGTCGGTTTTCAAGTCTCTGATAGCTTCAAGAATCGGAGCGTGGCTTGGTCCTTCCTCTTCAGCGCTAATTGACTCTTCCGACATGGCGCTAGCTTTAGCTTTTCCAGTTTGTTTAGTTGGTCCGAAATCAATTTTAGGTTGTGAGGGTTTACCACGACCCCTGCCCGATTTACATGGTGCAGACGACATAAAAGAGTCCAAAGCGCGGATACCGTTAGTTTAACTTCAAAAGTTGATATTATGTTAGTTGTCTTGGCAAAGATTTACGGAGGAGGGAGGTGTGCGTCTAGCTAATGCGCCGCCATTTTGGAGTCTCATGGAATACATTTTAAAAGTAACCTTCCCAACACTGTTCAATACTGAAGAAATTTATAGTTTTTAAAATTGTGCAAAATTGCAGAATATTTTTAAGGTTATCTGCTATAAAACGCCAGACCAGGAAAATCTCCTTCATGTTTTTCTGTGTTTTATTCTCAGTTACTTTGACACAAAGGCATCTGCTGTGATGTTCACAATTCTGATGAAGTCTCATGTGTATCAGTGCTGATAAATGATCAGAATTATAATATTTCTGACTGTCTGAGGCTAAATTGAATCGAATCAGGACTTTGAGAACCAGAATCGAATGGATTATAGAAATCAGTGATGATACCCAGCCCTAGTGAGCAGCCTAGGCCCGACAGAAGTGGATGTAGCTGTGGGTAATAAGAAAAGATGAAAAGAACTATTGATAACTTTTGTGTTAAGTTAAGGCCTGATCCGTCTGAAATTCATAGCCAGCTCTGACACGGTGCCATCAATCTTCGAATGCTGAAAAAACAGCAGTGTATCCAGAAAACACATTATATGCTGCAATAAATGCACTGCCCAAGTGTCCCCTCTCCCCACTGCCTTTCAGTAGCAAACAGGTCGTCAGAGGAGGCCAAGATGATGATTAAGTTTAACATTTTCTACAATATTGACAAAGCACTTTAAGCACAAGTTTGTTAGTTAATAATTTAGAAATGAATATTGTCTGTATGGACTTCCCCCCCCAAAGAAAGTGCACATGTAAAACTGCGGTGTTAAGCGATGCGGTTGAAAAATTTGAGTGCGCCTAACTTTTGTGCCGGTACGCCTAAATTTTTAAAGTTAGGCGTACCGGTGCGCCCATGTCACAAAGTTAGTCTAGAGCCCTGACAGAGTATCACGATGGTGTTGTTTATTATATTGCTGTTTTTGTTTGCTTGTTTTTTTTTTTTTTCTCTCTCAACAGGTGATCCAGGTGATGCATATAAAAATGTGTTTTGCCCCCCTTTTCCCTTTTCTTTGCCCTTCATCACTATTCCTCTTCCCCGCTGTCTTTGTTTCCCTCCCTCTCCCCGGTCATGTCTGTCCCGTCTGTAACAACTGAAAATAATGTAAATAAATAAATAATAACAACAAAGGTAAATCAAATGGACCAATACGGCAAGGCAGGGATGGTCCATTTGGTAAAGTAATTCCGTTGGGCTTCTGTTCTTGCCTTCAGACAATAATTCTGATGGCAAAAGAACCAAACGGGACAGGCGGCCGGGAAAAAAAAAAAAAAAAAAAAAAAGGTGACATGTCTCAGTGTGGGGTGCAGTGTGTCCTTTAAATAGATTTGGGGAGACAGGACACTGTGTTCTGGGGGACGGCGTCTGGTTTATTTCGTGTGCTGTTCACCAAAGGTCTGAAACTGTCCTGGTGCCAGGGTGCCCATTCTTAAGGGAAACAGCTGAGCTATGACAGATGACCTGAACATCAGTGGCACCGGGTCTTTTGGACTTTGTGGTCCAAGTTGTCCTCTGTAAGCACAGAGTTAGGCATGACACCAGTGTCTGTAGCCCTGTGTGTTCATGCAGCATGCGTGAGAGTGGAACAGAGAACTGTTCTTTAGGGTTACTTAGACGAGCTGTTCAGCTTTTCTTTCAGAGTTCAGGCTGTGTTACAGGATAAAGGGATCGTACCAAATACTGACTTTGTGCCGTTTGACTGTATTTCTGTGTATTTCTGGATGTTTCAATGAATCGCAGCACCTATTATCCCTAAAATATGAAGAAATGAGAGGGTGGCTCAAGATTTTTGCACAATACTGTAAATATTTGCCTTCAGTTCACTTTCAGGCGGCATGCTTGGCTCATGGCTTTACTAAACACTGCAAACAATCTAACAAAGCAGTCAGCACTCGTACACTGACATACCGTCATAGCTAGCTCGTGTGTAACCTTTGACCCAACATGAGGCTAAACTACAAAGACCATGATCCTAACGAGCTGTTCCTCTTATTAATCAGAGCAGCTAATAGTACATTTAACAGGTGCACACCTGGACTGGTACACCTGCTCCTCCTGTGTTCCAGTAGCCTCGGCGTCTCTTTAATGCGACTGCTCGCAGTCACCAAATACTTGAGTGTCCCACACACGGGCCCGCACAGACCCACACAGACCCACACACGGGCCCGCACAGACCCACACAGACCAACACACGGGCCCGCACAGACCCACACAGACCAACACACGGGCCCGCACAGACCCACACAGACCAACACACGGGCCCGCACAGACCCACACACGGGCCCGCACAGACCCACACACAGACCCACACACGGGCCCACAGACCCGCACACGGGCCCGCACAGACCCACACACGGGCCCACACAGATGCTGAGTATTGTGTGTTTATGCTCAGAACGTTCTGTGTGTTCATACGTGTGCAGGAGCAGCCTCTGTATGATGTGATCCATGAAGCTCTGCGGCGCCACCTGGAGGGCATTTCCTTCAGAGAGAGAAATGCTGGACCCAAAATAGACATGAACATGAGAGATGAAGGTGTGTGTGTGTGTGTTAAATGGGTTGTGTATTCAGAGTACTTGTACACATTTTAAGAAAGTCATTTCTAACAGCTGTTAAGCCGATGACATCATCTGGTTTTACTAAGTTCTTACTACAAACATTTTTCGGGTACTGCACCTCACTACTGAACCTTTTGTTGTTTGCAGGGTTCAGCGTCGTTGCTCGGGTCGACCCCGCCACAGGTTTTGTGAGCGGAGGAAACCGCTTTAACTGCGGCACATGGATGGACAAAATGGGAGAGAGCGAGAGAGCCCGGAACAAAGGCATGCCTGCTACTCCAAGGTAACACAAACTCCTCACGCTGTGCAGTAAGATACCAGCAGACTCCAGCTGCTCAGATTCTACTGTCTCTACTGTTTCAACTGAAGTCAAATCATCAAAAAAAGACTTGATCTGTGAATTGCTGAAACCCTCCGCCAGGTTCAAAGTAGTAAAAAGATTTAAACCTAATAAGTAACATATTAAACATGCTGAGACAGCAGCCCTCACAGAGTGCCACATCTGTGGTTGAACATCAGAGTTTAGTGTTCGGGCTCCTCTGAAACTTTCCCAGGGTCCTCCCTTCTGCTGGTGTCCAGCTCTCTGTGGTGGGGGTGGGGGTGCCACGCTGCCTGCTAGTGTTGCACTAATATTTAGTTTCTGGGTCTCATCATGGTGCACTCTGCTGGCTATTATGAAGTTCTCTCTCACACACACACACACACACACACACACACACACACACACACACGGGTAATAATGTATCAGAATAAATAAACTGTGTAGTTTCTTCAGGCTTCAATTATCTAACACAATAAACGACACCAAACAGGAGGAGAGGAAGCTGCTGAGATCATTTGGTGTTGTTCACAGGTGTAACCCACAAATCCATGGTCCTTCTAAATGTGGCACAATTCGAGCAGCATTGTTACAACAACGATAATAACTGACAAACACAAATGTCCTTACTCTGTGTGCCAAGTTTGCTGTTATAAACATGCAAAAACACAGAAGTTTAACAGGCTCAGAGAACTTTATATTACAAGTTGAACTGATAACATCAGTGAATCAAAGGAACATCCAGGTTGGTGCTCATATCATGTCCTGTGCCTTTTGTGCAGAGATGGAGCAGCGGTGGAGATAGTTGGTCTGAGTAAGTCTGCAGTTCGCTGGGTGGTGGAACTTCATGCCAAGGGCCTGTTCCCATACGATGGAGTTAAATTACACAGAGATGGTATGTGACAAACTCCACTGTTTGTACATAAACGAATTCCCCATCGCCATTCACCCAAAACCAAACCACTTTATTCCAGGTAAGGAAGTGTTCATCTCGTACTCCCAGTGGAACAAGCAGCTCAACCAGTCCTTTGAAGCTGGCTTCTGGGTGTCCGGTGACCCTGATGACCCCAATGAGAAGCACCCTGAGCTGGTGCATAAGAAGGGCATCTATAAGGACAGTTACGGCTCCTCCAGCCCCTGGTGTGACTACCAGCTCAGACCCAACTTCACTGTCGCCATGGTGGTGGTAAGCCAACCACAGCCAACACCTCGCTTTGATCGTCAGTACTGTGTGAAAAACTCTCAGTAATAATTATGTACGTACGTGTGTGTGTGTGTGTGCGCGCGCGCTCCAGGCTCCAGAGCTGTTCACGGTGGAGAGAGCCTGGAACGCTTTGGAGATAGCTGAGAAGAAACTGCTGGGACCACTGGGAATGAAAACACTCGATCCTGAGTAATACATTCAAGCTTCTAACTAAACGTGCACGTCACAGCACAAAGCGTGTTCAGTAAAAGCAGTTAAAGACTTAAATGGCTCTTATTGTGTTGTCTCAGTGACCTGGTTTACTGCGGCGTCTATGATAACGCACTGGACAATGACAACTATAACGTGGCCAGAGGCTTCAACTACCACCAAGGACCGGTGAGTCCCACGTCTGTTACTGCAGATGGTTGAACACAGCACGAGTGCTGAACAGAACACCAACCAGAAGAAATGTTTAAAAGTAAAGGAAGCCTTTAATAATCCATCAGATGTCCACTGGTAGAAAAGTCAGAGACATGGACTCTGTACAGGGATAGCAATCATCCACCTACAGGCTGCACTCGGAGGATTCACTGTCATATTTCGGATACATTACCTGTAACATGTCACACAACCTGTTACACACTTTGTGTTTGTTCATAGGAATGGCTGTGGCCAGTCGGGTACTTCCTGCGTGCTAAACTCTACTTTGCAAAGATGCTGGGAGAAGACACGTACGCCAAAACGGTTACCTTGGTGAAAAATGTTCTGTCACAACATTACACTCACCTGGAGAGGTAGGCCGCTCTCCCCTGTACCTCTGATGAAACGACTGCCTTTTATTGCTTGTCTTTACTAACCTGTCCCTACCTGCCCACCAGGTCTCCATGGAAGGGTCTGCCAGAGCTGACCAATGAGAACGGCCAGCACTGTCCATTCAGCTGTGAGACCCAGGCCTGGTCCCTAGCCACTGTGCTGGAGGTCCTGTATGACCTGTAGACCTGTGCAGAGGGCCACCTGTTGCTCAGTTCATCACCAGCCAATCACATCATGCTCTGTGATTGCATCCACTCAGAAAAGTGGACAAGAGCGTCAGCGTGGATGGAATCAGAGTTCATGTTTTCTTTTTTTTTGAGAGGGGGTGTTCTGGTAGCATTTCCAAATAAATACTGCAGTGCTTAAAGTGTTTACTAACAAGCCTTGATTGCATTTATTTGTAGTTAAGTTTGCAAGCTAAATAAAAGCTAAAGTCCCAGCAGAAAGCTGAGGTGATGTAGCTCATATTTCCTACGTTTCCCATCTGACCTGAATGCAGCATGTTTTAAAGTCCAGCCAGTCTTTAGACCGTAGCAGCTGCTAAGCTGATATTTGACAGTGTGGTGAATGTTAACGTGTCTGATCCTGCAGACATCCATACCTAAGACATGACCTAGGTTTGGATGAAGAGGTATTATGTAGGCGCTGACTCGCAGGGTTGGTGTTAAACCATCACGAGCCACTGTGCATTCTGTCCCCATAGCAATTATTTTAAATAAAGAGTTTTTTTTTTTTTATGGGTCATTGCTGTTCACCAAGGCTCATGTTTGCTACTGAAATCTACAGTGTGCTTTTATCCTACATCTGTTACAGCATCCTAACCTGCAGTGAACACCTGCTCTACGAGCTGTAGCAGCACTAATAGCGTGTTAATGTTGGTGTGAGTGTAGGTTAAGTTTTTCTGTTCCATAGAGTAGCTAAACCCTCCAGCCCGTGCCTTTACACCGCTGTCATATAATACACTTCATGTGATGCAGTCAGTATTTTTGTACACCACTAAGTATTCACACGCGGCAGGTAAGAAGTGAACACGTCACCTAAATAAATATGTTTAAAGGTGCTATTGAGATGCTGGTAATATCCAGTGTACACATACACAATTTTATGGATATTTGTAGCTTGAATTCTTTGTAATAATGAAAAATGACAGAAAAAGTATTGGACAGTCCTGACACCAGCTGAAATCTTAGAAAGCATTTCAAATTAATTAATAATTACTATCAGCTGGTTCAGGCTCATCAAATATATATAAAATGGAATTGATGCCATCTTGTTACCAAGGTGTCACACAACATGTATAAGTTGGTTTTCAATAGTGCACATCTAAACAGAGGTCCACTGAATAAATGCTGGACCCCCAAGACTGTAACTGTGAAACGTATGTGTTGTTCACACAACAGCAGTGCTGAATAAACTGTTGACCTGAGTGCTCTCGCCTCTGTGTACGTGTGGCTATGTGACTTTACAGCTCTTCAATTCAATGTTATTTACACAGCGCCAAATCACAACAACAGTCGCCTCAATCTTTATATAGACTCTACAATAATACATACAGAGAAAAACCCAACAATCATATGACCCCTATGAGCAAGCACTTTGGCGACAGTGGGAAGGAAAAACTCCCTTTTAACAGGAAGAAACCTCCGGCAGAACCAGGCTCAGGGAGGGGCGCGGCCATCTGCTGCGACCGGTTGGGGTGAGAGAAGGAAGACAGGATAAAGACATGCTGTGGAAGAGAGACAGAGATTAGTAACGGATATGATTCAATGCAGAGAGGTCTATTAACACATAGTGAGTGAAGAAGAAACACCCAGTGCATCATGGGAATCCCCCAGCAGCCTACACCTATTGCAGCATAACTAAGGGAGGATTCAGGGTCACCTGGTCCAGCCCTAACTATATGCTTTAGCAAAAAGGAAAATTTGAAGCCTAATCTTGAAAGTAGAGATAGTGTCTGTCTCCCGAATCCAAACTGGAAGCTGGTTCCACAGAAGAGGGGCCTGAAAACTGAAGGCTCTGCCTCCCATTCTACTTTTAAATACTCTAGGAACAACAAGTAGGCCTGCAGTGTGAGAGCGAAGTGCTCTAATAGGGTGATATGGTACTACAAGGTCATTAAGATAAGATGGGGCCTGATTATTTAAGACCTTGTATGTGAGGAGCAGGATTTTGAATTCTGGATTTAACAGGAAGCCAATGAAGGGACATTGCAGACATAGAGGACAGTTACCTGGGGATCCCACAGGCAAATGGGAACCATGAAGAGGCCGCTAGGAAAGCTGCAACCACCAAGCCACTGTGCTGGAGGTCCTGTATGACCTGCAGAGGGTCTGGCAGGTCCAAAGGAATCAGCTGAATGGTAAGAACAAGATCCGGGCTATCAACACCTACGCCCTGCCCATGATCAGGTACCCGGCTGGGATAATAGGCCAAAGGAGGAGATAGAAGCCACTGACATCAAGACAAGGAAGCTCCTGACAATGCATGGAGGGTTTTATCCCAAGTCCAGCACCCTGAGGCTGTACGCTAAGCTGAAGGAAGAAGGCCGGGGACTGGTGAGTGTCAGCACCACAGTCCAGGATGAGACAACAATACATCAGTAAGATGGCTCCAACTGACCACATACTCAGCGAATACCTCAGGAAGCAGAAACCCAAGAATGAAGAGGAAGAGGAGGCACCATCATGGAAGGACAGGCCCCTGCACGGTATGTACCACCGGCAGATAGAGGAGGTGGCTGATATCCAGAAATCCTACCAGTGGCTGGACAAAGCTGGACTGAAAGACAGCACAGAGGCACTAATCATGGCAGCACAGGAACAAGCTCTGAGCACAAGATCCATAGAGGCTGGGGTCTCTCACATCAGGCAAGACCCCAGGTGCAGGCTGTGTAAAGATGCCCCTGAGACAATCCAGCACATAACAGCAGGGTGCAAGATGCTAGCAGGCAGGGCATACATGGAACGCCATAACCAAGTGGCCGGCATACTGTACAGGAACATCTGTGCCGAGTATAACCTGGAAGTCCAGAGGTCAAAATGGGAGACGCTCCCAAGGGTGGTGGAGAATGACCGAGCTAAGATCCTGTGAGACTTCCAGATACAGACGGACAAAATGGTGGTGGCTAACCAACCGGACATAGTGGTGGTAGACAAACAGAAGAAGATGGCCGTAGTGATCGATGTAGCGGTTCCCAATGACAGCAACATCAGGAAGAAGGAACATGAGAAGCTGGAAAAATACCAAGGGCTCAGCTGATCACACTCAGCTATCCCATCCTGAGGTTTTGATAAAGAGGGTACAGAGCGCTACAACCACTCAAAGTCCCTTAGTCAAAGTCGACCTATAGGACGTCACTGCCATTGGGGTAGAAATGTTTTACTACAGGATAAAGGATCACTAGACCCAAACCATGGCAGTAAAATCCAGTCCACAAGATTCTGTATGGATTTCACATAATGTGTCACGTTTGTAGATTAGTAAATAGTCATATTGTTTGAAATTGTTTCTCCTTCAGTCACCTTTTTTTTTTTTTTTTTTACTCACTAACTTGAGCTCCTCATACATCTGTCTGCATTTAATCATTAGTTATTATTAATCTCTCTTCCACAGCAGGACTTTGTCCTGTCTTCTTCCACTCATTCCCAGATGGCCCCGCCCCTCCCTGAGCCTGGTTCTGCCGGAGGTTTCTTCCTGTAAAACAGGAGTTTTTCCTTCCCACTGTCATGAAAGTGCTTGCTCATAGGGGGTCATCTGATTGTTGGGGTTTCCTCTGTATTAGGGTCTTTAACTTACATAAATCGCCTTGGGGCAACTGTTATTGTGGTTTGGCGCTGTATAAATAAAACTGAATTGAATATTTGTATCTGATGTCATCTATAAAAATCCAATGTTATGACTGTTTGTCTTTTATTTTGTGAGGATGTCTGTTAATTATCTACCTTTCCAACCACAATCATGGATAATATTAATGCACAAAAAGGGCTCTGTGGGGGGCGGGGGCTGGGCTGTAGCAGTGGAGCAGCGGGCTCAGGGTGTGGTGTCGGAGGAGGCTGGGGCCTGAGATTTCACCTTTTCTAACGTCGACGTTAACTGTGAAGGTCATGAAGGGTGAAACTGATCAAATGATTAACTTTGACACTCATCCACACAGAGGGTCAGAGCATGTTTCACAGCTAGCATAGCTTCACTTCTGTGCTTCTTTTATTCACACACATACAACCTAGCTTGAATTACCACATTTAAGCTGGACACCACTAAAGTTTAAGCTCGTTCCTTCTATTTCACAACTACACCTTGGTATCCAACAGCATTGCTAAATGCAAGCGTCAGTCCGACTACAAAGAAGCAGTGGGTCAAACACACAAACACTCACCTTTAATTCTTTCAGTGGGATACAGTACAAACAGTCAGAGCAGCAGCAGCTCTGTGGGCAGTGTAACATCAGGTAAACAAACAGTGAACTACGTGGACGAGAGTTTGGCCCGGGCAGTTTTCACTGGTAGCCAGTCTGGTGGCAGCAGCGTGTTCCTGCTCCTCTGTTTGCACGGCTGACGTGTTGTCCTTCAGCTGTTGCAGGCTGAAAAGCCTACAGACGTTACATTTACTACGTCACTTTCCAGGAGTCACAACTGTTTCTTGACTCCTCACCAGTAAACTTGTACCAGCTTTCCCAGAGCCGGCTTATTTACAGAGGACGACCCCGTGTGCAAACTAAACAATCACTTTGTGCACTGCAAGTCATCAACACCAGCTGGGAAATAATCTTTAGAGATGCTGCAGTGAAAACGCTGCCTGACAATGGCTCCAAAGGCACATTAATCCCATGTGCCTCACAGCACTAAAAGGCACGTTACAACGTTACATACAACGTGAAGCACTTTGAGACGACTGTCATGATTTGATGCTGTATAGATAAACTGAGTTAATACTTTGGATTCTTTCATTAAACGGAAACACAATGAGCTGGTTTTTCTGTGCTGTGTTCAGGTTCACTTTGAATATCGGACGTGTTTCCATTTGAAGTCAAAAGGGCTGAAAATATTGTTTTCATATTATTTTGTTTTCATAATATTGTGCAGTTTGATTTGAAGACAGAATTAAGCGGTATGAATACGACAGGTGACAACATTATGGTAGCCGTGCTGGGCGTAGCGGGGAGGACGAGGAGCTGCGTTCCATGGTGGCAGCAGGAGAACAACCTGCCCAAACTCCCGGTTTGTGTAAATTAAAGACAGCGCCGAGTTTCCCCGCCTGTCTCAGTCTGTTGTCACAGTAACAACCATCGCTTTAGGCGCTGATGTGTTTATATACAGCTTCTTTAGCACCGTAGAAATGAGGTCGACACATTTGTTATCTGGAGCGATGAACACAGAAAGAACTGTTTCCTCCTCCTATCACCCAGCTCCGCCCCCTAAAGCTAGTCTATCTTCACATTGTCTGAGGTGGAGGTTGTGACTAAACTAGTACACAAACAGTCAGTAATATAATTCAGAAAGGATGCTGGGAGAAGACCTCGTACTGGTATACTTCCTACAATGATAAGGACAGAAGAATACTGACAAGTAGAGAATCATACAGTGACCATAAGTTGACCTTTGACATCAATGATTGGATAAAAGTAATCAGGTTATGTTGATGTACTGCGGTCTTTCGTTGCTAGCAGCGAGCTTTGTGTAGCACCAATAAAAACGTGACCTTTGGTACCAGTGGCTGATGCTGAGGTGAGAGGTTACAGCGAAGGCTTCAGGCTCTGGGTGCCTTACAGGACTGGCAGCAGGCTTTCCTGTAGTACCAGTGGGAGCACAGCTTCACCTTTAGAACCAGGGCACAGTTGGCTGTTGCTTTGTCCTGGCAGAAGTCTGCTCCTTGTGATGCTGCCAGGATAAACACACACATAACAAATCTGCTCCTGTTAGAAAGTCATTGTCTAACTGCGGCATCATCTGCTCTTTGCGTTTTTATACCTGGTGCTTCTGTTGGGCAGCTCTGGATTTCACAGCTCTGCTTGACTTCCGGCTTGAGGGCAGAGTCGCAGCTGTGACCCCTCGTTACCAGCTCCTCCCCCTGATAACACTTGACCTCTCGAACCTGGACGCCACGCCCACAGGTCTTGCTGCACTGAGTGGACAAGAGGTCAAACTTGCAAATTGTAGTTTGTTGAGTAAAGTTTGAAAAATGTGAGATGGCTGTGATTATGTGCTGGGTGGCTGATGACAGGCGTCGCTACCTGAGACCAGGATGTGGTGAACCACTTGGAGCAGGGTCTCTGGAAGCAGGATGAGCTCATCTGTGGTTTGTTGGTTTGGTTACAGCTGCTGTCTGGAAACTCTTTGAACACTCCTCCTTCCAGGCCAGCACACACCACCTGACGCTGCCGCACGCCGCGGCCACAGGTAGCGTTACACTGAAACAGAGATGCAAAACTAAAGAGTGTACGATCCTTATATAGCATTAAAATATGATGTATTCACGTTTGCCACAGTCACCTGTTGCCACTCCTGCTCAACCCAGTGTGGAGCACAGTCTCTGTCACCGCAGGGATAGATGGCCAACGGGCGTAACGGCTGGTCACACTGCCCGTCTGACATCACATGTCCGCCTGACGAACGGCAGGTCACAGAACGCACCATCCTGCCCTCCCCGCACTCACCTGAGCACTGACACGATGCACAGACATTTTCATGCAAAATACATTTACACACTGGACAAAAGCTGCTCATAACCTCCACCTCTGAAAACTACAAAACTGCAAATAGAGTCAGATTAATCTGCTGTTTATCCCACTGTAAGGCCTGTATCCACTGGTTTTCAGCCCAGTAACTGACAGCCACCATTCTACTGGGACCATTTCAGGCCGAAGCAAAGAGGAGACGGATCGAGTGAAGGCCCAAAGGCTTCAAATGTTCACAGTTCTTTGTTGCCATATATAAAATCTATTTTATAACCTGTTAAACTCTTTTATCTTTGTCAGTTTTTGTAGACTAAACAAAAACATTGCAAACTAATTCTGCGTTTTTGTGCTAATAACGAATAACCTTAATATGCAGTTTCAAACTGGTTTTTTTGCTAAGCTGTCTGCACACTGCTGCTTCATGCCCAAGTTTTTGAGTGTTTAGTGGCTTAACAACAAAAACCATTCAGGTTCAAGTAAACGAGTGAAAAAGCAGCGAGTGTCCAAAGACGTTCATAAAGCCTGGAAAACTTTAAAAATGACAAGAAAGTCAAAAAATAAAGACCTGAGTGACTCGAGACTGGTTTCTTACCACAGTTACGTATCTGGTGATACCTCTCACAGAAACACTGTCAGGTGATCAAAATGACCAAAATGTACAGTTTCAGGCTTTGAAACAGAAACCTTGAAGCACAGGCCGAGGGGGCGGTGTGGCAGCAATTTTTCACACCAGCCTATTAATCAACCAAAGACCCAGACAGACTTTTAATTCATTTGAAAGCCTGATGCTTAGCCTCGTCCACCCCAGCTGTAAAACTCAGAAACCAGTCTTACTTGTTATCATATATCGTCCACCTGGGCCTTACACAGAGTTTCTGTCTGATTTCTCAGACTTTTAATCTGATTTAGTGCTCAGCTCAGATAAAATAATTATTGTGGGTGATTTTAACATCCATGTAGATGCTAAAAATGACAGCCTCAACATGGCATTTAATCTGTTATTAGACTCAGTTGGCTTCTCTCAAAATGTAAAAGAACCCACCCACCACTTTAATCACACTCTAGATCTTGTTTTAACATATGGCATAGAAACTGAACATTTAACAGTGTTTCCTGAAAACCCTCTGCTGTCTGATCATTTCCTGATAACATTTACATTTACAATAATTGATTACACAGCAGTGGAGAGTAGACTTTATCACAGTAGATGTCTTTCTGAAAGTGCTGTAACTAAGTTTAAGAATATAATCCACCCACTGTTATCATCTTCAATGCCCTGTACCAACATAGAGCAGAGCAGCTATCTGAACGCTACTCCAACAGAGGTCGATCATCTTGTTAATAATTTTACCTCCTCACTACGTATGACTCTGGATACTGTAGCTCCTGTGAAAACTAAGGTCTCAAATCAGAAGTACCTGACTCCGTGGTATAATTCTCAAACACGTAGCCTAAAGCAGATAACTCGTAAGCTGGAGAGGAAATGGCGTGTCACAAATTTAGAGGATCATCATTTAGCCTGGAGAAATAGTTTGCTGCTTTATAAGAAAGCCCTCCATAAAGCCAGAACATCTTACTATTCATCACTGATTGAAGAAAATAAGAACAACCCCAGGTTTCTCTTCAGCACTGTAGCCAGGCTGACAAAAAGTCAGAGCTCTATTGAGCCAACCATCCTTTTAATGTTAACTAGTAATGACTTCATGAACTTCTTCACAAATAAAATTTTAATCATTAGAGGGTCTTGATGCATTCTCAATCATCCAGGAAAGTAAATCTCCAAAAGTTGAATCTGTTCATCTGGACGTAGTGTTTTGTGGGAGAAACGTTTCGTCACTCATCCAAGTGACTTCTTCAGTCTCAGCTGACTGCAGGTTTCCCCAAACCTTATAAACAGTACATTTGCATAATGACTGAAACCAGCCCACTGAAGGAACAATGGGCTGTGAGGTCTGTGAGATTCAACTTTTGGAGATTTACTTTCCTGGATGATTGAGAATGCATCAAGACGTTTTAACCCACTTTGGCAAGGACTGCCTAAAGCTTGTACGTCAGTATGAGCAAACAGCACGTAAGATGGCGGACTACAGGAACCACCTGAGATTCAGCCTCAGATGCCGACAAAACAGGATTACTCCTAAAAGTCTGCAAATGAGCTCTTCAGTTAAAGGCTTCCGGGCAACAAAAATCCTCCAGAAGGCACAGCATCAGTTGCTTAATGAATGGGTGAGGCAGACAAATTTTACCATCGACATGCTAAAATCTCAAGAGGAGCGGATCCAACGGAGACTGACTATGCTTTTAGATGAGAATACTCTTAAAAAGGTGTTTGACTTCACTGAGAAGGCTCGTCTAGCACAGCACAAGAAGTCTAAGACCAGACAACAAAGGAAGTTTGACTTACTTGTTGTACGTCGGAAACCACCACAAAATACGGAGAGTGTCCTCAGTGGCCAGAAGAGACAAGGATGCGACATGGAGGATGTGGACAAGTGGGTGAAGAATTTGTCTGACAGACAGCTCACCCAAACAGAGAAAAAAACATCCTTGCTAAAGGGTTGAATTTTGCCGTCACACCGAGACAAATCCTCTAGTGGAGCTGATCACAGCCACAGAAACAGCAATTGTAACAACAATATTGCAGAAGTGGAAGCAGAGCAACTACGGACGAAAGTTTCGGCCTGTCTCAGCAACGCAAAGCCCCCAGCATCCAACATCACCATGGAGGAGAGGAAGGCACTCACATCACTTAGTGATGACAACAACATTATCATCCTTCTGGCAGACAAGGGTAGGTGCACAGTATTGCTTAACCAGAAAGACTATCATGAGAAGATTTTGTCACTACTCAGTGATGAAAATACTTATGAGCCCCTGAAACGAGACCCAGGAAGTGGCTACAGGAAGAGGGTCATAGACTGTCTGAAGCAGTTAGAACAAGACAAGGCTATCGACCGGACCTCATACCACAGGCTGTACCCAGGGAGTCTACACCAAGTCTGTATGGTTTACTGAAAATACATAAGCAGGGTGCACCTTTAAGACCAATTGTCTGCATGATCAACTCGGTCACCTATAACATCTCCAAGTTTCTGGCTTCGATCCTCAACCCGCTGGTGGGCAGCTCTGAACACCACATTCAGAACACCCTGGATTTTGTTGAGAAGGTGAGAGATGTCATTATGGAGGCAGATGAAACCATGGTCTCGCATTTACGTTACATCTCTCTTCACTTGCATCCCAGTCACGGAAGCGTTGGAGGTAGTTCGTAAGAGATTACAGGATGACACCAACCTCAGCAACAGGACCACTCTCAGCATCGACCAAGTGTGTTTGCTTTTGAACTGTGTCTTCATTCCACCTACTTCACATACAAGGGTCAGTTCTACAGGCAGAAACATGGGTGTACCATGGGCTCCCAGTTTCACCCATCGTGGCCAATTTGTACATGGAAGAAGTGGAAAGAGGGCGTTGCTATCCTACCCTGGAACACCACCAAGCCATTGGTTCAGATATGTGGATGACACCTGGGTGAAAATCAAATCTCAGGACGTACTACATTTCACGGATCACATTAACTTGGTGGACCGACACATCAAATTCACCAGGAGGATATGAAAAGTGGCAGGTTAGCCTTCTTAGACTGTGAGATTTCCATCAGTAATGGGGACATCTAAAAGCTGACGTGTACCGTAAACCTACACATACGGATCAGTATCTAAGGTTTGACTCTCATCATCCACTGGAGCACAAACTGGGTGTCATCAGGACGCTACAACACAGAGCGAACACCATCCCCACTGACACAGCGGCCAGGGAGACAGAAGAACAGCACATCAAGAAGGCCCTGAGTAAATGTGGTTATCCCAGCTGGACTTTTGTCAAAGCTGGGAAGGCACCTAAAGAAAGCTCCAGCCGATCCAGGAGAGAAGGACAACCGCTGCCCAGGTGAAAACCTGTAGTGATCCCATATGTGTCAGGAGTATCGGAACAGTTGAGATGCATTTTTCTAAACACCGGGTCTCTGTGGCTTTTAAACCCCAAAATACGCTGCGCCAAAACTGGTCCACCCCAAGGATCGGGTCCCCGACACAAACAGAGTAACATAGTGTACGCTGTTAAGTGCAGGAGGATTGCCAGGATTTATACATCGGGAAACCAAACAACCTCTAGCGGCGTGTATGGCACAACACAGAAGAGCAACCTCATCAGGCCAGGACTCTGCAGTTTATTTACACCTACAGGCCAGTGGACACTCTTTCAACGATGAGGATGTACACATCCTGGACAGGGAAGAACACTGGTTTGAGCGCGGAGTCAAGGAGGCCATTTACGTGAAAAGGGAAAGACCATCTCTGAATCGAGGAGGGGGCCTAAGGGTACATCTTTCGCCATCTTACAATGCTTTGATTGCAGCCATTCCCCAACTCTCTGTGAATGGTACTCATGGCCATCGATCAGTGTTCTTTGATCAGTGGGTTTTGGTCAGTGATTGTTGATCAATGGTCATGGGAATTTGCATAATTATGATTAAGGAACTGACCTCACAGCCCATTGTTCCTTCAGTGGGCTGGTTTCAGTCATTATGCAAATGTACTGTTTATAAGGTTTGGGGAAACCTGCAGTCAGCTGAGACTGAAGAAGTCACTTGGATGAGTGACAAAACGTTTCTCCCACAAAACGCTACGTCCAGATGAACAGATTCAACTTTTGGAGATTAATCATTAGAGAAAAAATTACCAATAATCATCTCACAGATGTAATATTATCTACAGCTTCTTTCAGTACCATTGATATTCAGTTAGACTCTTTTTCCCCAATTGATCTTTCTGAGTTAACTTCAATAATTACTTCCTCCAAACCATCAACGTGTCTTTTAGACCCCATTCCTACAAAACTGCTCAAAGAAGTCCTGCCATTAATTAATTCTTCAATCTTAAATATGATCAACCTATCTCTAATAATCAGCTATGTACCACAGGCCTTATTAGGCCTGTGGTACATAGCTCACCCTATTAGAGCACTTCGCTCTCGCACTGCAGGCCTACTTGCTGTTCCTAGTGTATTTAAAAGTAGAATGGGAGGCAGAGCCTTCAGTTTTCAGGCCCCTCTTCTGTGGAACCAGCTTCCAGTTTGTATTCGGGAGACAGACACTATCTCTACTTTCAAGATTAGGCTTAAAACTTTCCTTTTTGCTAAAGCATATAGTTAGGGCTGGACCAGGTGACCCTGAATCCTCCATTAGTTATACTGCAATAGACGTAGGCTGCCGGGGATTCCCATGATGCATTGAGTTTTTCCTTTCCAGTCACCTTTCTCACTCACTATGTGTTAATAGACCTCTCTGCATTGAATCATATCTGTTTTTAATCTCTGTCTCTCTTCCACAGCATGTCTTTATCCTGTTTTCCTTCTCTCACCCCAACCGGTTGCAGCAGATGGCCCCTCCCCTCCCTGAGCCTGGTTCTGCCGGAGGTTTCTTCCTGTTAAAAGGGAGTTTTTCCTTCCCACTGTCGCCAAAGTGCTTGCTCATAGGGGGGTCATATGATTGTTGGGCTTTTCTCTGTATCTACTGTACAATATAAAGTGCCTTGAGGCGACTTTTGTTGTGATTTGGTGCTATATAAATAAAATTGAATTGAATTGAGTCACAGTCTCAGTGTGTGGTGGGTACAGTAAAGGGCTGAACTCACAGGTCCCCAATCAGAAACACTCCATCGTCTGTCACAAGGTTGGCCTTCACATTCCTGGCTCTCTATTGGCCGAGAGGAATCGTTACACTGTCTCCTTTCCATAGAGCAACGAACCTCTCGAGTGCGGATGCCCCAAGAGCCACAGTGTGCCGAGCACTGACACATGGAGAGAGAAACGGGAATAACAGCTGGTGTGATGAAGTATGACAATATTCATGTGTCTTCCTGACGGGAGACAAAAGCTCAAAAACGTGAATTGGTACATGTAACATGTAGGAACATGTAAGAAGTTTGCAATTAACCAACATTAAAAGAGAACTGGTTGTTATGAAAGTTAGACGGTGCTGTAACACACACCTCTGACCACTCTGACACCTCCCACTGGGGTCCGCAGCTTTGTCCGTGGCACACCTTCCTATTAGCTGGTTTGTGGAGATCATGTGACACACAGAGTGAATCGTAGACAGAGGAGTCGAACCCAGGAGACAGCATCTTCCAGCAACGCACGATACGATACTGCACGCCCTCACCACACGTCCGAGAGCATGCGCTCCAACCACTCGTCTCCCATCTGAGAACAAAGACACCGTGGAGTAGTTATCACAGGTATGTAAAACATCTCCACACATAACGTAACGAATCGTTCTCCTGGATTTGTGCTGGAATTCTGTTTAATTCCCTGGTGGGGCATCCATCCACAGTGGTGACCCCGTCTGATGCATTATGTAGATGGCTTTAGGTGTAACCAAAACTATGGCAGTAAATCAAAGCTATCACCAAATATTCACTCTTACAGTCCTGGAGTCATTTCCAAGGTTTCTTTTGCTTTGTCCGTCAAAAACATTCAAATATATGAATATGATAACATTTGTAATTAAAATATTTATAATATAGACAGTAAAACATGAGGTCTGACAAATCATCTCCAGATTATTTAGAATACAAAGGAATCCATAGACATTTAGCAGCCCATGCAGTTTTTAACAGTTTATTGATTGATTTATTTTACAAAAATCGCACATTTGGTTCCTCCCAGTGTGTACTCCAAGTCTCCAGGTGCTAAAAGTAGCATCTGACTTCAGAGTATGTCAGCATCATCTGAAATCAGGCATAGTGTTAGTTCAGCCGTGACATGGAGATCCATCCCTGCAGATCTTAGAGTCAGCCAGCATCAGTACTGTTCACCTGGGAAACGTGTGCTACTATCAAAGCTGCTTCTAACCCTGCTCCACCTCAGAGGTCCTGACTGAACATCATTGATTTCTCCAGTTAACCAGCATTTCCATTCACACATAAAACTGTGTTAAACGTGGTGTGGATTTTACAGTGAGTGTGAGGTGAAACAGTACCGTGGAGGACATTGCTTTCCAATGCAGAACTCTTGTGTGGGCTCCGGTCGGGTCAGAGAGTCACAATAACGGTCGTCAACTTCAGTGCCATCATACCGGACGCACAGGGCATATGTGCTGGTGATACCTGGGAACAAGGTACATGGACTGGTTCTCAGAACTTCTCTCCTCTGAGAATTATACAACTTGCCTCGTGCACCCATTCATTTATACTTTTTTCTATGGTTCTTCTGTGTAAGTGCTAATTATCTAACATTCACCCACATTCATGCAAGACCCTGCTCCACCTGCTGAGCTACAGCCACCCCACCACACAGTGCTCACAGAGATGAACATCCTCCTGGTCGCACTGACGAGACCAGAAAGTATTTTTGCACTTCTTGGATTCTTTGGAATAAAATTATTCTCCAAGGACAGTTTAGTCTTATTCATATCTTATATCCTATTCGGTTTTATTTACACAGCACCAAATCACAACAGCAGTCGCCTCAAGGCGCTTTATATTGTAAGGTAGACCCTAAAATAATACATACAGAGAGAAACCCAACAATCATATGACCCCCTATAAGCAAGCACTTTGGCAACAGTGGAAAGGAAAAACTCCCTTTTAACAGGAAGAAACCTCCAACAAGTAAGCCTGCAGTGTGAGAGCGAAGTGCTCTAATAGGGTGATATGGTACTACAAGGTCATTAAGATAAGATGGGGCCTGATTATTTAAGACCTCGTATGTGAGGAGCAGGATTTTGAATTCTGGATTTAACAGGAAGCCAATGATGGGAAGCCAATACAGGAGAAATCTGCTCTCTCTTTCTAGTCCCTGTCAGGACTCTTGCTGCAGCATTTTGGATCAGCTGAAGGCTTTTCAGCGAGTTTTTAGGACATCCTGATAATAATGAATTACAGTAGTCCAGCCTGGAAGTAATAAATGCATGAACTAGTTTTTCAGCATCACTCTGAGACAGGATATTTCTAATTTTAGAGATGTTGCGCAAATGGAAGAAAGCAGTCTTACATATTTGTTTAATATGTGCATTGAAGGACATGTCCTGGTCAAAAATGACTCCAAGGTTCCTCACAGCATTACTGGAGGCCAAGGTAATGCCATCCAGAGTAAGAATCTGCTTAGATACCATATTTCTAAGACTTTCAGGGCCGAGTACAATAACCTCAGTTTGATCTGAATTAAGAAGCAGAAAGTTAGCGGCCATCCAGGTCTTTATGTCTTTAAGACATTCCTGCAGTTTAACTAATTGGTTTGTGTTATTCATGTCCAGATGGCTTTCAGAGCCATTTTTAGATTGCTCTGGTAGTTCTGTGCTGCTCTCCTGCTCTGTGCATTGTATGATTTCACCACAAACTGCAACACTACAAAAAGCAAACATCAGCTCTTCTTTCAAGCTCACCTACATGTAAACAGGTCGATCACGTTTATGAAGGCTGCGTCTCAGTTTGCAGCAGTCTCCCAGCACAAAGCCAGAGCATCACTGTGAGCCAATTTTAACATCACATTGTACTCACCATCCTGAGTGGAGCTGTGACTGACACGATTATGCGGCAACACTGAAAATGCAGGTGTTTTGACCCCCCGTCAGGAAGATGACGAAGTGTTAAACACAATGAAACTTTTCCACTGCAACTGTTGTTGACAAATACACTTCTTCAGTATGGATTATTAAACAAGGAGTGTTAGTCAAAATTACATTTTTAGTTACAAAGTACAGGGTGGGCCATTTATATGGATACACCGTAATAACATGGGAATGGTTGGTGATATTAAAGTCCTGTTTGTGGCACATTAGTATATGTGAGGGGGCAAACTCCTCAAGATGGGTGGTGACCATGGTGGCCATTTAGAAGTCGGCCATCTTGGATACAACTTTTGTTTTTTCAATAGGAAGAGGGTCATGTGACACATCAAACTTATTGGTAATGTCACAAGAAAAACAATGGTGTGCTTGGTTTCAACGTAACTTTATTCTTTCATGAGTTATTTACAAGTTTCTGACCACTTATAAAATGTGTTCAATGTGCTGCCCATTGTGTTGGATTGTCAATGCAACCCTCTTCTCCCACTCTTCACACACTGATAGCAACAACACCGCAGGAGAAATGCCAGCACAGGCATCCAGTATCCGTAGTTTCAGGTGCTGCACATCTCGTATCTTCACACCATAGACAATTGCCTTCAGATGACCCCAAAGATAAAAGTCTAAGGGGTCAGATCGAGACCTTGGGGCCATTCAACTGGCCCACGACAACCAATCCACTTTCCAGGAAACTGTTCATCTAGAATGCTCGGACCTGGCACCCATAATGTGGTGGTGCACCATCCTGCTGGAAAAACTCAGGGAATGTGCCAGCTTCAGTGCATAAAGAGGGAAACACATCATCATGTAGCAATTTCAAATATCCAGTGGCCTTGAGGTTTCCATTGATGAAGAATGGACCCACTATCATTGTACCCCATATACCACACCAAACCATCACTTTTGTTGGTCCAACAGTCTTGGAGGGATCCATCCAATGTGGGTTAGTGTCAGACCAATAGCGGTGGTTTTGTTTGTTAACTTCACCATTCATATAAAAGTTTGCCTCATCACTGAACAAAATCTTCTGCGTGAACTGAGGGTCCTGATCCAATTTTTGTTCTGCCCATTCTGCAAATTCTGTGCACCGATCTGGGTCATCCTCGTTGAGATGCTGCAGTAGCTGGAGTTTGTAAGGGTGCCATTTGTGAGTAGCTAATATCCGCCGAAGGGATGTTTGACTAATGCCACTCTCCAGTGACATGTGGCGAGTGCTACGCTGTGGGCTCTTGCTGAATGAAGCTAGGACAGCCACTGATGTTTCTTCATTAGTGACAGTTTTCTTGCGTCCACATTTTGGCAAATCCAACACTGAACCAGTTTCACGAAACTTAGCAAGCAGTTTGCTAACTGTAGCATGGGAGATGGGTGGTCTCGTAGGGTGTCTTGCATTGAAATCTGCTGCAATGACCCGGTTACTGCGTTCACCAGATATCAACACGATTTTGATCCGCTCCTCACATGTTAACCTCTTCGACATGTCAATGGCTGTGAACCAAGAGAAACTTGTAAATAACTCATGAAAGAATAAAGTTACGTTGAAACCAAGCACACCATTGTTTTTCTTGTGACATTACCAATAAGTTTGATGTGTCACATGGCCCTCTTCCTATTGAAAAAACAAAAGTTGTATCCAAGATGGCCGACTTCTAAATGGCCACCATGGTCACCACCCATTTTGAGGAGTTTGCCCCCTCACATATACTAATGTGCCACAAATAGGACTTTAATATCACCAACCATTCCCATGTTATTACGGTGTATCCATATAAATGGCCCACCCTGTAAATCTACAACATAACACAGTTTGTCCAGTGTCAGAGCAGTACTGTAACATCACATCAACAAGTCTAGAACTTACATCAGGAGTTCATTTCAGCAGCTTCTCAGGGATCGCGAGTACACTATGATCACCTCCAGTGAAATGTAGAACAATCAGTTTTACACTGTGCTTGAATCTGTCCTGACTTCCAGCAGCAGCCAATCACACAAATATCTGGTTTGGCTCTAACAGTATCAGGTGACAGCTTTGTGTTTACCTGTTGTACAGGTGGAACTGCATGGAGCATAAGCAGACACCTTCCAGCTATACATGTCTCCCAGACTAATATGTGGCTCCACATCAAAGTTGTTGCTAGAAGGAAGCAGAGACACAGAGTCACAATGACTTCACTAAACCTGAGGATCACATGTAAAAGCCCAGACCAGTCTGCACACATCTAAACCAGTGTGGTGATGAGATGAAGGACTGTATGTGAAGCAGCTCTTATTATGATTAGAGTACAAATGCAAATTAGTAAGCTCTGAGGATCATTATATGCTTCATCGTACCTCTCCGTGTTGGCTGCCTGGACCTCTGACACCGGCTGCAGCTCTACCAGGATGGCGGTGTGAGGACCACTGACTGTTTCTGAGGCCACAGAGTCCATGACTGTGACAATGTCCCTGTGCATTTGTGAGCTTGTGTCTGTGTCTGCAGCAGCAACTGACCGCTGCTCAGTTGGTGTGTGTGTGGCTGAGTGTGTGTTTGACTGCGTTTCCTCCAGCAGCAGGTAGGGAGCATCTTCTGCTGCAGGATGAACCCTCTGATCACCTGTGAATGGGCAACAAATGAATGCAAGGTTATGCAACTGTTTGTGTGTTTACATTAACCCAAGAAATACTTGAGAGAGATTGTTAAAATTTGTAAAATAAAAATAAAAATAAAATAAAATTGTTAAAAGTCTTGCCCAAGGATATTTGGCAAGCAGACTGGAGGAGCCAGGGATCAAACCACCAACCTTCCGGTGAGTAGGTCACCCGCTCTACCAGGTGTAGCTAAGTGAACAACTGTGTTGTTTTACGCAACGTCCCAACTTCACTGGAACTGTGGTTGTAGTATATTGGCCCAACACTCATGTGTAAGTCCAATGAGCTTTTGTGTGACCACAGTTCTCTTTGAAGTTTAAGCAGCGGCCTCAGGAGAAGTTCTCCAGGTTCCTTTATTGGCAGTAGAAGCACATCTGTTCGGGATCATTGTCTGAAAAATGAAGCTGCTACCAATCACACACTAGTATTGCACAGCTGATCAACATCGGACTGTATTATTCTGCGTTCACACGCTGAATTGTCTAAAGTATTCACTCACCCATCCAGCTGTTCCAGTCCAGGCCCAGCAGTATTTGGACTCAGGCACCTGGGCATGCACATGCTTTTACACACATTTGTGAAAGAATGGGTCGCTCAGGGAATTCCAGTGTGGTAACATGATAGGATCCCACCCACGCACTAAGTCCAGTAGGAAATATTCTACAGTCCCCTGTTAGAACTCTATGATAACAACGTGGAAGTGCTTGGGAACAACAGCAACTTAGCCACAAAGTGGTAGGCTAATCATAGAGCAGGGGTCAGCATATTTTTTATTATTTATTAGTCCTTTATTTATCCAGGTAAAAAATCTCATTGAGATTACAAATCTCATTTCCAAGACAGACCTGGCATCATCAACAAAAGTCAAAAATACATGTATCACATAAGAACATGTGAAAAATATACAATAACAGATCATTAAGAGTGACATTAAAAACAATCACACTGAGTAAACAGTGTTGTTCTCTCGTTCCTTTAAGATGGACTTAAACTCCCCCAAGGTAACCAGTTCTGATAATTTCAGTTCCTTCTGCAGATTATTCCAGGAAGCAGGGGCAGCGTATTTAAAAGCCTTTTTCGCTCGATATAACGCGATGTCAGCAAATTTTTCTGCACAAGATAAGTAAATATAGTTTTTTTTCCCCGAGCGCAGAGCTGCTGGAGCTTGTTTCCCTACAGAGCACTTTATAGGCGAACCCACTTTATCAGCGGCTGATGTCCAATCACCGGCACACAGTTTTGAAATCTCACCTGAGTTTTAGCTCTCAGTGGTTAAACACTGGAGATTAAACTGACTTTTAAAATGTTTTTATACAAAGAGGAAAGAGAAGGCGCATTTCCACCGAGAGGAGCAGAGTTTGCAGCATGTTCATCATGAAGACTGCAACCTGTACAGAAATATTACATCATCAGTTTTTTAATAGTTATTCAACTGTATTCTAAGCACCAGCTGTCTGTTAGAATTTTTAGAGTTTACTTAACTAAAAATAAACGAGGTTAACATATAATTTGTGTGATTTTTTTTTCTTCGGTTTTTTGTTTCGGTCATGTTATGTTTAACTGTCAAAGGCTTGTTAGAAACTATGTAACACATCACGCAGACTTCTGGATGTTAGAAGAAAACTAATACTAATACTGAGACTAAAGGCAAGAAGGTGTCCTTTAAAACTAAAAAAGTTAATAGGACCCCCCTACTTATATCATAGTTTATGATATAGCACGTGTATTTCAGTAATAGCCTACTTATCTCAGTGTAGTGGTGAACAGTCACACAGCTCAGTGGGCGTTATCTGTGATACTCCTTAACTATAATTTATCCCAGTTAAATTCAGTTAACCATTCAGACAGTTCTTTTGCAACGACAAACATAAACACTCATGTCGCCGGTAGGTTTCCGCAGTGCCAGCTGTTTAAATTACAGCTCCTATGCAGTAACCATGGTAACCACGGACTCTAAGCGGCTGGATCAACGCAGGTTAGACAACAATTTTACATATATGATCTTAAAACAGGACACAGCCACTATACGTCCTGGCCTCATATCATATGTGTACGTAGACTGAGTCTAAGTTTGACGTTTGTTTTTTTATATCTAATCTTCGCTCTCAAACATTTAAACAGCAGCGAGTCTGCAGCTGAGGGAATACAAACTCAAATTGTCGGAACAGGTTTGATTGTTTCTTGCGTGTATTAATTTGGTGATTTATTAAATGTATAAATGTTATTCTAATCTGCTGCTGAGTGTCTTTCGCTGATGAAAATGCAGATAACACAGATCACGAACACCTGTTCAACCAATCACTTTCATTCCACTTTGATCTGCGACAATCTGACGCGTTCATCTCTGTTACAGTGTTGCGTTAGACTGCTATATTTTTGTGTTCTTTATATTGTAGATTTTCACGTCTCTGGAATAGTTGGCAGTAATAAGGATGATTTTTTTGTAAAATCAGATATGACCCGTGAATTATTCATAGATGACCGTTAGATTAGTTTGATGCTGCCGACATTTTCAGCTGTGAAACTCTGGGTTAACTCAGAGAGCTGAAGATATCGTGGATATGCTGACCTCGCTCCGTGGTGTACAGGGCCGTTTACCCTCATGATTAATATTCACAATAAAAATATTAGCCGAACATCATGAAGTCTGTATGTGTTTCATGGACGATCTGATATCCTCGTGTTGGTGTTGTTCCCTCGTCATCATAAATAATGTTGTTCCAGGCTCAACATTGCAAGTGATGAATCACCTTCTCCTGACGTCATCCGCGACCTCGAAAAAAAACAAACGCCTTGAAAAAATCTACTTCGCTTGCTAGAAGAGAAACCGCCTCTGTAAGGACAATATGTATAATGCTTACCATTTATTACAGCAAAGTATCCTGAAATGCAAAGAATTCAAGTTCCTGGATTGGCGGACAGAAGCGGTTTCTCTTCTCGCAAGTGAAGTAGATTTTTTTTAAGGCGGTATTTTTCAAAGGCACAAAAGGGGGACGTCACAACAATGTGATTGGTCACTTGCAATGTTGAACCTGGAACAACATTTATTATGATGATGTGGGAACAACACCGACACGAGGATATCAGATCATCCGTGTTTCATATAGTGACGAACAACCTTTGTACAGTTAAACCTAGCAGTTACTACATGACAGAAACACCAACGTTATTTCTTTTATGCGTTTATACCCAGGTCACGCTGATTATTGAACAAAAACCCAAAGATCAGATGTTAATTGGATTTATTTGCTCTCTCTCCTCTTTAAACATGTTTTTAATGTTAGTTGTAATTCAGAATTGGCGACTGGAACAGGTATGGACACATACGAACATCAGGAAATAAAAACCCGATAAATATAACCTCAGTAAATGAAGTCAGTGTACTGCGGGGTTATGGCAGCTGAGTACCGGGACCTGCATTTTGTCGGCGGTAATAACAGCTCAATTGCTTCCGAGGCGAGTGGGTCTATCCCACGCTTTGCCGTGAGACTGGGCTGGGCAGACATCTCCGAAATCATCAAAGCACTTTTGCAAAGAGGCTCCATCTTGACAAACCGACCAGATATCTGAAGATTAAACTACTACATTCTCGGCTAAAAAAAATATTAAAACGGTATTTGGTGACACACAAACAGGGTTTTTCAAAGGTCAGTTCTGTTAGGTTTCAACATGCCGGTTGTTGTGTGCTAAAAACAATGGCCACCAGGCTAAACCAATGGTTTTGACTCTATCAGCGTTAACCTCGCCCCTCGCCCATAATATCCTATTAGAGCGATTAGAACATGCTGTAGGTATTACAGGTACTGCACTGCAGTGGTTTGTATCATATCTATCTAATAGACTCCAAATCGTACATGTAAATGGAGAGTCCTCTTCAGACACTAAGGTCAATTATGGTGTTCCACAGGGTTCAGTGCTAGACCAATTCTATTTACATTATACATGCTTCCTTTAGGCAGCATCATTAGAAGACATAGCATACATTTTCACTGCTATGCAGATGACACGCAGCTCTATCTATCCATGAAGCCAGGTAACACACACCAATTAGTTAAACTGCAGGAATGTCTTAAAGACATAAAGACCTGGATGGCCGCTAACTTTCTGCTTCTTAATTCAGATAAAACTGAGGTTATTGTACTCGGCCCTGAAAACCTTAGAAATATGGTATCTAAGCAGATTCTTACTCTGGATGGCATTACCTTGGCCTCCAGTAACACTGTGAGAAACCTTGAGTCATTTTTGACCAGGACATGTCCTTCAACGCACATATTAAACAAATATGTAAGACTGCTTTCTTCCATTTGCGCAACATCTCTAAAATTAGAAATATCCTGTCTCAGAGTGATGCTGAAAAACTAGTTCATGCATTCATCACTTCCAGGCTGGACTACTGTAATTCTTTATTATCAGGATGTCCTAAAACTCGCTGAAAAGCCTTCAGCTAATCCAAAATGCTGCAGCAAGAGTACTGACAGGGACTAGAAAGAGAGCATATTTCTCCTGTTTTGGCTTCCTTCATTGGCTTCCTGTTAAATCCAGAATTGAATTCAAAATCCTGCTCCTCACATACAAGGTCTTAAATAATCAGGCCCCATCTTATCTTAATGACCTTGTAGTACCATATCACCCTATTACAGCACTTCGCTCTTGCACTGCAGGCCTACTTGTTGTTCCTAGAGTATTTAAAAGTAGAATGGGAGGCAGAGCCTTTAGTTTTCAGGCCCCTCTTCTGTGGAACCAACTTCCAGTTTGGATTCAGGAGACAGACACTATCTCTACTTTCAAGATTAGGCTTAAAACTTTCCTTTTGCTAAAGCATATAGTTAGGGCTGGACCAGGTGACCCTGAATCCTCCCTTAGTTATGCTGCAATAGACGTGAGGCTGCCGATTCCCATGATGCATTGAGTTTTTCCTTCCAGTCACCTTTCTCACTCACTATGTGCTAATAGACCTCTCTGCATCGAATCATATCTGTTATTAATCTCTGTCTCTCTTCCACAGCATGTCTTTCATCCTGTTTTCCTTCTTTCACCCCAACCGGTCGCAGCAGATGGCCGCCTCCTCCCTGAGCCTGGTTCTGCCGGAGGTTTCTTCCTGTTAAAAGGGAGTTTTCCTTCCCACTGTCGCCAAAGTGCTTGCTCATAGGGGGTCATATGATTGTTGGGTTTTTCTCTGTATTCATTATTGTGCTATCTACTGTACAATATAAAGCGCCTTGAGGCGACTTTTGCGCTATATAAATAAAATTGAATTGAATTGAGTTCAATGGGTGAGGTTGACAGATAAAATAAATTCATGGTGAGACCTGAAGGAGTCAACTGTGCCAAAATGAATTAATTCAATACACCATGAAATAATTATTTAAATGTGGCAATAATTAATTAAAATGTGAAATAATTAATTAAATGTGTCAATAATTAATTAATTAAATGTGTCAAAAATATTTATTTAATTAATTATTTCCCATTTTAATTAATTATTTCCAATTGTAATTAATTATTGCCACATTTAATTAATTATTTCATGGTGTATTTAATTAATTCATTATGGCAGTCCTGGCGTTCCAAAATGCTGAGGAATATCGTGCACGGGGGTCGCCAGCTTTCTTTACAGACATCCAACCTTCATGTGGCCTCCAGCTTGGCTCAAGAACAGTCTGTAGACAGATTCCTGAAATGGGTTTCCATGCCGGAGCAGCTGCACCCAGCCTTACATCACCGATGGCAAACCGTTGGATGTAGTGTTGTAAAGCATGCCAACACCTGACTCTAGAGCAGTGGACACGTGTTCTCCAGAATGACAAAGTATGCTTCTTCGCCTGGCAATCGGACAGATGAATCTGGGTTTTGGTTGCCAAAAAAAAGGGGGGATTGTGTGTGGGTGTGGGTGTCATCCCCTTTGTTCCTGCGTATCAATATCCTACCTCACAAATGCACTTTGGGAATAATGGTCAAAAGTTCCAGTAAACACAGTTTGAACCTTGCAGAAAGCCTTCCAAGAAAAGCTGTTATAGCTGCAAAGGGTGGGCAAATACCATGAAACCCTATGGATTGACAATGAGATGTTACTCAAGTTCATATGTGTGTGAAGACAGATGAAGAAACACTTTGGCAATATTGTGCAATGCCAACATCTGTGCCAAGATCCAGTGGCTGCAGTGGATGGAGCCCCAAACTGTGTTTTTACAGATGGCTGTAGACACCGTGGGGCCTCTCTCCTCACCTGCTGTCTATATATTAATGACAATTTAAAACTGCCAGTAACAATTTGCCTAAAGACACAACTTGCCAAGTTTTCGGTCATGTGGAAACACATCCTGGGATTATCCCTCGAGAAAGGTGGCTTTTTATGCTTTAACGATGAATAATTCAGAGTTATATGGTCTAAAAAACAAACAACATTCTTTTGACATTCCTCCGGGTACAGGAACTAGACTGAAAATGAGTGAAACAGAAGCTAAAGTCCAAAGAAAAATCCCAAAAACCCTTCAGAAAACCTGGAAAATCACTTTACAAATTTTTAAAAAGTCTGGAAGCAAAATATTACAAAAAACATAAATTTGCACTTAAAGCACCTCATGGTCATTACACCATTAGGATCTGCTTTCTCCTCACAGCTCGGAGGAGGCTGGTGGAAGTTGCATTTCACTGGAGGCTGATAGAGCCATTGCACAGTCATAGTATAAATTTAAAACAAAAAAAAAAAAAGAATGCTTGGACACTGCTACCATGATAGACAGGTTTTTTTGACAGGGCTCCCACACAAACGCAAAGCAGAGGTTGAAGCATCGCCAAATTGGGGTGGCTGTACCTCAGGCGGTAGAGCAGGTCATCCACTGATTGGAAGGTTGGTGGTTCGATTCCTGGCTTCCCCGTAGTCTGCAAGATACTAACCCCATGTTGCTCTCCGATGCATCAATCGGAGTGTGAATGTGTATGAATGTTAGATAGGCACTAACAGCTTGGAAAAAGTGCTTAGTTGTATAAAGCACTTTGAGTGCTCAGATAGAGTAGAAAAGCGCTATATAAGAACCAGTCCATTTACCAAATATGCTTCCAAGCCAAAGACTAGAACATATGATGAAGCATATCTTGCACCTGCACAACAGCTGTCGTTCCAAGGCAGGTCTCCCCTAGGGCTGGGCCATATTATACCGTTCACGGTAATACCGGTATAATGTCAGGCAACAATAAGAAAATGAAATATCGCGATAGAATATGGGTAATACGCGGTGCCTTTGTTTTCATACGCACATGGCCGAAAAAGCACGGCGGCAACGGAGAATAAGAAGGGGGAAAGCGGATCGTTGAGTGAAATGGATGAACCAGAATTGGTTTGTAAAAATGGTGCAACTTCAGTGATGTGGAACTGGTTTGGCGTTTGTCCGTCAAATACACAACAAAGCACATTTTTTTTGTAGAACACGCAAGCGGGCCGTCGTCATTGCCGTATTTGTCGGACTAAGGCGCTCGTAAATCTGGGACTGATCTGGGTCCAAAACTTCATCCGCTTCAGGTCCCAAAGTCAAACGAACACTGCAGCATCACTGAGAGCTAAAAACTGTCTATATTCTTTCATCTTTAATAAAACGATCAGCATTGCTGCTTTACCAGGTGTAACTATGAAGTTTAACACCCAGGCATCCATGAAAAGAGAATTTATTACATTTAACGGAGTTAGAAGTTAGCAGGAAGTTAGCGGAAGTTAGCTTGCTAGTTACCTAAGCATGATATAGCATATTCTGACTGAGAGATTTCTGAAAAATTCAAACATACAGCTCTGCTATCACTTCCAACATAAATGAAGACAGAAAACTAAACAGCAGTGAGGTTTGTAGGGTTACTGAAGTTGGGCTAGCTGGTATATAATGATGTGCTACGTGATCGCTAGCGACACAGCTATGTTAGCGTAACATAAACAGTGAAGCTGGAGGAATCAACGCTAACTTTTTTCCACTCGATAAAAGTTAACGTGAGGGTTCCTGATGGTTAGGGACAAATGCAATCGCATGGCAGGATGCTGTAAACGGACCAAACTTCAGTCAGGAGAACAACTGAGATAATCCATCCACAATACGAGGTTAGTCATTAATATACTCCAACAACATGGGAATAGAGCAGCTGTGATAGAACACAGCATTAATGAATCAATGGTACAGAAGTGGAGGAAGCAAGAAGAATGAGTTGAATAAAGTTTGATTTATCTGACTGCTTTGTTTCGCTTAATGTGCCTTATAATCCTGTGCACCTTATGGTCCGAAAAATACGTGTTTGACTTTTTTATTTGGCACACTGCAGTTTAATGTTGCAAAGCACCTCTTTTTAACTTCAGTGGATATTATACATGGTTATGCTCAGGATATATCAGCCGATTTCTACTGGAAATGCCTTTTGGTTAAACTTTCAGCAAGGAATTTGCATTTGAACTGTAAAATTTTTATATAGCTTTAATGCACATCAAAAACAGCTGCTTGTTTAAGTGAAAATAAATGGATGGTTTTTTTTGCGCTAGTAAAGTTGTGGAGTTGTATTTTGTCTCGCATCAATTATATCGTCAGTTATATCGTTATCGCAAATTTTCAAATATATATCATGATAAATATTTTTGGCCATATTGCCTTGCTCTAGTCTCCCCAACAGGATTACTTTCCCTGCGTCGGGAGCACACGCTGGGCTCTCCAAATCACAGACAAACAGTATCACACATTCTTGATTTTTAGTTCACAAACACTTCTTATAACAACTAACTACTCCTGAAACTTTTGAGGTTTTAGCTCTTTATACGGTAAAGTTACAGGAGGATAACAATAATTATCAGGCAAGATGTCCTTCGTTTGTTCAAATAATCCCGTCTGATACCATGTGACAACAATAAATATATAATTTTCTGTTGTAACCCTCAAACTGAATGGTAATGTAACAACACTCATTTTTCACTTTTTCACAAAACTAAAACATCACTACTTCCATGTCTAATGTCTGTAATGGAGGCGGAATAACTGGATCTTCGCTCCGTGCCCAGCGAATGCTCGCCACGCAGGGGGAACACATTTTGTCGGTGATACCGACCTTGGTACAACACTGATCCTGCCACAGTTTGTTCCCCCCAGTTCAAATCACGGCCAAAAATATCCCACAGCTGTTTATGTTTTTAAACCCATTCTGCACAAAGAGGCATTTTTTGAAAAATGTATTGAGAGCAGTGTTGAATATTATTACACAGGAAAAACCTAAAACACAACAACAGAAAAAACTATACGTAAAATAATTAAAGATGATTGCTTTTCTGTTTTTTAAAAGAGGTAGTGGTTTATTTAATTGCAACCTGTAACCTTTTATTTGTTTAACCCTTTAAAACCGGTCGGAGCGGGCACGCTCCGTTTTGCGTAACTATTTTTAAATCCCTGTAGAACTGCAACCACGTAAGCTAGAGCAATAATTTTTTTACATATGAAACCGGAGAAGGTGTACTTACATCTTATGCCATCAGCTTGTCCTAGGTCACGGTTTTCTTCCACATATAGCTTTGCAAAAACTGCATAAAAAGCGCTTGCAGCAACAAAAACATAATATTCCAGAAACACGTTTTGCCGATCCGATCAGCTGTTCATAACACTTCCTACGTTGGAATAGACGTCAGCGCAAACTTTCGCATGTCTGCCATTACCTGCCCGAAACCGAAGTGACGCTCATTTTCAGCGTAAATGTAGTTTTTTTTTTACTATCAGGGCCTCAGAGCCTATACTGGTGTTTTTTAAAAGTTATCTTTGACTTTATGACTTTCTGTGTCGTTTTGGGATGCTTAGAACTCGAATTGCACTGCTGAAATAGTTTATTTTGATGCATGTGCTGCTTTTTTTGCAAATTTGCACTATAATATTTATTTTCGTTTTTCCTGCAGTATATAAAAATTGGTGTATTTCAAAAGTAAAACTATGAAGACACTTCAAATAAATTTCCTGTGGTGGGAAACTAGTTTGTGCAACTTTTTTGTATTTACAGTTTTGAGGATAAGCCTCTTAAATTTCTCTAACTAGAAATATATGTAAAAAAAACAAAAAACGATTTTCAATTTTTTGTAGTTTATTGCACTTTTTGCAATTTATGTAATTACTATGCACTTAATGCATACATATTATTAAAATTTGGGCTATAATGGTTGTATTGATGTATATCAACTTGAAATGCTCCCAAAATTGGCACTACAGCATGTAAAAATATAATATAAGCTCTGGCGGACTTGGTTCTATGGTAGGTCTTAAAGGGTTAATTGTTTACAGACGCTTTGAGGTGTGGAATAAACTGCAGTGGAGTTTATGGGTGTGTGTGGGGGGGGGGGGTTCTTGTAAGACAAAGGTGGGCTAGCAAAAAAAGTTTGGGAACCACTGCCCCTACTGTAAAATTACAAGGAAGATGTCTGAAGAAAACATTTGGGAAAAGACTGGATTTGTCTTTTCTACCTGGGAATGTGAGCATTAGCATGTTGTCATCTTCAGTCGATTGCTCATTAACTGATTTGGAAGAGCTTTCTTAATTACCAGAGAAAAGAAAGACAGTGACAGAAATCATGTGGTTAGAAAACTCCAATCACACAGAAGATTAAATGATCACTAAAGCTGTTATTGTCTCCTGATTAAACCTCTGGCACGACTCAGTCAGTCGAACATCTTTTATAATACAAGTATGATGAATAAAAGATTTCACTTACTGTAGCCAGATGGTGCTGGAGGTCCCTGTTCCTCCACATCATTGTGACTAAACACACGAGTGATGACATCAGCTGGTCTGTAGACCATAATGTCCACTGGTGCTGGTGGTGGGCTGGCGGTCTGGATCTCCCATACCACTTCCTCCTCCTCCTCCTCTTCTTCTTCCTGCAGCTGGACATCTGGGTGGTCATGAACATCGTGATGGACAGATGCTGACCCTCTGCTGTGGTTCATTGAGATACTCCGATCCCCTCTGACATCCACGTTTACGTCATTATAGGTGAAGTTAAGATTGGAGTGGTGTGAAGCGGCGGTGGCTCGAGATTTGAGTGGGATGGTATACTCGTAGGTGATGTGGGGGAGTTTCCCATTCAAGTTGTAGTACTGAAACGACACGCAGCCTTGTTACAGTCAAACTAATAAACACAAACACATATGTGTGTGTGTGTGTGTGTTCCTGTACTACCATAACATTAAGACCCTGCAGAGTGGGTCCCTGGGCAATGATGTACTCCAACCCATCAGACAACACGATGCTTGGACGTCGGTACTTGAACACTGTTCCTGCCACGTGGAAATTCTGAGGATTGTCAAACACCGTGTTCCCATTGAAGAAGAAATATCCTGCTTCATCTGACAAAGCTAGAAAGAAGGTAAAATGTCAGGTACTGGTACTGAACATGTACCAAAACAGGACAGTGTTCTCCTACACGCTGTCCCCGAGACAAGGGGCCAAATCTACAGCTAGTTGAAGCACTGAGCAAAGGTTGTGCTGGCGCAACAACAATAAACAGCACCACACTGGCACACAATATCACTCAGACTGTCTACTAGTTCATGCATTTATTACTTCCAGGCTGGACTACTGCAATTCATTATTATCAGGATGTCCTAAAAACTCCCTGAAAAGCCTTCAGCTGATCCAAAATGCTGCAGCAAGAGTCCTGACAGGGACTAGAAAGAGAGAGCAGATTTCTCCTGTTTTGGCTTCCCTTCATTGGCTTCCTGTTAAATCCAGAATTCAAAATCTTGCTCCTCACATACAAGGTCTTAAATAATCAGGCCTCATCTTATCTTAATGACCTTGTAGTACCATATCACCCTATTAGAGCACTTCGCTCGCTCTGCAGGCTTACTTGTTGTTCCTAGAGTATTTAAAAAAGTAGAATGGGAGGCAGAGCCTTCAGTTTTCAGGCCCCTCTTCTGTGGAACCAGCTTCCAGTTTGGATTCAGGAGACAGACACTATCTCTACTTTCAAGATTAGGCTTCAAATTTTCCTTTTTGCTAAAGCATATAGTTAGGGCTGGACCAGGTGACCCTGAATCCTCCCTTAGTTATGCTGCAATAGACGTAGGCTGCTGGGGATTCCCATGATGCACTGAGTTTTTCCTTTCCAGTCACCTTTCTCACTCACTATGTGTTAACAGACCTCTCTGCATCGAATCATATCTGTTTTTAATCTCTGTCTCTCTTCCACAGCATGTCTTTATCCTGTTTTCCTTCTCTCACCCCAACCGGTCGCAGCAGATGGCCCCGCCCCTCCCTGAGCCTGGTTCTGCCGGAGGTTTCTTCCTGTTAAAAGGGAGTTTTTCCTTCCCACTGTCACCAAAGTGCTTGCTCATAGGGGGGTCATATGATTGTTGGGTTTTTCTCTGTATCTATTATTGTGCTATCTACTGTACAATATAAAGCGCCTTGAGGCGACTGTTGTTGTGATTTGGCGCTATATAAATAAAATTGAATTGAATTGAATTACATTCCCATCTAGGCCATGGTAGCCTAAGGGTTTGAGGAGATGGGACTTGTTTGTTAGTTCTTGAAGAGCGCTCATCTGAAACGCATGTTCATTTCTAAAAGCTGATGGAGCTCCCTGACCTCCCACATTTATCTCACCTCTACTTTCAAAGTGACAACTGTGCTCTACTGAGAGACGCTCATGAGACAACCGAGCACTATTTTATTATCAGGCGCTTAAAGATTCAAGTCACATATCTGTGGACTTCACTGCACACGGAGCAGTGAATTCATAATTCAAAGCATATATGAGACACATGGAAACAGGAAGTACTTGTGATTGGCTGCTGATGAGGAGATGCCATGTCCTGTGTGAGAAAACTCCGCCTACTCTGCAGTTATTACCAGATATGTTTTATTTCCATGCTGATGTCAGATTTAACTGACACAGTAAAGTTCCAGCTGGGATGTTGGTGATGAACACATGACAAACTGATGGGACGTCCCATCAGTTGGTAGGACTGAAGACGCCTTTCAGATGAGACGTGAATGACTTTAGGAACCTAAGAAAGTCCAGCTGGCTTCACATATTTGCATTTAAGACACATATAGGTGGCTCAGATCTGCAGGTTCTCCCTCAAATACCCCGAGACAGGAGGCAAATTCACAGAACCCAAAAAAGACGGTCCTGGTGTCAAACTGGACTTTTTTTTAACTTAAAACAAGTGAAAATGTCTTAGCTGGAGACTAAAACTCTCATCGCCACTGAAATATGATGACATTTGCTTCCTGTGCAGGTTTGGGATCTGTAGTGAAATTACAAAATGAACAGCTGAGTGTTGGAAGCCATGTAGAATGCACCTCTGCGTTTTAAATCACACCTCACTGCAACACAGATTCATCATTTTCTAACACAGCAGTACCCAGAGTTCAGCTACTAATTCTGATCTCTTCCTTTAGAAAGTTACTTAGAAGTTGGATTAGTTAGCTTACTGTAATACACTAATCATATATATGCATATATTTAATGATATTGAACCATGATCCCTGATGATATTGACCTTAAAGAAGCTGTATGTTCTCACCCAGGATGTTCTCCGTCTTGTGTCTCTCTATGATCTGAATGTCTGAAGCTCCAGCTGGGATGTTGGTGATAAACACATAACCTGATGACAAATACAAAGTCGTCACTACACTGCAACACAATTGTGCGCTAAATGAAAAGAAAAACACTCCGAGAGTTTATCAGCAGGAACACATTTCTGTGAATACGAGGACTCAGTCTGGTGAGGACAGATCTCTGTGGGAGGCTAACCCATCTAAGTATGTTTTTAATACACTGGTACTGCATCACACGCTTCCCAGGTGGGATTACACGATGGGTCAAAGTCTGCCTCCAACATCTTTGAAACATGGCTGTAGACAGTTGGACTCCTGATTTGATCCAGTCAGTTTGGATTCATCACTCCATAAGACTTAGGTTGCCTGTGATTTCCAGTCCAGCTCTAATGTGGCATACTTCAGCCTGTTCTCCCTCTTTCTGTTCCTTAACAGTGGCTTCTTGACAGCCATCCTTCCATTCAGAGCACTTCTAATGAGGCTTCTGTGGAAGGTAAATGAATGTGCCGAAGGGTCAGATGCATTTCTCATGTCCTGTCAGGTCTTTGCTGGATATTTTCCTTATTACTTAAGGACATAACTGTCCATCTGCTGTAGAATTTCTTTCAGGTGCCCCACTTCTTTTGTCCTTAACTTGTCCTGTTTCTTCTGATGTTTTAAGAACGTACTTTACACCATGTTGCGATATGCCAAGTTTCATGTCAATATCTCTTTGGGAAGCCCTGCTGGTACAAAAACATGCCGTCAAACAGCATTTTACATTGGTCCAACCAAGTAAGAACAAACTGGTGTATTTGTTGCTAACAATCAATTGCCTACAGATGCAATTTAAAATGTCTTCTTTGCTAAGTTTTCTGTTATGTGTAGAAACAGAATGATGTCAGGATTAGGGATGGGTATTGATAAGATTTTAACGATTCCGATTCCATTTTCGATTCTGTTTAACGATTCGATTCTTTATCGATTCTCTTATCGATTCTTGTTTTTAAAAAAGAGAACACTAAGGTCGATTAGCTTAGAACTGTTTTATATCTTCTCTTTCAACAAGATAGAAATTTAGGAGTAACATGGCCTTACAAACCCAACAGTGAGATCTTAAGAGATCCACAGCCTACGGCTCTTCAATGGGGTGTCACAGGGTCCCCGGGGGAAATTGTAAACGTAAAATAATAAAATAAATATTCTTCTGTAGCAATAACAAAGTATAACATAAATTATTCTGTAGCAATTACACAAGAATATCCAGTAATGTCCCTGCCTACAATTAAACACATTCACTTACCATCTGCTGTGGCAAATGGCTGCAAGGTTTTGACCACAAACTAGTCACTGCTCGGTGACATTCGGGCCTGAAAAGAGACGCTACCGGTAGACTGCAGCGACAACTGCCAGCGGCGCCAGCCAGACTCTGTCTGTCTCTCTCATCACGGTCACCTAAATGCACAGTAATGGCAGGTTTTGTAATAAAGCAGATCGCGCTAACATAATATGCACTGTTAGTTGATTATTTACCTGCCGCATTAACGGGAGAGGACGTGCAAACGTTACCGCTGCTGCTGCTGGGTTGAGATTCACGAGTCCGGAGCGGAATTAAAGACATTCATTTAAGTTCATCGCGTGTTTTGTGAGCAAATGCTTTTGCATATTCGTAGTGTTTCCTCCCTTAATGAAATATCTACTTTGCAAGTATTGCAAGTTGCCCTGTTGTCATCTGTTCTCGTAAAGTATAAACAAACTTTTGAGCGTTTGAGCCGCTTAGGCGCCGTGTTTCCTGCCAGGTACGCTCCGCAACGTGGTGACGTCATTCGGGGCGACTGGAATCGATAAGGGAATCGTTTGCAAAAATGGCAAACGATTCCAAGGAATTGAAACAGTGGGAACCGGTTCTCAACAAGAACCGGTTTTCGATACCCATCCCTAGTCAGGATCAATGTAAAGTTATTTAACTGACTGAAAAACATTCCCATGTCCAAAAAAAACTCATAAATCCGAGAACATTAATGTTCAAGACCAATTAAAAAAAAAAAAAGTCCGGCTCCTTGCAGGCAAAATCAAAGCATTAAAAAAAATGTATTGAAAAAGCTTCCCCGCTTTGATTCTGGTGTGGAGAGTTAAAACACAAAGATGTCCAGGGTCCTGTCTTTCCTTCTTCTGACTTCAGCTGCATCTTATCTGGTAATTCTTTATGGATGTCAGCAAAGTGCTGGTGGGCGGCCTGCTGGTGGGCGGCCTAGTAAAGAACCAGCAGAAGGGGGTGAAGACATCATGGAGTCATCCACCCTGGTTTCAGGTTTCTATGACGACACGTTTGCAGGACACCGTGTAGTGAATTTCACTGAGGTGGTTGCAAAGGCAATGGTTTCCTTGAGCTGTCTGATGAGTGAAATAATCACTAAATGCTCGTCCTGTGTCAGTTAGACATGTATGTTGAATGTGGTTATCTGTGTGTGTGTTACCTAACTGTGTGAGTGCCTTCCTGTAGGATCCAGAGATCCGCTGGCATGATGTCCCGTTTCCTCCGCACACACCACATCTGTCTACAGTCTTACTGCTGTACAGCTCCCCGTCACACCCCACAGGCTGGAACAGAGGAGCAGACATAATGCACATACATGTGACACTGTTTGTTCTTCAGAGACAACACTCATGCAGCTTTTTCTCACAACAACCAGAAACACCTGACTTCAGTTTTTACAACCAGGAAATATATTCTTCCAAGCCACCTGATTGGGTGAAGGTGTTCACATGTTTTGCTCTTTAAAGCACGCTTTTAAACACAGCTGAGTTCAACCACAAGTCAGAGTGGGGAGGAAAGGTGACGTCTGGGTTCAAGAAGAAAGGTCATGAATGTCCGCTCCTTGAGCTCACCCCCTACTACAGCGATGGCAGAATATACAAAGAACTTCTTTATAGTGAAGTGAAACCATGTGTTAAAAGGTGAAGGATGTTCCCAGCATGCCTCAGTACTGACAGCAGCTGCATCCACCTCTACACAGTTTAGCCTCCTCTAACAGATACTTGAACCACGTCACACAGCTGACATCATCTCAGACTGCCTGAGAAATCATGACGGTAAATTAAAAACATCATGCATGACGAGCACAATGAGTCTGACAGAGCAGCCGTGGGATGTAGTGGAACATCATGAAAATGCTGACCACAAAGCTGCAGCAACTGTGCCATCCTGCCAAAGTAGACGAAAAAGTCTGAGCACCTTGTTGAATGAACACCACGGTGTCCAACAAAGCAGCTAACGAGTGTATTTACTATGAAAATATTTCATCAAGATTACCTGACACATCCCCTCGATACACACTCCATGGTTTTTAGTATCCCGACAGGAGGTGCCATCGTGGGCAGGAACCAGCAGCTGTCGCTCGCCACTGATGGTGGTACACTGCAGGTCACATGGTCTGTTGGAGATGCTGATGTAATCGGCTACATGGGGAAGGACACATTTAAGAAAGCATTTCTTTAACAACATCAACAAATTGCACTGGCTACATCATGTCATCATTTCAGACAAATACACAATCCCCAGTGAGAAAAGAAAAACTCTTCACATGTTATATCTACTGTTGCATCGTCAAACATAGATGATGAAAGTGAACTGACACATGAGACACAGACAAAGGCTGACCTGGGTACAGAGGTATCCACTGATAGTATCTCCTTCCAAAGGCTTTAGAGTTGAACTGGGAACACTGGTGCTGTTTGAAGCTAACGCTGGTGCTGGGACACGGCTACAAAATAAATACATACACAAAACGAACAAACACAGACAAAAGCTTCGATGCTTATTTCTACTGTTTCCTTATTGTAATCAATCAGTAAAGGATCAATATCATACCTGCTTTGAACAGAGCTGGTACTTCTTAGGGGAACCAACACAACAGGAGCTGTTAACATTTTGGGTGGAGGACAGCCTGAGACAGATAGGAGTGTCAGGGTGCAGGATGATCAACACTTTTATTAAGGACACCGTTCATCTAACTGCAGAGCTGCTGGCAGCCTGTGCTTTCACACCAAAGCTTCAATTTGCCAACTGTGAAAGCCAAACCCGCGGCCACACTCTAAAGTCGGTAACTCTTATATTTTCATTTCTTCATTTGAACACAATAACACACTTTGGTTTGGATACATTTGTTCTATTTGTAAGCGTGCACGTTTAGGTTATGTATTCATACTAGTTCATCACTTCGTTTGATTTTTGACTAGCTTTGTTTCTTTTACTTCTTACCTGACATGATCCCTGGGAGTTACCAGACAAAAGGTGGAGGCCAGGGTTTAAAGTCCTTAAATATAAAGAGGCATAATTGGACCGCACCACCACTTCCTGCTGAAGGGGAGAATGTGTACTTTCTTTAATTAAAAAAAGCTTTTGTATTTGATTACATATTTGAGTTTAGGGTTCAGTGGTTTTGATTTTCTTCTTTGGTGTTGAGTTTATAAACAAACCAGGCTGTACTGCATCATTTTTGTGGTTTATGTTTGTGTTTTGTTTAGTTACCCCTCGTGTGTCATAGTGGTCTGATCAGCCATTATAAATACCCTTGTGTGTCATTTCCTGTTTAGGTCAGTTATGGCTGTTTGGGCAGTCATTTGGTTTGTTAAGTTTGCATTAGTTCAGTTTTGTTTCTTTGACCTCTTTTATGAGCTCAACATTTGTTACTTTTGTAAATATAATTTTTGGGGTTAAATGGAAACCCTGTTTTTCTAATAATTCCTGTGACTCCTCCTGCTTTTTCAACTCGGTCCATCACACCAACACACTGACAATAAATAAACTGTGTAACTGAGTATCATGGATGATGTCAGCAAGCTACCCACCAAGAGTGTCCAGGTCTTACCTTAGATGGTAAGCTCTTAGAGATGACAGATTTTCTTGAATAGACGTGCCTAATCCTGCACTTTCCTTCCACTGCCCACTACTTACACCATGGTTACTGTGGCACAGTGGGTATCTTTATTTGCCTACTAAATTCGCTTTGGTCAGAGTTGAAGTGGAGCTGGAGCCTATCCCTGGCACAGACAGGACACACCTGGGGTAACTCATCAAAATATCACAGGGTCAAGACAAAGAGAGACACATAAATACTCCCACCCAGCAAAGGCCATTTTAGGATCATCAGTTCATTCTGTGGTTCTCAGACTGAGTCACTGTAGGTGGGATGTTGCAGCTCTAACCTGACTGTTATTCAGGTAAAATTCTATATGTTTTTAAAATCATAATCATTAATAAGGGATAAAACTTTTTGTTCAGATTCCAAAGTGGGCCATGCCAGAAGAAGCTCGACACCACTATAGAAACCCAGCAAGCTTGTCTGTAGCCTGTGGGAACAGACCGAAGGAACATTTACGGCTCGTACTGGCCTCTTATAAACTTCCTTTCCTACAGCAGTAAGACGTAAACACAGTAAACTATTTAGCAGCCAAAGCAGTGGATCTGTTTCTTAGGAGGAGGCCATTGTGTGTGTGTGTGTGTGTGTGTGTGTGTGTGTGTGTGTGTGTGTGTGTGTGTGTGTGTGTGTGTGTGTGTGTGTGTGTGTGTGTGTGTGTGTGTGTGTGTGTGTGTGTTATTTTGAACTGAAAGAAGAGACTGAATAGTCTTATTTATGTGTTTGTGTGTAACTTTGGGAGGACTGAGAGTTACAGCATCTGTCTTTGATTACAGCGTTAATATCTCCCAAACACACACCTCCTCTGTCATTCTATCTGCTTCCATTCAAACACTGTTTAGACTGTAAGATGCTGAGAAGAGCTGAACGCTAGGTCACTGTGAAGACAGAGGACATAAAGCAGGAGGGGGGGGGGGGGACAAAATGGGAGGGGCAGAAGGTGGGTCAAACACTGCATCAGTGATAATCCTGGTGGACAGAAATGTTCCCGACGGGAGAGTGCTTCACCCAGCCCCCGTCTGTACATATGCTAAGGGCTCCGCTTACTCTTTCACAGTGGGTTACTGTGATGACCATGGCCACACGTCTGCATTTTGCATATAGACTGGTCCCATGATGTTTACATGCAGAAAAATGGACGACTTCAGATAAAGTGCCAGATTTCACATCAAAGTTGGTGCCAAATAATCTACAAAAAATGAAGGAAACAGGTGAAGAAGTGACTCCTGATTCGCCAGAGAGACAAACTTATTGCAATTACTGGATAAATGTCAACACGTGGTTGTTGTAGTGAAGTCTTCCAGCAAGGCTTTCTTAATACATGTGTCACTTTGCTAACCATCACTACTGTGCATCATTATCTTTACTGTGCGTGTCATGAATGTAGTGCAGACTCACAGACAGACGAAGGATAAATCAAAGACAGACTTTTATTTTGGAGGAAGAAGACAAGTTAGTGGAGGCAGCTGGGACACGTCAGGAGTGACGAGTTAACATGAGACACACAAGACAAGGACTATCACAATAAAACAGGAAGTAACAACACAAAGATTAAGACGCACTAACCTAACACAGAAGAGTCGACGCACGAACTCTTCTGAACTAAACACACAAAATAAATATAACCAACAGAGAATATTCCAGAAACATAGAGACCCTGGGTTACATGACCGAGGACATAACAAAGGTTGGTACATGAACTTCTAATATACAGAGAACTTCAACTTGTTCAGTTGTATTTGTGTTAGAATCCAGTCTGTGAGTCACACGGTCTGTGGGCGACTCTTGCTCGTGCTGCTGTTTGTGTGGGAACAGCTCTGGAATTAAAGCACTGTGGAATCACGTTTCTTTTAATTATCCGGCATAAATAAATGTAAACCTGTCTCATCCAGGAGATACTGGGAGCCTTCCAAAGGACCGAGATGATTCTTATGCCTTAATTTAGGTTGTATGTGTACAACACATACAACCTAAATTAAATTATCTAAATTATCAACGGCACAGCTGATCTGTTTTATTCTTCAGAACAATGTTTGGTGTTTGTGCGTCTGGGTTACAGTTACAGTTACACCTGTAGGCTGAGACTGCACATGTATTGGACACCAAAATATTCAGAAGGTGGAATATCATCTGAAAGTCACTCAGTTACCTCTGCATGAGACAGTGTCTCTCCTGGCTCCTCACTCCTCCTCCACAGCTCCTGGAACAGGAGGACCACGTAGACCACTCCCCCCACCACTGAAACACCTCCTCCTGGGAGAAAATATACAGGCCAGTGAGTAATGTGAAGTAGGTCATTAAGGTCAGCCTTTAACCATCAAACATTAAAATAGTAATGACTCTTATTGTTAACACCACTGTTACAAAGAATGCAGATGTCGTCCTTAGCATTTACAGAAGTGCTAACCAAACAGTGGCCTGTGGACCTACTGACCAACCAAACGTTGACAATTAAAGTTCAACTTGTTAAACTTCTCACTAATTGCTGAAGCACGACTGTGTAAAGTGTAATATTACACTAGTCAAGCCAATGCAAGCTGTTCATTAGGTCCATCGCAATATGAACAATGAGTTATTGAAGACAAGAGAGTTGATTTAATCCAAATTATTGCATTATTGTTTACAGAAATGTATAAAGAAGTAAAATATTATCATTCAAATGTTAATGTGTGTTGCCTCTTATAGTAAATTATTTACGCTGAAAATATTAGTGCAGGAGCTGGAAATGTCTGGAAGCACTTACTTCAGACTTTTTTGAGATGTTTTTGTATTAAAGTATTATAGAAAAGTAACAATTTTAATGTCATCAGATGTCTACCACTTCTTTGGAGTCCAGGCTGAAGGGGACAGCAGCCTAAGCTGAGATGCCTACTCCATCCACAGGTCTCCTCAGACACTGAGTCCTGAGTTTCCCCAGGATCTCCTACAAGAAACACCTTGTTAAGGAGCTGTGTAGGAGGCCTCCTGGTTTGTTGCACAATTTAATTTACAGATGCAATGACTGTACTGTTAGCTCCTCCAGAACAGCCTAAGTATGGCGTTACTTTTGTGCCTCTATTCTGAGCACAAATAAAAAAATGTTTGCAACGGCACATGTTGCATTTTGAGGAGAAAATTTTGAAGAAAAGTTTGATTTGAGCTAACAAAGTTCATTGCTGCGTGCAAGAAATGTATTTCAGTGTTTGCTATTATCCATACACACACACTCGCTCAGATCTCTGCTCTGTGTGCTCACAGACATCTGCAGACCTGCTCTCAGTGAGTCGCTCTCAACATCTCTGCACACTGTTATAAGTGTGCCACAAAACACGCTCCAGAATGTAGCTAAATCCATTTTCAGTTAGTATGTTTAATTATTTTATTTTTAAATATATCATTTTTTAAGACCATTGTTGGTTTTAACCTAGTTTAAACCAAACCACTCCACTGGATTTAGCTACACTCCGGACCGTGTTTCCAGAATGCAATAGCTAGCGAGCTGATTGGAGACTGTAACAGCCAATCAGAATTTTTGCATCCAAGTCTGTGATTGGTTGGTTTTGTGCACAGGATTATAACGGTGTACAGGGATGTTGAGAGCGACACACTGAGAGCAGGTCTGCAGATGTCTGTGAGCAGGTCTGCAGATGTCTGTGAGCACACAGAGCAGAGATCTGTGTATGGATAATAGCAAACACTGAAATACATTTCTTGCATGCGGCAATAAATTTTGTTCGCTCAAATTAAACTTTTCTTCGCTCAAAATAATTTTCTCCTCAAAATGCAACATTTGTGTTTCCAAAATGTTTTTATGTGCACTCAGAATAGAGGCACAAAAATAAAGCCATACCTTAGCAGGTATTTGCTTGTATCCAAATCTTATTCTTTGTGTAACTATCCAGAGGTTGTGGTCATAGATGAGAGGAGATCTTCCAGTTAAGTATACTGTAGAGGAACTGGTAAACTTCTTCAGGCCTGGCCCTTTGTTCAGCACAACAGACAAGTCCACATCTCTGAACAGTCATCCAGTCCAACTCTTTATCTCCTCTTCCACTCTCACACAATTTGTGAAGAAGTAACCAGATACATGTGTTGCTCCATGGCATGAAGACGAACCAAAAACATTAACTGTGTGTCACTTTTTTTCATGTTTCTGCAGTTCCAGTAGAGACACTAAAATCCAGCAATCAGTGAACTTCCAGTTTGGATTCAGGAGTCAGACACTATCTCTACTTTCAAGATTAGGCTTCAAACTTTTCTTTTTGCTAAAGCATATAGTTAGGGCTGGACCAGGTGACCCTGAATCCTCCCTTAGTTATGCTGCAATAGACGTAGGCTGCCGGGGATTCCCATGATGCACTGAGTTTTTCCTTTCCAGTCACCTTTCTCACTCACTATGTGTTAATAGACCTCTCTGCATTGAATCATATCTGTTATTAATCTCTGTCTCTCTTCCACAGCATGTCTTTATCCTGTTTTCCTTCTCTCACCCCAACCGGTCGCAGCAGATGGCCCCGCCCCTCCCTGAGCCTGGTTCTGCTGGAGGTTTCTTCCTGTTAAAAGGGAGTTTTTCCTTCCCACTGTCGCCAAAGCGCTTGCTCATAGGGGGTCATATGATTGTTGAGTTTTTCTCTGTATCTATTATTGTACAATCTACTGTTGTTGTGATTTGGCGCTATATAAATAAGATTGAATTTAACTGAATAGACTAAAGTTAGGGTATCTGTGAGCAATCAACAGAGAGCTGACACTTAAGGTGTTCATGGGTTGATTTGGTGCTCCTGTTGTATTGAGTCAAGAGTAAGGTGGAATATTTTACTAATAACTGGTGAAATATTCCACCTTAGCTGCTGGGATGTACTGGTTTGATATTAGCAACTAAAATTCGAGTATAAACAATAATAGGAACACTGCTGTTTCAATCATCTGGTCTTTTTATATAATAATGATAATAATCCATCAGTATTTTTACAACGTCTGATCAAATCCTGTTAAACTTTCTAACTGTACATTATACAAACTCCACGCTTCTGTTTCAAAGTAAAAGCGCTTCACAAACACTTCACTTCTTAACAGGACTTACGCTGTGACACATTTTCAGGAACATGTGGCAAACATAGAATTACTTTAATGGTAATGGTACTTACAAACCTGTGCAGTGGTTTGTGTGTAAGTTTTGAAGAATCACATCATCACTAAGGTTTTTGTCATTGAGCGAGATGGACTTGTTACTGAAACTTTTAGATAGTTGTATCCACAGAAAAAGAAAATGATCTGACACCTCAAGCTGAACTTAATTGTGTGTAAACAAGCAGTTTTTTATTCAGGTTTGGATGTAAAGCAGTTTTACATGTGCTCAAATTGCTTTGTATTTATGTGTGGGTGCAAGCACATGCTTGTGAGTACACACCAATCACTGTACACATCTGTAACCCTTTTGAGGCGCATTTCTCTCCAGACTTAAGCTTTACTGATAATCGCCATTTTCCCCCCTTTTAGCCAGCATGTTAAAAATGCCCCCACCTGCAAAAATTCAGAGTCAGTCTGAAATCTACAGGACAACAGTTCTGTATGCAAAGAAACTCAAAACACTGATTACCTTTTTGTCTGTCTGTTTCCCATTTTGACTTCCGTGTGACCGTAGATGGCTGTTATGCTGCCCCACGCTTACTTCACTTCTGTCCTAACAGACACAGACAGACAAATCATGCATACACATAAACATGGAGAACATTAGGATTGTTTAAAGAAAAAAAAAGAAAAACCGCACTGCGATTGAGCTACAGCTTGAGCGTGCTGCAGGTGAACAGCATCGTGTGTTTATACAGCTTTCTTTAGCTTGGGATGATAATTGGCTGTTGGGTCATTTATGTAATGAGTGCCATCTATGCCCACTAGATGGCGATGGAGAATACCCCCTACTCGTACGTCATGCTGATATATATCATGCATGAAACTATAAATGAAAATTTCATGTAGACTGGATGATGTCCTCAGACTCAGACTCCCATCAAGCAAGTAAAGTTTGGGACAGACTGGTACAATGCTGATATACAATATACAGAACACAAATATATAAATATGTGTCATATGGTGAAAGGCCCAAATTTGGCATGCTGCTACGACCACACCCTTACATGAAAACTCAAAAGCTTCACAATATAATGTCAACATCGTCTTGAGACTGTATTCACCAAAGATCATGTTGATCTGATTAACAAAGTATTAGGCCTAAATATGGTGAAAAGTTTTACCAAAATTGCTGTTGGGTTTGGACTATAGCTCCAAGACACTTTTTGTACATATTGAGACATGAGGCTGCCAGATTTTAGAGTCATAGTTGCAACTGTTGTAGGTGGCGCTGTGGAGCCATTTTGCAATATTCAATGACCAGAGCCATAAAACCTTAAAGCACTCATTACATTGGACGTGTCTGCCAAATTTTATAACTTCCCAAGCTTTCCAAGCCTCCAACATCTACTACTCATAGCCATGCCACAGGGCCATTAAATGAAATCTCACAATTTTGACAGCAACGCATCATCAAGGTTGGCTGCATCTCAGGAGGTAGAGCACGTCTTCTGCTAACTGGATGGTTGCAGGTTCGATCCCTGGCTGCTACATGCCAAATATCCTTGGGCAAGATACTAACCCCAAGTTGCTCTCCGATGTATCCATGATTGTGTGAATGCTAGATGCAATAGGTGAACGAGGCAAGTTGCGTAAAGCGCTTTTGGGCGGTCAGAGTAGAAAAGTGCTATATAAGAAGCAGTACATTTACCATCAAGGTCTGATATTTATTCAGAAAGATTTTGAGGTGGATATGGTCAACCTGGAAAGAGCTGTACATAAACGTTTAAAACACGACATTTAATGTTCACACTAGGTGGCATTCTAACTATCGCTGGCAACTGTTCACAGCATGACGATCATATATCCTGTAAAGTTTGGAAGATTAGACAATGTGTGTTTTTGAGTTACACAAATTTTGAGCTTCATGGCGAAACATTGAAATCTGCCATGCTGCCAGAGTCACACACTGTGGTGAAAATTCACAGTTTTCACAGTAACCTAAGACCAAGTCCTTGAGCCTTTGCTGACCAAATTTTAGATGGTTCTGCTCAAACACTGTGAAGCTGTGCCTCAAAGTGTGACATGACATTTCCTGTTCCCACTAGGTGGCGCTGTGACCACTGTTAAACATTACAATTGAAATGTGTTCAGAGGTGGACCCTTATCACACATGAGAAAATTAGGCTAGATTGGACAATGTGTCAGTGACAGCGATATATTCAATATTCACAATAGCGCCATAGAAAACTCCCCCATCAACGAAAACTCAAAAGCTCAGACATTTAATATGGCCCAGTTTAGACTGACCAAACATGAAGTTGATCCAATAAAACCCCTGGGAGGCCTGGAAATGGTAAATATGACATTTTCAATTCAAAATGGCCGACTTCCTGTTGGGTTTGAATAAAGGAACCCAGAGACTTTGTCTGTCTTTGCAACTTAAACGTGTACAAAATTTTATTCTTGTAGCTCAAATTATGGGTACGTAGTGCTACCCTTCAAAGGTGGCGCTCTAGGGCCATTTTTAAACGCCCATGTCTGAAACCAATAACATTTTGAGCACTTTAAGGTCCTCTAAAAGGGAATTAATTTGCCTGAATAATAATTAACAGAGTGAATGCAATACAGTCTTCAAACTTTTAATGCTCAGGCCCCAATTATGATATGATATTTACAACAATATCAACACAAACAGAGCCATCTTTGCCTCATCAAACTACCTGCACACAGCTCCTCCCTTCACCAACAGCTGAAGCAGTTAATGTTCCTAATACTTTAAATTTCTCCTAAAGTTTGCATTTCAACAAAATTTAAGTATTAAACAGTTATAATAACATAGCATTAACATACCAGCTAGAATACAGAGGATATACTGAGCCGTGACAGATCAGATAACAGCTGCAGAAGTGCAAAGGTTTCTGGTTGTGCAGTAGCTGAATTGAGATAAATGTCCAGAGTGTGGAGAACTCATGTGTGCAAATAAAGGGCGAAATCTGGAGCAAAGCAGCGGTATCAAACCAGGGCTAAAGCATAGATCCGAGGATGTAAAGCGCTGTGGACTGAATGTGGATGCTGGATCAGAATGAGGCTGCAGGCAGATGTGAACAAGATGATACACTTTAACTTTAAGAGTAACTTTGACTTATTTATTTTTACAATAATTTGTTAAAATGTGTTTCTTGTTTTGTTGTATCGAGCTGTGAGGGCAGTTTTAAAATGCAGGTAGTGACCAGTTCAATCTGAAACAGTGAGCGGCCAGGTTTTTATATGTGTCTTTCACTAGTTGGGACCATATCCTTAATTAGACTTGAAAATGATGGATAGAGAACTGTAAATTGATGGTGCAATTTGGGGAAGCCATCAGACGGGACTGGCAAATAATACTGACAAATGAATGAATTAAAAAAGGGGGAGCGTAGCGCACGAAAATGAGAACAAGTTATAGTGCAGCAAGTAAAAATAGAACGAGGACTAGAAGGGGAGTGCATGAGTTGTGGTCCTGCTCATGAAATTCATTAATTATCTCCGCTTCGCAAATGACGAACCACATCCTCATTTAGATTTGGCAGTGGCAGAGAAATGGAGAAACTTAAATTGATCCTGCGGTTGTATAGAAGTCTATGGGAAAAATGTCTCTCAGCCCTGGTCAGGGAGCCGTTGCCAGTCAGGGAGCCGTTGCCAGTCCCATCTGGTTCCCCAAAGACAGCATCCCCTAAAAGTAGTGATAGTTGAACATTACGAGGGTCTTGGAGATTGTTCAGAGTATATGACTGTGCTGTGATGGCCAGCGGTCCAAGACCTTCATCGGATGGTCAGGGATTTCTTTGGAAGAAGCATATGTTGCTGCACCAAAGTGGAAGGAATGGCCAGAGGAAAGACTAGGAGATATTCCGGACAGTAAGAGATCTTGAAGGAAGTGTGAGAGAAACAAGGATCTGGGATCCACGTAGCCAGACTCAGTTATAAACAGAGGGTCTGAAGGTGAGGTGTGGTGAGGTTTTACTTTGCTTGAGAGAGAAGATGAGGGAGTCTTCGGAGACTGGGTGAAGGTCACTTGTGCAGGGATAAAGATCTGAACTGAATTTGGTCCTCGTTGAGGTAAACTCTGAACAGTGCATGAATCCAGGTAGCAGTGACCATATCTGTAATGGAGCATGAAAATGTCAGAAAGATCCGAAGTTAGAGGTAGACAGCATGAGGTCGAAGGTGGATGGGAAGAGAAGTTTAAAGTGGTAGTGGAATTATTAAAAGTGTATTTCAGTCCAGGAGCAAGGCTGTTGATAATAACTTCTTGGAAAAGGCTCATGAGCTCTGCAATGCTGGGGTTTAGATCTCGAATGTTGTGGCCGAAAATCTAGGTACTGGCATCGGGACTGCCTCTGCATGAGGGCCGAGGCTCTGAATGATGAGACAGGGAGTCAGCAGTGGAATTATAACACGTGTGTTCTGTTCTGAGTAAGAACTGGTGGCTGACAGCTTGATGATGGAAGGGGACTTTCTTTGGCCTTTGTTAATTAGGTCTACCGTGGCAAGGTTGTCTCAGTGGATGGGAATGGATCTTTTTGACCATTCATAGCATTAAAAAACAACAATGACTACTGGGTACATTTTATAATAATCCCCAAATCCAGCAGAAGGAGCAGCATGTGTGTAGAACTGAATATCCTGAGGGTAGGACAGCTGAACATGATAAAAGAAAGTGATGCCATTCCAGTTGGTGAGCAGAAGTTACCAGACTTGCCATTCAGTTTTGGAAGATCTGTCCAGAGTGACTGTGTCAAGGAGTGATGTGTCTGTGAAGGTTCTCAGTCATCCAGGTCATCGTAGTCTAAGGAGCTTGGAAAGAAAAGCGTCTGTACTTCTTTAAGTTGCTTGAAGACGTTTCACCTCTCATCCGAGAAGCTTCTTCAGTTCTAGGGTCAAATGGTGGAAAGTCCCAGATTTAAATCCAGTGGGAGTGTCCCCCCAAAGATGGTCATGGACCCCCTGATGATCCTCTACATAATCACATGAGCCAAGGCGTGAAAATAGGTGTGGGTCACAATCAGCCAGGGTTTCGGGTGAGCTCATTGTGAAACCTGGCCCCACCCTTTCATGTGATTTCCTGATTTCACCAGGGAAGACACAAAGGATAACTGTTTGCCTTTCCTGGACTGCGCTGTGCACATTGAAGAGAACGGCAACCTCAACATCAAAGTTTACCGGAAGCCCACACACACGGACCAGTACCTCCTCTTTGACTCCCATCACCCTCTGGAACACAAACTTGGAGTAATTAGGACCCTACACCACCGGGCAGAACATGTTCCCTCTAAGCCTGAAGGGAAAAAGAAGGAACACACACACGTAAAGGAAGCACTTAAAACGTGCGGTTATCCTAATTGGGCGTTTATAAAGTCAGCAAAGATGCACAGAAAAGAAGATCAGACACCAGCGAGGGAGGATAAGAAAGACAGACGCAACAATATTGTCATCCCCTATGTAGCCGGTGTATCAGAGAAACTCAGGAGGGTTCTCTCCAAGCACGACATCCCAGTGTACTTCAGACCCAGCAACACACTCACAGAAACTGGTTCACCCGAAAGACAAAACTCCTAAACACAAACTTAACAATGTGGTGTATGCTGTACAGTGCAGTGAGGAATGCCCAGACCTCTACATTGGAGAGACCAAACAGCCACTTCACAAGCGCATGGCACAACATAGAAGAGCCATCTCCACAGGACAAGACTCAGCAGTCCATCTGCATCTAAAGGTCAAAGGTCACTCTTTCGAGGATGCCAATGTTCACATTTTGGACAGAGAAGACAGATGGTTTGAAAGAGGAGTGAAAGAAGCCATTTATGTCCACCATCTTTGAACAGAGGGCGGGGCTTACGACACCAACTGTCTGCCATCTAAAATCCAGTTTTGAGATCCCTTCCCAGACATCTTAACGCCCACTCACACCCTGGGCCATCTGACCTCAGGAAATCACATGAAAGGTTTCACAATGAGCTCACCCAAAACCCTGGCTGATTGTGACCTACACCCATTTTCACACCTTGGCTCATGTGATTAGGTAGAGGATCATCAGGGGGTCCTTTGTCCCTCTTTGGGGGGAAACTCCCACTGGGTTTAAATCTGGGACTCTCCACCATTTGACCCTAGAACTGAAGAAGCTTCTCGGATGAGAGGTGAAACGTCTTCAAGCAACCTAAAGAAGTCCAGACGCTTTTCTTTCCAAGCTCCTTAGCCAAGGAGTGATGGTTAAAAGTGCAGCCTTGTGGATTTTTGCACAGGGCAAAGTTTAGGTGTCCTAACAGGTGAGCAGCTGCTGTTTAGAAAGACAGGAAACAAGCACGTTTTGAAAAAGGAGATTAATTTGATTTAGTTTTTTTAAATGGGTAAAGAAGCCTGGAACTGGATGATAACCCGTGAGTTGGAGGTGACGTGGAGGGAGATATAATCAGGAAAACTTTACAAAGATGGACCAAATATGGCAGTTTATGGTTGTTGGAGAGAATCCGACATAGGCAATCATTCAAGTCTATATATTCACAATGACGCCTTATACAACTTTTTTTTCTAGACAGACGTCCTATATCATCATCCTGAGCGCATTAACTCAAAGTCAGAATAAAGAGGGTGTTCACGGTCAGCAACAATAAACCGGGCCTTCCTTAAACAGCCTGATGATACAGCTTATCCAATGAAGTTTGTTGCTGATTAATATTATTCCAGCAGTTCTGACGATCCTAGTAGTTAGGATCGTCAGATCGTCAGTTAGTTAGCTAAACTGCGATGCGGCAATAAAATACAAAAACACATATCAAATAAAGAAGAAAAAAAATAGAAAACAGAAAAATAAAAACACAAAATGTACAATACATAAACATAACAAGTCTTAAAAAGGGTACAAAAGATGAAAAAACTGACTAAAACTAACCAGAAGCTAACAGTAGTGCTAACATTGAAATCCAAATGTGTTTTTTTTAAACGTAATTTAAAAACTGCAACTGCTGGAGCCAATCTGACATGCAGGAACAACCTATTCCACAATCTGGGGACCAACAGTAAACTCTTGATCCACCCAGTGTTTCAGTCTCAACACGGGGAAAGCAAGTATAATGAAGCACAAACATAATGAGATACATTTAAAGTTTGCTGAACAACATTTAGACAAGCCTGTGAAACACTGGGAGAGTAGAGTCTGGTCACATGAGACCAAAACTGACCTCTGGATGTCAGAATACACCCCATGTTTGGAGGTGAACGGCACTGCACATCTCCCCAAAAACACCAAACCAACAGGTGAGAACATCGTGATGTGGGGCTGTTTTTCAGCATACAGCACTGTGATTCAGATAACTGAAGGGTGAATGGAAAAATGTCCTGAGAGAGTCTTGATAAAAACCTGCTGCCACCTACCAGGATGATGAAGATGAAACGAGGAGGACACTGATGCCAAACACAGCCAACAAACTCGGTTAGTTTCAGAGAAACAAACTAAAGCTGCTAGAATGACCCAGAACCTTCTGGACTATGTGGAAGAATGGGTAAAATGACACCTGTCAATGTGACTAGTTTCAACATACAGGAGGCGTATTGAAGCCAACAAACCAACAAACCAACAAACGCTTTTGTACGACGTGTTGAATCCATTTCAGTAAACATGTTCAATACTTGTTCCCGCTGTCATTTCTCATTATTGCACATAATTTATGGACATCTATGGTTTGATTTTATTTTTTTTCCTTTTTAGCATGTGTGGATTGGATGGGTTGTTGATGACATCTAGTGAAAATTATATGTCAATAGCACTTTTATAAGTATAAAAATTAGTGATGTGTTCAATACTAACTTTACCCACTGTATATTACAGATATGTGTTGCTGTGTGATACGGTTCATCCAAGAAATATATGCTGTAGTTTAATTGTGTGAAACCCATGCATCCCATTATTGTGTCCCTTAGCACCCATACAGTTTATGGATGCAATTTGCTAACCAAGTTTAAAACTTAATAAATATGAGACGATGGGATGGTCCAGACAGCATAAAAGAGGGATACAGCTTCTAGGCATGAAGAGTGAAGCCAACACACAATTGTCTTGAACTCGCATTCTCTTTAGAAAACGCCCTCTGGTTGTATAGGAGTCTATGGGAAAAATGTCTCTCAGCTCTCTGTATCCATGAGCTTCAGTAAACATTTTCCTGTTGAGTTTGTGGGTCCAGCGGCTAGCTTGGGGTCATATTCCACAGAACATTAAGTCCATTTTTGCAAATAAGAGTAATTTTCTTATTATGACCATCTTTTATTTATAGTCAGAGGATCTCACTCAAAAAATAAATGCTCTGTATGGACCACGGCTGTTACTGAGAAAACTACTGCATACTGTAAAATGCTATATCTAATTAAGTTTCAGTTAGTTACCTGTAGTTAGCCTAGAACATGAACAAAGTTCAGGCAAAAATAACATTTTGAGATCTACATTTGCAGCAAACCATCTGTTTGAATTAGACAGTAGTTCAAGAACCTGATGTTTTTAGCCACACTGTGAGATAAACAAGCAGGGAAGCTGAATGGGGGGGAAGTGGCAGGACAGCCCGAACACTGAACCACCCAAGACAAAAGACGCTTTTTCATTTGGCTTCAGACATAAAGCACACATGCAGGGCATGTTTGAACGTATATGATACTAGTTATTGTGGGAAGAGCTTCAACAACTAGTGTTATATCTGCTCTGATCATTAGGAACATTTAAGCCACTCCACTGCTGTCTGTTTGCCGTCTAATGTGAACAGTGTTGAGCAGTTTTATGGCTCTTCACAGTCCAACGCGGGTACGTCGAGGGGAACAGTGACTTCCCCGGACTGGGTAAGACTAATCTTCCCATTCGCCTGTAAGGAGAAGCTCGACTTTCAGTCAGAGACCACATTGCCATGTTACTAATAAACCGACTTGGAGGATGGCATCAATTACGAACTTGATACGAAAACTGGACGATAAGAAAGGGTTACTACAAGTGATAAAACCGTGAATTACCAAGACCCCCTTCATAACCTCTGAACAGACAGAAATGAACGGAACGAAGTGAACGCCGACAACCCGAGCTATTTACCTTAACGGGCCAGCTGTCCGTTAGCGGGAAAACCGGGAGGTGAAACAGGAGAAAGGAGCAAACCGGGAGAGTTAGGATTCCTTTAGCGAACATGGTCCATTCATGTCAGGGACCTACAACACTTCCTCTCCTCGTTGCCTCTGGACCCTCCTCGCTCCTCTCCTTGTGCCCCACTTCGACCCCCTCTTTGAAGTAGCTACGCCTTCTGTTCTCACTTGCACGAACACGCACGCATGTGCACACTCATCTGCTTCCCCAGATAGCACAACTCTTGACCGCTACATGACATGAAGGCAGGGGCGTTTCCAAGAATTATAAGTCGGGGTGGCACAGGGCACCTAAAAAGCAAGGAAGTGCAGATATTTGGTTTGGAATAATACAGTGTAACAATGTATCCAGAGGACCGTGGATGCACTATTCTGGGTTTTCTGTAAATGAAGCAGATAATTACCTTTTCTCTTTGCCAGCTCTTCTCTCAGTTACAGCTGCTTTGGTGTTAATGAAATTAACAGGCGCACTACAGGGACAACCCCCAAAACAGGAATGTTTTTATAGCAGGAGGGTGGGGGCCATTGACAGTTTTTCCCTTCTCATCTTTTCTGACTGTTTTTTCACTAATTATCCATTTGGTTATGGTCAGTGTCACTACTGGCTGCATTAGGTGATACTTGGAGCCTCCAGAGGTTGCAAATGCTGGCTATGTCCGAATTCAGGGGAAGGATGCTTAAAATGCCATATTTGGATGCAATGACGTCACAGCTACACGACGAGGACTGTCCGAATTCAAAGAGCACTCAAAATGTGGCGACAAATGCGTCCTACTTTTCTGCGAATTTGAGGCTTAGCTGTGTCTGAATTCAGAGGAAGGATGCTTCGATGCCATATTTGGAGGCAATGACGTCACGGCGACGCGACGAAGGGTGTCCGAATTCAAAAAGTACTCAAAATGTGGCAACAAATGCGTCCTACTTTGCCCTGAATTCTAAGGATGGTCCGATGTATCCTTCATGTCCTACTATATCCCAGGATTCATTGCGGGTCATAGAGGAGATTTGTTTCTGATAACGATGGTGGTCGAAGCAGGAGAGGAAAACACTTTCAAATGTAAGTATATGAAAATCTGGTTGTACAAAAGTTAAATTGTTATATCGGTCGTTTTGTTAAGCTTTGGGCATCTGCATAGACATGTTTCTTTTCTTTAAAATAACCATAAACCAGCTTGTATCGGGGGTCCCGCGATTTTTCATGTATTGCCGCTTACATACAGCTAATTTTGATTTTTTCGAATTGGTGATATGTTGTGGGGAACAAAGACCAAACGGCTTAATTTATTAAAACGAGGAGAAAACAATCACCTCTTCACTGGGGTGAAGCTACGCCGCTACGGCGTGGATGTACAAGAATAAATCAATGTACACATCGTATTCATATGAGTGCGGTCCTATTAACCCTCATCAACACCATCAGATGTGATATTTTATCTTCTCGTGATATGATTTTAAACACATCTGAGGGCTCGACTGTACCTGAGGAGACACTGGACAGCTTTGTCCTGGTTAATGCTGAGAATCTTAAGAAAGTTTTCTCCACAGTGAGACCCACCACATGTCTTTTAGATCCAAGCCCCTCTCCACTTTTTAAAACACTTTATGGATTTTTGAGCGGAGCTTTTATACATGATGAATTGCTCTCTTCAGTTGGGTGTCTTCCTGCTGACTTTAAAACGGCGGTGGTGAGGCCCTTCTGAAGAAGAGCAATTTGGATTGCAATAATTTTAATAACTACAGACCTGTATCCAACTTACCATTTTTAAGTAAAATTTTAGAAAAACTTGTTTTTATTCAGATTAATGATTTTCTGAATGATAAACAGATCCTAGAAATATTTCAGTCTGGATTTCGGTGAACCACAGCACAGAGACCGCTCTCCTAAAGGTTTTAAATGATATTAGATGCAACTGGGACTCCCAAAGCTCTCAGTCCTGGTGCTACTGGATCTAAGCGCAGCCTTTGATACAGTAGACCACACTATACTTTTAAACAGACTGAAACACATGGTGGGCCTCTCTGGTGCTGTACACAACTGGTTCACTTCCTATCTCTCAGACAGAACTTTTATGGTGAGTATGGATACATGCTCCTCTAAGATCCATAAAATGACATGTGGTGTGCCTCAAGGGTCGGTTTTAGGCCCTGTACTTTTTAATTGTATATGCTCCCTCTTGGCAGTGTCATCAGGAGGCATGGAGTGAACTTCCACAGTTACGCTGATGACACTCAGCTGTACATCTCCATGTCTCCTGATGACACCAGACCAATGGATGCCCTTTTTAACTGTATTTTAGATATAAAATCTTGGATGGCAGAAAACTTTTTACAGCTTAACCAGGACAAAACTGAAGTTTTAATCATCGGTCCTGAGGCTCAGAGAGAAAACTCTTGTCTAAATTACAGGCATTTTCACTATGCCCTTCACTACAAGTGAAAAACCTGGGTGTTATTCTTGACTCTGAGCTTGGTTTTATCCCACATATTAAACATGTAACCAAAATTGGATTTTATCATCTAAAAATATAGCCAGAGTCCGCCCTATTCTCTCTCGGGCCAACACGGAGATGCTGATGCATGCTTTTATTACCAGTCGCATTGATTATTGTAATGCCCTGCTCTCTGGTCTCCCCAAAAAGAATATTTCACCTTTGCAACTTTTGCAAAACTCTGCAGCTCGTGTGCTGATGAAGACCAGAGGGCGGGCCCACATTACACCAGTTTTACAGTCGCTGCACTGGCTCCCCGTGTGTTTCAGGATCGATTTTAAAGTTCTTTACTGGTTTTAAATGTCTTAATGGTCTTGGGCCTTCTTATCTTTCAGATCTGCTTTTACCATACGAACTCTCATGGACCTTGAGGTCCTCTGGTACTGGCCTTTTGATTGTCCCTAAAGTCAGGACACATACTCACGGAGAGGCAGCTTTTCAGTGGTATGGTCCTCGACTGTGGAACAGCCTGCCGGAGGAGCTCAGGGCCGCAGAGAACGTTCATGTTTTTAAAAACAGGCTCAAGACCCACCTTTTTAATTTAGCTTTTAACTAACGCTTATTTATTTAATGCTTATTTATTCTATCCTGTTATTCTATTTATATTATTAATTTAGTTTTACCTAATACCTATTGATTGTATTCTTATTCATTTTTATCTTCTTACTCTGTTTATACTTATATTTATATTATATCCCACTCTTATTTATTTTATCTTTTTATCCTGTTTATATTCTTATTAGGTCATATCTCCAGTGTTTCCTCGGAGGGGGCTCTCTGCACCGGGGCTGTGATCGACCGTGGCTGCTGGGGCCCTGTGGGTCCTCTGAGCCTGGCTGGGGGGCTTCTTTGCCTCCCTCCTGCTGTGTGCCCAACCTGGAGGCTGCGGTCTGTGACCGGCTCCCGGTGCAGACGGCTCCCTGTGATAGTGTTTCCTCACTTGGCTAATGCGTACCCAGCCCAATTTTACTCTTTAGGTGTGTGTGTGTGTGTGTGTGTGTGTGTGTGGGGGGGGATGTGTGTATCATGACCGCTTCTGTTAATGACAGTGCGGAGAATGAGTGGGAGGGTGGTGGGTTGCTTTTAACCATGTAAAGCACTTTGTGCTACAGTTTGTTTTGTATGAAAAGTGCTTTATAAATAAAGATTGATTGATTGATTGATGCTGTACCGCAGCGGTCCCCGACCTTTTTGAGCCACAGACCGGTTTATGTCAGACACGGAGCGGCCTTTAAGGTGTCGCGGATAAATACAACCGACCAAGACAAAAACTGTGGTATTTTGTAAATATAATAATAAACGTGAATGTACTGTGTAACTGTGTAACTTTATTAGCAGTGTCCTCCTGAAAATGCGCCAATATTGACAGTAACATCCTCCTCTCTGCCGCTTAATGCTCTCTGGTCGCTATGGTAACGTGTAAATATTTCTTTCAAAATAAGACACACAACTACAACAAGGGAAAGACTCAGGGAAACCGAGTTAACGATAAAACCCCTGAAAACCATAAATTTCACACCGGAGCCTTAACTCTGTGGCCCGGTACCAAACGACTCACGGACCGCTGCTGTACAGAACCTGTGATGTCCAGACGGTGTTCCTCTGGTGTTCTGCTGTGAAAACCTTTGGGCTTAGGGATTAACATACAGGGAGTGCAGAATTATTAGGCAAGTTGTATTTTTGAGGAATAATTTTATTATTGAACAACAACCATGTTCTCAATGAACCCAAAAAACTCATTAATATCAAAGCTGAATGTTTTTGGAAGTAGTTTTTAGTTTGTTTTTAGTTTGACAAACTAAAACATTCACAAATATACATTTCTGACATTCAAAAACAAAACAAAAACAAATCAGCGACCAATATAGCCACCTTTCTTTGCAAGGACACTCAAAAGCCTGCCATCCATGGATTCTGTCAGTGTTTTGATCTGTTCACCATCAACATTGCGTGCAGCAGCAACCACAGCCTCCCAGACACTGTTCAGAGAGGTGTACTGTTTTCCCTCCTTGTAAATCTCACATTTGATGATGGACCACAGGTTCTCAATGGGGTTCAGATCAGGTGAACAAGGAGGCCATGTCATTAGTTTTTCTTCTTTTATACCCTTTCTTGCCAGCCACGCTGTGGAGTACTTGGACACGTGTGATGGAGCATTATCCTGCATGAAAATCATGTTTTTCTTGAAGGATGCAGACTTCTTCCTGTACCACTGCTTGAAGAAGGTGTCTTCCAGAAACTGGCAGTAGGACTGGGAGTTGAGCTTGACTCCATCCTCAACCCTTTACAGGCATTTGTTACACGTATGAACATAACGCTAACTTTGAACAATGTTACTTGGATATTTATTTGATAGCAATAAAGTAAATAACAATAACAATTAAACAAGAATATTTCAAATACACAGTATGTAAAGATGGAAAAACAATATTTTCAGTTGTTCACACAGGATTAACCTGAGTGACCTGTTCCTGGACCGTTTCTTTAACAACTGTAATAGATTACAGGAAGTCTCTGGCAGTGTTGCTGAATCTGCCCGAGCAAGATCAGACATGGATGGATGGGCTGCTGCAACTGAGACCTGCGGTTTGTCTTTTCTGGTCAGCGAGTGGAGAATCACACAGGGTGGTCTGCAAAGAGAGCTTCAGGATGCTTCCTCCCATTGTCCACTGCATCGTCCATCCACAGGGTTTGCAGGGCTCACTCGTGGCTGCCACACCACTAAGATATTTACAGAAATATGCAAGCAGGAGATGGTGGATGCTATAATACTTGTAACTCTGTAGCAGACAACAGTTTGATAAAGTGCTATGTATAAAAACAAACAAACAAAAGATTAGATTCTATACGTTTCAAAGATATTTAGTTTATATATTTTATATGATACAGTACATGTGTGAGAATGACCAATGTTGTGCCAAAAATGATCGTCTGCCAAAAACTGATTTCGGTTTTGCCCTAAACTGATTGCTCGTGATTTAACCTGCTATGAATAACTTGTTGGTCTATAATACGTGAAACATGTCAAATGTGTCCCTCATTAGTGATATCAAGTCACTTTGAGCCACCAGCAACATTCCTGTAACAGGTAGAAGCTGCAATCAGTTTTTGGCAGTGACTTTTATATATCCTTTATTTATCCAGTTAAAAAAATAATCTTATTGACATTAGAAATTTATTTTTAAGAGTAATCTGGCCAAGAGGACAGCAGACAGCGCAACAAATATATCAATTGTACCTACATTATAACCAGAGTTATAAAGATACTTGAACAACAGGTAATTATTGTATATATAAAACCCCTTAGTAAACCATGTTCACCGAAGTCTATTTACCAACATACATAAATATATTACACATATTACACTGGGAAACATTGGAAATCACACTGTAAAATATAACTTGTTGTTTCAACTTAAAAATATCAGGTACAAGGCTGCCTTAAAATTTTAAGTTAAGTCAAGAAATAGAGTTTGTTCTTATAACACAACCAATTGTTATCTTAATGAAAAATCACATGTTGTCTAAACTTTCGTCTTAGTTTAGTTGACTGAGATTTGTTAGTCAGTTCAACTCCTTTAATTGCCATCTTTACTTGGGAAAACCCTTTCAGCTAAATTAAAATAATCTATTGTTTAAACTCTTGTCCTAGTTCAGTTGACTTGGGTTTTTAGTTAATTCAAATACTTTAGTAGTTCTTTTAACTTAGGAATCTATTTTAGCTTAACTAACATAACCTGTTAGCTAAGTTGATTTAAGTTTATTAATTAACTGAGCTCCTTAAGGTAGCTGAGTGAACTCGTAAATCAGTTTCATTTTAATTATCAGAGTTGATTGACTGGATGTAAAGAAAATGTGTATTAAACATCTTAAGTTTTGTTTTGTTTTTTAGCTTTCTAACATCCATTTCAGCAAAACTACCTGTTAGGTTTATCTTAGATCTCAGGTTTAAATATCTACATTCCTTTAAATTAATTTTCTGTTGTTTACAGAAAAAAAAAATAAAACCCACAGATTCCATTAAAGTCTATCTGATCATTTCATACAGAAAGTTTGTTTTAAGAACATGACAAGACAATTACTCATGAGCACCCAACATTCACCATTTATTGTGCCATCTTAGTCATCTGAGAAACAGAAAAATCAGTGATGTAGCTCATCTTTCTCACAATCCATCAAAACTCAAAGGCTGCTCCTGTGAAACAATAAATTTGAACTTGGTCTTGAGCCCAGTTTGGGTGAAGATTAAATTCTGACCAATACTCTAGGAGCAGTAGTGATTCTTGTGAAGTAACAACATAAAGTCTGCATTAATGTAATGTATCAATGGAACACTTGCTATTTTAGAAAAGTTATTCTTTACATTTGCAAAATTTTTAAACTTCATTGTGCTCAGTCACACCTGTTAGCATAAAACTTGAAATATTAAAATAGTACAAAACCTTTGATAAGTGACAGTAAAGATCAGTTTATAACAACTAAGATATCAAACTCTTGTATTTGTCTTCGTTTACAATTGCAACAAATTCCACAGAACCAATATCTCTGAAAATGAGTGCATGCTTCTGAAACATTTGATAATATGGATATTTCAGAAACATCAGTTTGAGTCTGCTCAATTGCAAAACAAAGGAAAAACTACTGACTTGCATGAGATAAGCATCTGCAAAGTCCACCATTATATTGTTGTTCACATAAGTTTCTTAAACCATGAACAAATGAGTAATTGTCTAATCTGGAATGTAAAGTGTAGTCATTTAGGCTACGTTCACACTGCAGGCGAAAGCGTATCAAATCCGATTTTTTTGACCCTATGCGACCCATATCCGATCATGGTATGACAGTGTGAACGGCACAAATCCGATATTTTCAAATCCGATCTGGGTCACTTTCGTATGTGGTACTGAATCCGATACATATCCGATGTTTTAGAAAGTGACTGCTGTTTGAATGGTCATGTCGCATTAAATCCGTCTTTTACGTCACTGACACAAGACAGACGCCAATTATCAGTGCCGGAGAAGCGCCCGAGAAGACATCGCGAACACTTCCTGGCCATCCAGTGTAGATGTTAGTGAAACTGTTGGCAAGACAACGTGAACATTTTATTTGTACTGTATAATCTGCAGATTCTGACAGAAATCTGCAACTATCCTTTGAAGCACCGCTCCTCTAAAACAGCAATAAGGATCATTATTAGGTTATTTACATTATTATGTAAATAACAAAATAACTTAAAGCAAAAATTGGGAAACGTAAAGTCCGAAGTCTTTATATTAAGGGCCATCAGTCAAACAATACTGTTTGGTCTGGGTCTAAACAGAGCGCGTTGTGTATGACATCTTCTTTTGCGCATGCGGGCCGCTTTGAGCGTTCACACTAGAGCGCGTTTGCTCTCGCATTTTATTTGTAGTGTGAACAAGCAGACAAAAAAATCGGATTTGATCAAAAAATCGGAATTGAGCATTAAGACCTGCAGTGTGAACGCAGCCTTAGTGACATACAAAAGTGAGAATGAGAACTTGCAAGAATAAAAAAACAAACAGTAAAATAAAAACTGTCCTTAACACTAAGGCAATTGTATGCTGTTCTGCATGGCTTTCTGCAAGAGTCTGTTTCTTAGACCATGCACTAGTGAGATGCACTGCCTTCCACCAATGTTCATTAGGATGTTCTGAATGACTTCAAAGATGTCCTTAAGTTCCTTTGGATAGTCTATGTTGAGGGCAAAAAAAAGGCCCATCAGCATGGAAATGGCACTTGAGACATTCCTCAGATTAGACAGGATTACTGCCGCCTCAAGGACAACCAACACATCGATGATGTCTTCTTCTTTCACCATCGCAATGCCAACTTTCATCCTCTTAGAAAACGTGTCTTCAATACCTGTCGGCTATAAAAGGGTTCAAAGACAAAAAAAAAAAAAAAAATTACACAATTACAATTACACAATATCCCTTGTGCTTAACAATTCATGTCTTTCCAAAGAAGAGCCATACTGATGCTTTGGATGATGGTGATTGGCTTTGGGTAACACTTATTAGTTGTTAAAGTTTTTTCAGAATGAGATATGCACCCCATGTTACAAATCCATTTCTTGCTTTAAACAAAGACCATGTTCATAAATAACTGAGCATGTCTTCAATTGCAGAATTCAAACAAAATTTTCAATTTAAATGGTAAATGGCCTGTATTTGTATAGCGCTTTACTAGTCCCTAAGGACTCCAAAGTGCTTTACACATTCAGTCATTCACACACATGGGTGGATGACTGAATCGTGACTCAAGAGTTGACAGTTCGTCTTATAATTGGAAGGTTGCGGTTCGAGCCCTGGCTCCGACAGTTTCAGTCGTTGTGTCCTTGGGCAAGACACTTCACCTGTTGCCTACTGGTGGTGGTCAGAGGGCCCGTGGTGCCAGTGTCCGGCAGCCTCGCCTCTGTCAGTGCGCCCCAGGGCGGCTGTGGCTACAATGTAGCTTGCCATCACCAGTGTGTGAATTTAAATCTACTTATGCTAAATATTGGCTGTGCTCTAAACCAAATCTGGCTGAGAATACATGAAATGTGCAAACTGCAGCTACACTACAGGATCAGATTATGGCTCCATAGACAATGCTTCTTTAATCAGTTTATTGATTAAAGTTTATTTTTCCCCTATATTAACAGCATGAAAAAGAGCATATAGACATGGCTGAACAGGTTGCATAATTGGCACTGAATATCAACATCCACCTTTACCCAGCTGCCCAATGACTCTCGGCCAGTAACCTTTAATTGCTTACCCAGTCTACACAGTCTCTTTTCCAGGGTCCAGGACATTTCACCAAAGTATTGCCCCCACAGCTGTAGCAGCCACTGCAGGCCCTTAAATATCCTAATATCTCTGCCATTACAATATACAATGTGAGAAATCAAACGTAAAGCTGAAGTGAACAGTACAGCAGCAAAATGTCAAAGACCATGGTGAAGACATGAATAAACACAAGACACTAATAATATCAATGCTAGCTTGCCAGTTAGTTTCTCTGAAACCCAGACCAAATCCAGTGTCAAAGATCTTGTAATAATACATTTGGTGAGGAAAAAGTACATGTTATCATGTGGCATCTATTGTTTCATAGATGCCACATGTTTCATTTAAAATCCACTGTGGTGCTGTCATTATTAAATTTACTAAAAGAAACAATGCTAACCTTCACAGTCTTGAAAGTGTGTGAGGGATCTTCCTTTAGAAAATGAGGTCCTCTGTCCTCTTCCTTTGTGTAGGGCTCTGGTCAAAGAAGTCAAAAAGAAAACAAAAACACTTTTTAAACAGTGTTTATGAAGCATGTAGACAGCTCCAAATTCACAGCTTTTTGATACATAATTCCATCAATATATGATTATCATTGGAGATTTTGAATCAGGCTTATCAGGACATTCAAGTAGAATATGATATCCAACCTACCACCAATATACACAGATTCTGTAAAAGTTACCACACTAAATGTCCAGTTGTGAAATATGATGACAGACTTTACTTATCAGCTTTCTTTCAATGAGTTCATCAGTTGAACTGGATAACCTAAAACTTAAACAAAGGATTAGATTTCGCAGTTGAACACTTACATCATCACCGAAGCATTTTATGAGCCTAGTTAGCCCTCCTATGCCGCTCTTGATTTTGTACAGCTCCACGAACCTCTCCATAATGGTCAAGCACAGCAAAAAGGAACCCTTTCAGGTCAACAGATGTAAGACGGGGCAAATTCTGCTTCAACCTGAGCAATAGAAGAGGGGTGGAGAGTTCAGGCAGACTAAAAAAAAGATTCTTTGAGACCCAAATTTAAGCAAACAGTCATCTGAGGCCAACACAAACACACAAAAGCAAACAAACAAAAAGATGCACTTTACCTGCCGTTCAGCGAACAAGGAAGTTCAGAGAACAATAAGCTCTGTCTCGAAATCTTTTAAAGTAGAATGATTGTGAAAATGACTTATGTGATGTAAAACTTTAGTAAACGTGCGATTAAAAGAACACTGAGTAAAAGGACAAGTAACAATTTCCTTATTCCTCAGATGTTTACCTTGATGAGCAATACTGTTTTAGTCCAACTGCCTCATTAAAGTTACACAACAGGCTTTTTACATTAAAGCCAGCAAGTCCATTACATACTCCCTTTTTAGATCTGAAATACTGTGCACATTCTGTGTATATGTAGTGGACAGCAATTGACCCAAAAGAGCGCAAAGTTTGCAAGTCCACCTCATTTAAATGACAAAGACAGATGTGATCATCTAGACCTGTGAAAATAAATTAATGACAAACTTGCAGTTATGGATGTTATTACAACCACAAGAACCTAAACAGTCTGCTCCATTGCTTTTGTTAATGAATCATTTGTTGGTAACACATCTGAATATTTAGTTTATGCCACCTGCATGTGATCATCAATAGTGCCATATTACTTCTTAAGAAGTACCCTGACACTACAATCTTTATATCATTTGTTCTACAGAGCTATTAAGTTACAATATAATCTGTGGTGTTTCCAGTATGACAAAATGCACAAATTGTAACTTACCATTTGACTCCACTGACAAAAATAAATCCCCAGCATCAAGTTTGGCTTCACAAACCTAAAATAAGTAAAATAAAAATATATGTTATAATTATATTGTTTTCGCCATTTATTCATGTTTGCTAATTTTCTGACATATAAACAATGTTAGTTTTGTTACAATACAGAGAATGCAGTTTAATTAAAAGGTAAATTATGCAAAAAAAACCCAAAAAACTTCTACAGTATACCATGCCAAAAATCAGTGTCTCTTATGCCAATTATTTTATCACTACAGCTCTTTTAGTATGGAAACTCACACAATCTAGTCATACTGATCACAAGAGTTCAAAAATAAGTTAAAATGGTGAGCTGTTGTTAAGCATAAAGCATTTCAGGGTAACAAATAACTGCACAATAGAATTAAAGCAAAAATAAGCACACTGGAGGACTATCTGATAAAAACTAATATAATGCTGGTTTGTAGACCATATTTTGTCTCAGTCCTCAGTGCACTCTTGCAGCTTAGCATGCAGCAGTTAATAACAACTTAAGTGATTACATAGGGGTAAACAGATGGCAACAAGCATCGGAGTCCTGCCAAAAAGTTCTTTTTGAACCCAGCCAGTTATTGGAAATATTGCCAAAATGAACTTCCACCAAAATACAACAGCCTGTGAACTTGAAAGAAATTTACAAGCACAGAGACAATATGAAATAAGCTTTATTAATTAGCTGAGTTAGCTTGCTAATATCGCAACAGTGGTTGAGTGCACAATCTTAAAGCTAGCGGCACAATACTTGTGATTTGGTCAGTGCCACATTAAACCCATAAAAAGGCCATGTGTCAGTTTATTAGGTCAAGTTTGGTCATGACACACAAGCTGGACCTTGTCGGCTAAAGTTACATTAGCTAAAGCAAACATTTCGGTAAAAGAGAAAACACACATCATGCCATAAATTCAAAACATGTTCCAACTTTTGTAGCTCTCTTTCCTTATAGTTATAACCAATATTACTCACCTTGAAAGCATATTCCAAAGAAGACGATTAGAAAACGTCCAAGTAAAGTGAGCATGTCGTTAACCGCCAATTCCCCATGATGCACCTCGGTAGCAGTCACGTGAGGCAGTTTTGAATCCTGCTGTGCTCAACTTACCCACATTGTCAAGTTCACATAAGTTGCTGATTTAGCTGGACATGAGTTTTCAAGTTAGCTTTTTTGGTGTAATTGGGACGTTTTAACTTGTGTATCTATGTTATAACAACAACTTCAGTCATCTATCGTCAAACTGATATAGAATAATATGTTGAAATAACAAACATCTAGAATTACATTTTACAGTGCAGTTTTGGCAGGCGAACACTTTTTTGGCACAACGCCGGCAATATTTCAATTATCCGTGTAATTAGCTAAGTAATTCCTAAATGCGTGTAGATTAAAGGAAATGATTTTACCTGGATATGATTGTCTCTGATGAGCCTAAGGTACAAAACGTGCGGGCGGCGACGATAAGGTTTTTCTAGCTCCTCGAGAATTAAATTCGAGAATTAAAAGTCCAAACAACAGAGCAACATTTCTGGGTCCATTTTAAAGTTTTCGCGCTGTGGCGCTAGCGATCGGGAAAAACACGCAAGTAAGGGCGGAGTTGAAGACTAGGAGGCTGTCCACAGCCCATCTGTTATGTTGGATACTCCTTGTTTGTTCAATAAAGTTTCTATGGAGAAAAGAAGGGGGCTGTCCAAGCCGCTCACTTCCTGACTACCCGTCCGTCTAAGGACACTACCTTGTGACGTAGGTAGGTAGTGTCCTTATGAGCATCCTTCCCCTGAATTCGGACACAGCCACTGTCCGACTCTGCCAGGATGGCACATCAATATGTGCCGCTGACACAAGGCTTGTCTCTCACCACAGTCAAGAGCATAGGAGAAAATCCAGGAGACAGCCAGTTACTCCAGGAGAGCTGAACAGGGCAGTCAAAGGTCCTTACCTCATCAGCAGGACCTTATCGGCTTCTTTGTGCGAGGTGAAACAGAACCAGCACTCCCAGTCCTACAAAATTACTTCCAGCAGGCACTGGCATGAATGTCTCTGACCAAACAATGTGGCAGACATAGAAGGGTCTGCAGAAGCTGTGGAGAACAACATGCTGCCTGTAACATCATTCAGAATGACTGGTTTGATGGTGGGTCGGTGATGATCTGGGGAGGCCATGGAGAGACGCAGAGCTCTACAGGCTAGCACCCTGACTGCTATTAGCGATTGTGATCTCTACTTTTAAGATTAGGCTTTTTGCTAAAGCATATAGTTAGGGCTGGATCTGGTGACCCTGAATCCTCCCTTAGTTATGCTGCAATAGGTGTAAGCTGCTGGGGGATTCCCATGATGCACTGGGTGTTTCTTCTTCATTCACTATAGCTGTGTCCCAAAACGTCGGCTGCATCCGTCGGAGGACCCGGCCTTCGCGGTCTACGTGGGCCGGGTCCTTCGAAGACCGAGAAGGCTGGAAGTGCGAGGCTGTGAAATGGGACGGTCTAGCCTTCAGATTTGCGTCACCGCTGTCTCGGTGGAGTTTAATAAACTTGGCCGTCTGCTCCTTGCTATCTAAAATATAAAAGGACACTGGCGTAAATTCTTGACCGTCTCACACTTCTGTTTAATCAGTTTTCTGTTTGACTGATTAAACAGCTGTGTGAAAATCCCGGAGGATTTTATTTAATCTAATAACTTTGATCTCAGGCAACCCGATTTACTCTGGAACAAATAAAACACCGAAAAAAGGGAAACAATTACATTTTAAGTTATCCGAGTGACTTATATATCATGTTTAACCTGAGTAGCGAAAGAGCAGGGGTCTGAAAACGATGAAGCCGGGAGTCCGCTGCTCTCGCCGGCTTGAGTGACCATTGAACCTCCCGGCTTGCTATCGAGCGGGTGGGTAACAGACGTCTCCGAAAACGTCGGCGCACTTTTGCAAATATGCGATGTCTTGAAAATATGAAAATAAAATAACTTGTTAAAAGTTTATTTTGTGACCCAGAAAGATTAATAAGACTAATTTTAAAACTTAGTAGCGGCCGCCATTGTTGGCAGCTGAAATTTGGCTGGACCGCGCTATGAATTCTGGGATATGGTGGGCCACGAAGGACACACCCAACCCATCCTTCAAATTCGGGGAAATGAAGGACGCATTTGTCGGCCGCATTTGAAGGAGTCGACGAATTGGGACAGCCTTCGTCGCCGGGCTGTGACGTAATCGGCCTTCAAATGCGGCCTCGGGAGGATGCAGCCGACGTTTTGGGATACAGCTTATGTGTTAATAGACCTCTCTGCACTGAATCATACCTGTTATTAATTTCGGTCTCTCTTCCACAGCATGTCTTTATCCTGTCTTCCTTCTCTCACCCCAACCGGTCGCAGCAGATGGCCCCGCCCCTCCCTGAGCCTGGTTCTGCTGGAGGTTTCTTCCTGTTAAAAGGGAGTTTTTCCTTCCCACTGTCGCCAAAGTGCTTGCTCATAGGGGGTCATATGATTGTTGGGTTTTTCTCTGTATGTATTATTGTAGGATCTACTTTACAATATAAAGCGCCTTGAGGTGACTGTTGTTGTGATTTGGCACTGTATAAATAAAATTGAACTAAAAATCCTTGGACTCATTGTCAGACCCTATATGCTGGTGTGTTGGGTCCTGGGTTCCTCCTAGTGCATAACAATACCAGTGCTCTTGTGGGAGACTGGAGGTGGAGGTGGCCCTCTGTAGGTTGATTTCCCTTATCATCCTTTCCTTACTAACACATTACCCAGTCCACATCAGTATAGATATTACCATTTCAGTTTGGGTTTTTTTACTGTTATTATTTTGGTGTCATTTGTAAAAACTACTTTTATCCCTTGCTGTTCGTTGAAAATAAATGAAATTTCATTATGTCTAGTGTCTTATCTTAACTAAATGAACTGAAATGAAGTAATATTGTAGGCTCTAGCTTACAATATAAAGCACCTTGAGGCGACTGTTGCTGTGATTTGGCGCTGTAAAAATAACACTAAATTGAAGCAAATGTCTGATACTGTTGGCCTTAAGCAGAGTCCTACCAGGTCTCCAACAGAAACTGTGATGTCCTGCAGCACAGACAACAGTGTAGGTAATTGTTTCCTTCATTCACAGCGAAGGTTTCCATGTGTCCTGCCTCCTGAGCACTCTATCCAAGCAGCGGTTCTGACGATGCATCTGAAGTGGACTATTGGATGATGTTTTACAAAGGAGAAAGGATGACTTCACATAATGTCCCTGGTGTTTTCCAGCGCTCGTGCTTAAAAAGGGCTTCTTTATGGTTATTTAGCACCTTTTAATGTGTAATGAAGGTCTTCTTCATTGCTTAGCCAGATTAACATACATGAGTAATCATGACATTTGTGTAAAAGAAGACAGTAATAGAAAAAGTCTGACGTGTTTTTATTGGTTATTTGTCTTCAGGTTTTTCGTGTTGGCAGTCCTTCAGTGGGTACTGGTTAATGTCTGCCTAGGTGGGAAATATTACTTTAATATTTACCTGATGTGCATCCTTAATAGGTAGGAGGGCCAAATTATATCCTAACTGAGTATTCTGGTGACAAGATTGTGTCTTACGTACATTTTCTCCCAATGGTGAGCCAGCCAAAAGATTCCCTGGCTTCCTGAGTGCCTTTCAAAGGTTCCAGGCAGCACAACTGATGAGGGGATTGAATAGCTATATTCGTTTTATTGTAGATTGTTGTTAGTAGGTAAAATGGAAAAATATTTTATTTAATAATCATCACTATTTCAACAGTATTGTTAACATAGGTTATTAGATACGATGTGCGTGCAGTTTTTAGTTTGGTTTAGCAGGTAACCCCAGATGAGGTTATGGTCGAGGGCCAGTTTGCAGCAGTGCACTGACGTCAGAGGCTGCTGGAACCATGTCCCACCGCTGGGCTGCATCGCTTTATTATGTGTTATAGTTTGGCATTGTTAATATTGGTGAATAAACTCATGGTCGGTCTGCAGCTCATCTCTGCCTCAAGCCTCCTGTTTTAGCCCCCTAACATATTAGCGATGCTCTTCTTGGCTGTCTTTGTTTTTGTGTCTTTTAGTATCTATGTGATCATTTTGTTCCTACTAGTCAACATTTTGATGTCATTTTGCACTTTTTTTGCCCATATTGCTCCTCGTTGTAATTTTGGGTGATTTTCTATTTTCAAAAACTAATTCCCCTCATTTTTTTAATCATCTGAAATAGATCCGTCTCAAGGCATGTCCTGATATCCTGACCTCCACGGCTCATGCCACATCTATGGTTGTGTGTGGTCATAAAATACACAGTGTGTGGATGTTGAAAGTCCCCATAGCTGACGCAAATCGGTGTTAACCAGTACATTCACTGATACCACACATAAGAATGGGTACAAACAGCACAACTAGTGCTTTGACTTATTTTCTCAGTGTTCCTCAAAGGTGTATTTTGTGTATTTTATATCTACATATTATTTTTTCTAATATTTACTTTAGTTATCTGTAACAATAATTAAAAACCATTCATTTGATTACTCTCCTTACTTTTTCTTGTCTTTTCACAGTTCCTATCAGTCTCTTGCTCTTCGTACCAGCTGGTGTGTGGCCAATCCCTTTAACACCGTACACTATGTGTGAGAAAGCAAAAGACGTATTATGCAATATATCACAAATTATACAGTCATTTCAACCTGCTTCACACTAAAGCATAGTAATATAAAAGGTATTGAAAAAATTATTTTACTAACATAGACATCAGCATAGTTCCCATACTGGCAACTGCCCTGTAAATCAGTGACAGGCTAACCTCGAGCACTGATGTCTTCTTGTGGCAGTGATTAAAAACTACATTCCAGTACAATAATTAAAGACTCTGATGTGTGGCTGACTGTGAAGCAGGCAGAAAAATGCATCCTTATTAGAGTGTTTCCGTCTCACTTTGTGTATATTTCTGATCATTTGGTGTAAAAATACCACCTTCGGACAGACCAAGGGTTTCCCTAACACAGTCTGATCATATGTTTATTTCTTTTGATGCAAACATAACCGCTTCCAAAACCTGTATCTCTCGTAATATCACTTTTAGGAAAATTAGTAATATCAACCCAGCTGTTTTTTCATCTGCTGTCCATGACCTTCCATCTATCCACAGCTCCTCAACCCCTCATGAACTCGTTTGCCATTATAATGTCAACCTTCATAACCTTCTTAACATATTTGCTCCCCTTAAACATCGAACTGTCTCATTTTCCCGTTCAGCTCCATGGTTTACCTCCGACCTGCATCACCTTAAAGCTAAAGGATGCCAACTCGAACGTCTATTCAAGAAAACCGGACTTACTGTACATAAAAAAATGCACAATGATCATGTTTTGTTCTATAAGGACTGCATTGCCTCAGCCAAATCTGCTTACTACTCTGGTTTAATTAGTTCTAATGAAGGTAACTCCAGGTCCCTCTATTCATTGTTCAGTAAAATTACAAAACCTCCAGACACATTCCCCTCCCACATGTATTCTGTTGAACTCTCTTATCTCTTTTTTCACTTGTAAAATCTCAGACATTCACCGTCAACTTAACTCTTTAGGAGCTCCTGACTCTGAAGTAGACTTCCTGGTTCCCCCACTGTCTTCCTGTCAGTTATTTTCAAGCTTTACTCTTCCCTCCATAACTGACGTATCTAATCTCATTAAAAAATCTAAGTCATCTACCTGTCAACTTGACCCTCTCCCTACTTTGTTAGTTAAAGCCTGTCTTCCCTCGTTAGCACCTCTCATAACCAATATTATTCATTCCTCCCTGAACACTGGAATTGTTCCTGAAGCACTGAAAAAGGCTTCTGTTATCCCATTTCCCAAAAAGCCTGGTGCAGACCCCAATAACTTTGATAATCTTCGCCCTATATCAAATCTCCCCTTTATTTCAAAAATTCTTGAAAAAGTTGTCGCCGCCCAGCTTCATTTACATCTCAATGACCATAATCTCTATGAACAATTTCAATCTGGATTCCGCCCCAATCATAGCACAGAAACTGCTCTGTTAAGAATAACCAATGACCTACTGATGGCAGCAGATTCTGGTCTCCTATCCATTCTCATCCTGCTTGATCTTAGTGCGGCGTTTGATACCATTTCTCACAATATTCTCCTGAACCGGTTAGCTTCCATTGGTATTAGTCATACCCCCCTTGCCTGGTTTACCTCCTATCTCTCAGTTTATCCAACTTAAATCCCATTCTTCAACTCTCTTTCCTGTTTCTGCTTGTGTGCCCCAGGGTTCAGTATTGGGGCCTCTTTTATTCATTATTTATATGCTTCCTCTTGGTTATATATTCCGAAAATATAATATAAATTTCCACTGTTATGCCGATGACACCCAGCTCTACCTTTCTTCTAAACCCAATTCATCCCTCCCACCTACCTCCCTCTCAGACTGTCTTATTGAGATTAGATCCTGGTTCTCCTCCAATTTCCTCAAACTTAACAGTAATAAAACTGAAGTTTTACTTGTTGGTACACCATCTATCTTAACCAAATCCCACAGCTTTTCCATTAACATTGAAAATTCTCCCACCCTTCCCTCCCCTCAGGTTAAGAGTTTGGGCGTCATACTTGATAATACTCTTTCATTCCAGTCTCACATTAATTACACAATCCGGTCTGCTTACTTCCATTTACGTAATATTAACCGACTCCGTCCCTTCCTTACCCCTCATGCTGCTGCCATCCTTGTCCATAGTCTTATTACATCCCGTATTGATTACTGTAATTCCCTCCTATTTGGTCTCCCTAAAAGGTCCCTTCATAAACTCCAACTTCTTCAAAATTCTGCAGCTCGGATCATAACCCGTACTCCGTTAAGTGCTCATATTACCCCAGTTCTTCAGCAGCTTCACTGGTTGCCCATAGAAGCCAGGATAAATTTTAAAATCTTACTTCTTACATACAAGTGTATCCATAAATCTGCTCCTTCATATTTGTGTGACCTGCTCCATATCACCACTGTTTCCCGCCCTCTCAGATCACCATCTGCTATTCATCTTACTGTTCAATTCAATTCAATTCAATTCAATTTTATTTATATAGCGCCAAATCACAACAAAAGTCGCCTCAAGGCGCTTTATATTGTACAGTAGATAGCACAATAATAAATACAGAGAAAAACCCAACAATCATATGACCCCCTATGAGCAAGCACTTTGGCGACAGTGGGAAGGAAAAACTCCCTTTTAACAGGAAGAAACCTCCGGCAGAACCAGGCTCAGGGAGGGGCGGGGCCATCTGCTGAGATTGGTTGGGGTGAGAGAAGGATGGAAGGTGTTCCGTCCTCACACCTTATTACTATGGGGAACAGAGCTTTCAGTCGCTCTGCTCCCCGGCTCTGGAACTCTCTTCCCCCTGCACTAAGAAATATTGACTCCCTCTCCGTATTTAAGACACAGCTCAAAACACATCTGTTTAAACTGGCTTATTCGTTTTAATGCTGATTTTATCTGTTGTTACGCTCTGTTTTGTAATTTTAACTTATTTTATGTATTTTATGACTACTGTTCCTTTTATTAATTGTGTTTTTTGTAAGGTGACCTTGGGTTTCTGAAAGGCGCCCTCAAATAAAATGTATTATTATTATTATTACAATACCCTCATTTCTTCCATAGCGTCTCATCATCATGTTGAGACGCTATGCATGTATCTGCTCACTGGATTGGTTCATACCCACAGTTCAAAATATAAAAAGGAAAAGAATTTGTGGCTTTTGTGCTGGTGGCAACCAGACGTAGAAGTTGAATGAACAAGTCAAGACTCAGATCTGTTTCTGATGGGAAAAGAGAAAGACGTGGAAGTCCACGTCTGCCACTGGAAAGAGAAAAGAAAGTGGCACAATACTGAAACACCCCTTAAAATGATTATTTATTGTTTGTTTGTTAATTTTATTTCAATCATGTAAACAATATACAGAAGTTCATTTAGCAAAGAAAAGAAAAAATCTATACAAAATAAAGAAAAATACATTTCAATATGGCTTCACCTGTTCTGATTCAGCTACATATGGAAAAGGAGTTTATGTTTAAGTTTTCGTAATCAGGACTTTGTGCTGTGTTATAAGGACTATCTCTAAATTATTTAAAACTAGAAAAATTTGCATTTCCTGCGAAAATGCTGTGTGGATGCCTTAACGCTGAAGTTTCCTGCTGAAAAAGCTGAAAAAGTTGAAAACTTGCAAAAAGTTATATGGCGGTGAAGAAACTGAAAATTCTGCTGAAAACAGGTGAAGAAGCAGAATTTTTTGCTGAAAAGTGGTGAAAAGCCAAAAATTCTACTGAAAGGGGTAAAGACAGAGAAATTGTTGCTGAAAAGTGGTGAAATCTTTTTTTTGCCATGAGCAGGATTCGAACCTGGCCCTACTAGTCTCAAGGCGGCTACTTATCTCACTAAGCCAAAGCTACTCTCAATGAGTCAAACTCATTCTCAAGACGAGGTGGAGAGACGGACAATTCTGCTGAAATGAGCAGAAGCTGCTGAGACTTGTGCTGATAAGAGGAGAAAAGGCTGAAAACTTTGCAGAAAAGAGGTGAATCAGCAGAATTTCTGCTGAAAAGAGGTAAAGAAGCAGAAAGTTGCGCTGAAAAGAGATGAATCAGCAGAATTTCTGCTCAAAAGAGTTTTTCCTGAAAACAGCTGAGATTTGTGCTAATAAGAGGTGAAAAGGCTGAAAATTTTGCAGAAGAGGTGAATAAGCAGAATTTGGGCTGAAAAGAGGTGAAAATTCTGAAAATTCTGCTGAAAAGAGTTCAATCAGCAGAATTTCTGCTGAAAAGAGTTCTGCAGAACTCTTTTCAGAATTCTGCTGAAAAGATGTTTTTGCTGAAAATAGCTGAAAAAGCTGGGATTTGTGCTAAAAAGTGGTGAAAAAACTGAACATTTTGCTGAAAAGGGGTGAAAAAGCTGAAATTGAGTTAAAAAAGTTTAACTGTTAACTGAAAGAAATGTTGCCATAAGCGGGATTTGAACCCGGGCCTCCCAGTCTGAGAACGGATGCTCATCTCACTGAGCTAAAACACAGGTCAACACGGCAAGGAAAATCAGTGACGCCACTGATGATATGGCAGAAATGGGCAAAAAATATTGCAAAAAAAATTCAGTATCTCAAAAAGTATAGAAGTTATAAGCACCAAAAGTCATAGAAGGCATTAGCAGAAATAGCAGAATTTTTTAAAGTTCGAATGGCGAAAATCGGATAAAAACTGTGGGAGTAGTTAAGTGCCAAAAAGTGTACGGAAGCAACTAGAAAATAGTGGAATAAAGAATAAAGAGGCTGTGTCCGAATTCAGGGGAAGGATGCTCATAAGGACACTACCTACCTACGTCACAAGGTAGTGTCCTTAGACGGACGGGTAGTCAGGAAGTGAGCGGCTTGGACAGCCCCCTTTTTTTCTCCATAGAAACTTTATTGAACAAACAAGGAGTATCCAACATAACAGATGGGCTGTGGACAGCCTCCTAGCCTTCAACTCCGCCCTTACTTGCGTGTTTTTCCGATCGCTAGCGCCACAGCGCGAAAACTTTAAAATGGACCCAGAAATGTTGCTCCGTTGTTTGGACAATTTTATTTCTCGAGGAGCTAGAAAAACCTTATCGTCAATAAGCCGCTTGCTTTGTACCTTAGGCTCATCAGAGACAATCATATCCAGGTAAAATAATTTCCTTTAATCTACACGCATTTAGGAATTACTTAGCTAATTACACGGATAATTGAAATATTGCCGGCGTTGTGCCAAAAAAGTGTTCGCCTGCCAAAACTGATTTCCAATGTTTCCGAGTGTAATATGTGTAATATCTTTATGTATATTGGTAAATAGACTTCGGTGAACATGGTTTACTAAGGGGTTTTACATATACAATAATTACCTGTTGTTCAAGTATCTTTATAACTCTGGTTATAATGTAGGTACAATTGATATATTTGTTGCGCTGTCTGCTGTCCTCTTGGCCAGATTACTCTTAAAAAATAAATTTCTAATGTCAATAAGATTTTTTTTTTTAACTGGATAAATAAAGGATATATAAAAGTCACTGCCAAAAACTGATTGCAGCTTCTACCTTGTTACAGGAATGTTGCTGGTGGCTCAAAGTGACTTGATATCACTAATGAGGGACACATTTGACATGTTTCACGTATTATAGACCAACAAGTTATTCATAGCAGGTTAAATACGAGCAATCAGTTTAGGGCAAAACCGGAAATCATTTTTGGCAGACGATCATTTTTGGCACAACATCGGTCATTCTCACACATGTATTGTATCATATAAAATATATAAACTAAATATCTTTGAAACGTATAGAATCTAATCTTTTGTTTGTTTGTTTTTTTACATAGCACTTTATCAAACTGTTGTCTGCTCCAGAGTTACAAGTATTATACTAATAATATAGCATCCACCATCTCCTGCTTGCATATCTCTGTAAACATCTTAGTGGTGTGGCAGCCACGAGTGAGCCAGCCCTGCAAACCCTGTGGATGGACGATGCAGTGGACAGTGGGAGGAAGCATCCTAAAGCTCTTTGCAGACCACCCTGTGTGATTCTCCACTTGCCCACCAGAAAAGACAAACCGCAGGTCTCAGTTGCAGCAGCCCATCCATGTCTGATCTTGCTCGGGCAGATTCAGCAACACTGCCAGAGACTTCCTGTAATCTATTACAGTTGTTAAAGAAACAGTCCAGGAACAGGTCACTCAGGTTAATCCTGTGTGAACAACTGTAAATGTTGTTTTTTCATCTTTACATACTGTGTATTTGAAATATTCTTGTTTAATTGTTATTGTTATTTACTTTATTGCTATCAAATAAATATCCAAGTAATATTGTTCAAAGTTAGTGTTATGTTCATACGTGTTACAAATCCCTGTAAATCAAATTGAGTCCAGTGACAATTACTGTTTGTTTGAATCAATTTATTAATAACATAAAACCTTAAAACTAATGCAACACATATAACAATGTAACAAATATATTCAAATAAATAAATTTCTCAATACATAACTCATATGGGAACTAATCTTTCTAGAAGTGAAAACAGTCTGTCCGTCCTCTCCCTGCTCTCCTCTCCTCAGCCTCTCTTTGCTGCCTCATGTCCTCTCTGATGAGGTCTAGCAGCTCATCATCTCTTTTCCTCTTTCTCCCTGTCGTAGGTGGCTGAGCCGCTTCGTCATCGCTGTCGTTTTGGTCACCCACTGCTGTGCTTGGCCCTGGAGTGTCCTCAGGGAGAGAGTAAATTAGGACAGGAGGCTTAATGGAAGGCATCTGTCCTATCACCTCATCCATGAGGGCAAACCAGGGCCAAGTAGCAGCAGTGGGCTTCCCACTGACCCCCTCTCCTGAGCCTGGATACTTGCAATCCTAAAGGCAGAGGAAATCAAAAATGACAGCAGGCAAATAAAACACCACAACAACTCTTAGTAATTGCACATTTATTAACTTGTGTTCTTAAGAATTATCTTCTTGATAACACACATACGTACTTTTATATCTTTAAAGTTATCTCATGTCTTCTGGCCTGCAAGGGGTGACTTTCCCCTGCAGACCCATCTTCTCCAGAATTGTCCTGATCACACACAACAAATAAGAGAAGAAAGGAAACCATGGCAACTATGTTAATCCCTAAACCCAAAGGTTTTCACAGCAGAACACCAGAGGAACACCGTCTAGACATCACAGGTTCTGTACAGCAGCGGTCCGTGAGTCGTTTGGTACCGGGCCACGAGAGTGAAATTTATGGTTTTCAGGGTTTTATCGTTAACTCGGTTTCCTGAGTCTTTCCCTTGTTGTAGTTGTGTGTCTTATTTTGAAAGAAATATTTACACGTTACCATAGCGACCAGAGAGCATTAAGCGGCAGAGAGGAGGATGTTACTGTCAATATTGGCGCATTTTCAGGAGGACACTGCTAATAAAGTTACACAATTACACAGTACATTCACGTTTATTATTATATTTACAAAATACCACAGTTTTTGTCTTGGTCGGATCATTTTATGTGGTTGTATTTATCCATGATACCTTAAAGGCCGCTCCGTGTCTGACATGAACCGGTCTGTGGCGCAAAAAGGTCGGGGACCGCTGCTGTACAGCATGAGGGTTAATAGGACCGCACTCATATGAATATGATGTGTAAAATGATTTATTCTTGTACATCCACGCCGTAGCGGCCCAATTCTTCACCCCAGTGAAGAAGTGATCGTTTTCTCCTCGTTGTAATAAATTAAGCCGTTTGGTCTTTGTTCCCCACAACATATCACCAATTCGAAAAATCAAAATTAGCTGTATGTAAGCGGCAATACATGAAAATCTCGGGACCCCGATACAAGCTGGTTTACTGGTTATTTTAAAGAAAAGAAACATGTCTATGCAGATGCCCAAAGCTTAACAAAACGACCGATATAACAATTTAACTTTTGTACAACCAGATTTTCATATACTTACATTTGAAAGTGTTTTCCTCTCCTGCTTCGACAACCATCGTTATCAGAAACAAATCTCCTCTATGACCCGCAATGACTCCTGGGATATAGTAGGACATGAAGGATACATCGGACCATCCTTAGAATTCAGGGCAAAGTAGGACGCATTTGTCGCAACATTTTGAGTACCCTTTGAATTCGGACAGCCTTCGTCGCGTCGCCGCGATGTCATTGCCTCCAGATATGGCATTGGCGCATCCTTCCCCTGAATTCGGACACGACTAACCCTCAAATTCGCGTAAAAGTAGGACACATTTGTCGCCACATTTTGAGTGCTCTTTGAATTCGGACAGTCCTCGTCGCATCGCTGTGACGTCATTGCCTCCAAATATGGCATTTTAAGCATCCTTCCCCTGAATTCGGACATAGCCAGAGAAACAGGAACTCAATAGTGTGGATGCCTTGAGGCATCCACACAATGATGACATTGTGAATATGAAACACTCTGTGTTATATTAAGATACACATCTTTATGGAATGAAGTTTTGGCATTATAATGACTTTTTTTTTTTAAAACTGCCAGGGCTTCCATATTATTATGTTTGCACTGGAAGGTGTCTGGATAATGGCTGCACACAAGAATCACAGGGGCCTTCTGACACAGGAGCTCTGTTTCCCAGCTTGCATGCCAAAGTGTACGTGGGCAAGATACGCAAACCTAGAGTTGCTCCCAGTGCATTCATTAGACTGTGAATGTGTGTGAATATTCGACAGAAGGCGCTCAGGCATAGAAAAAGTCAATGAAGCTGGTGGTGTAAAGTGCTTTGAGAGCTCAAGCAGAGTTCAGAATAACTATATTAGAACCAATCCATTTACCACTGCACCCACCTGGATTGGCACAAACTCATAACTTTTATTTGACTTTTTTTCAAGCTGTGAATATTTCATCATTCAGGGCTCTAGAGTGCGACCAATTTGGTCGCAAATGCGACCAAATTTTTCAGTGGTGCGACTAAAAAAAAAAAATTTGGTCGTACTGGTGCGACCAAATATTTTCGGGTAACAAAAAAAAAAAAAAATCTCTGCAACTCTCCGTGTGGTCAACAACAGACACACATTATGCCCCTATCGTGGACTAAACCAATCAGAGATAGTCAGGGGCGGGACCTCTCTGATTGGCCATGGTCCAGTTGAAAGTGCAGGTGGAAGAGAGAGGTGAGTAGCTTGAATAAGGCGATATCGATTCATTAACGGATTCCACACAAAGACGTAAACACAGAGCAGATCCGACGCATCAGAATCAGCTTTGTCTTTCTCGGCTTTCTCACCCGATGGCCCGAACACGGACACGCTGTCGGAGCTCAGCGATTCTGATGCGTCGGGTCCGCGCTGTTTCCATCTTTTTTGCGCTGATTCTGAGCTGCAGGTTTTGTCTCTCCAACCAAAATTCACCGAGCCAGCAGCAAAAGAAGCAGCAAACTACGCTTCACATTTGATCAATGTCGTCATGAATTCCCTCTGACTTTTGCTGTTTTGCTTCCACCACGATAAAAATCACACTTCATGCACAGCTCTCTCTCTCTCTCTCTCTCTGTACTTCAAGAACAGTTTCCCGTCTCAAATCTCTGTTTTCTGCATTATCCATTCGCTTATTACCCACCAGTCTACCGTTGTTTACAGCGCTGTCGGCCGCTGTCTTTTTCTTTTCTTTTTCTTTTTTTTCACTTAAATGACCTTGGACAAGAAAGCCTAATTTCTGCTGTTCAATACTGAAGAAATTTAAACTTTTTAAAATTATGCAAAATTGCAGAATATTTTTAAGGTTATCTGCTATAAAACGCCAGACCAGGAAAATCTCCTTCATGTTTTTCTGTGTTTTATTCTCAGTTACTTTGACACAAAGGCATCTGCTGTGATGTTCACAATTCTGATGAAGTCTCACATGTATCAGTACTGATAAATGATCAGAATTATAATATTTCTGACTGTCTGAGGCTAAATTGAATCGAATCAGGACTTTGAGAACCGGAATCAAATGGATTATAGAAATCAGTGATGATACCCAGCCCTAGTGAGCAGCCCAGGCCCAACAGAAGTGGATGTAGCTGTGGGTAATAAGAAAAGATGAAAAGAACTATTGATAACTTTTGTGTTAAGTTAAGGACTGATCCGTCTGAAATTCATAGCCAGCTCTGACACGGTGCCATCAATCTTTGAATGCTGAAAAAACAGCAGTGTATCCAGAAAACACATTATATGCTGCAAGCACTGCCGTGTCCCCTCTCCCCACTGCCTTTCAGCAGCAGGCAGCAGCAAACAGGTCGTCAGAGGAGCCAAGATGATGATTAAGTTTAACATTTTCTACAATATTGACAAAGCAATTTAAGCACAAGTTTGTTAGTTAATAATTTAGAAATGAAAATTGTCTGTATGGACTTCCCCCCCAAAGAAAGTGCACATGTAAAACTACGGTGTTAAGCGATGCGGTTGAAAAATTTGAGTGCGCCTAACTTTTGTGCCGGTACGCCTAAATTTTTAAAGTTAGGCGTACCGGTGCGCCCATGTCAAAAAGTTAGTCTAGAGCCCTGTCATTAAATCTGATTTAGAAGGTTAGTTTTTTAACTGTGAATAATTAAAATATGAGAAAGACAGAAAATTGTGAAGGTTAATTTCTGCGTCTTGGGTTAAACAAAATGAAGCAGTCCAATTAAAAAACACTTGTTATTTAAGATTTTATATTTATGAGGTGGTGTTTTTATAATCGTGATTAACTATATCATATATCAGAAACTATTGGTATAACTTGTTTCCAAATTATGACTCGATTTATTAATATGATGAGATTGTTACTTATTACTTACGGCACACTTTTTCCATATAATAGTCAAAGTCAAAGTCAGTTTTATTTGTCAATTTCTTCAAATGTACTTGCCATACAAAGGAATTGAAATTACGTTTCAAACTGTCCCATGCGTAGACATCGACAACAATAAAGTGCAGATGCACAACAAAAACAGTCCTAACAATAAGGTAATATTAAAAAAAAAGAAAAAGAAAAAAAAAAAGGTGCAGGTAATCTTAAGGCATTATAGGTAACATACAGGATATAACAAGACAAGACCTAACATATAATAAAGTGTTCCAACAGTGTGCCCTGGAAAGTAGTATACAGTAATAAGTAATAAGTAATAAGACAATAGGCCATAATTAGGCGAAGCTGGTTTTTGTTGTTACTGATTTTGATGGGAGGTTTGGGTGATGGGTGTGTAGCAGTGACTTCTACAGTCATTGATGTGTACAGATGTCGCCTTCTGATCAGGCCCCTCTAGCACAGGACTCGGTTTCCCAGGTTACGTTGCTTCTTGTGTGTCCGCCATATTGCCTTCGCCTAAACGCGCTGGCTGGATCGTCTCTTACAACTGAAAATGTAAGTATGGAAAAAATGGTGTTTCCACCTGGATCCCTGCTTCGCTCCTGTGTCGGAAGTTGTGATTAAAAAGCTCCAGGCGTCAGTTTGCGGTTGTTTCACGCTGTTCTCTGGAGGCTGGACAGCCGCACAGCTCAGCTCAGGACAGCGGTGCTCGGCTCTTCGTCTGTTGTTGTTTTCCCCTCTGTCACAGCCACAAATTACATTCGTGACTCCGTTCCGAGAATTTTATTGAATAACTCGTCGTATAATTGTGTGTGCTATTTAAAGGGAAACGAGGTGAGTGTCCGCCACGATCGTGCGGTCTGTGTTCAGCTCCTTTCTGGCGTTAGCGCTGCGAGGAGCAGCTAGCCTCTTCGGTAGCCCGTGGTTAGCAGCCGAGCACCGTGGATTCATTGAAATCTGTGCGCGAGGTCTGCCCGTGAACCACAGTTGATGAGCTAACACTAATAGCTTGGTGGAAAATGAATATTAGAGTCGACTCAGCTGCCTGTGCGTTTTAGAAAACCTGTGTAAATGCTAACAGCCGTAGAAACCGTGTCTAATTTGAATGTGTGCTGCACACACGGTTTTGTTTATGGACACAGATTAATGATTGCAGTACAAACACGTCATGGATCGTGTACTGGTACTGGTCAACGCAGCCCCAGTTTTACGTCCCATTGTACTGTGTTTATTGATGTTTTAGGCTTCATATGTGGAAATGTTGTGTAGCTTGCCTTTCAAACCGCTCGTTGTGTTTTATGTGAACCACCCCCATTTTCACCTCTTTAGTACTGGGTATCGCAATGCATTTTGGGTAGTCTTTGCCATGTTGTTGTTCACGCAAAACCAAAACAAAGACAGAGGCCAACAGGTAATAAGGAGCAAAGCTGCAAACACCCAAATGAGCCACAGGAAGGAGACGCAACAGCAGCGTGACAAGACAGAGAAATAAGGCCAAGCAGGGAGGCACAGACGTTTATATTGAAGCTTATTAAGGTCTTCATTACATTTCATTCTTTACATTATGACAGTACACTGTAAGACAGACACACATATATACAATATAACATTCTGACAAGAAAAACCTCTCAGACCCACGACAAAACAGCCCCATATAACACAAATATCACTGGTTTCTTGTATTATCTGTACATATACAAACTGTTATTAGGAGTGATCCATATGCTCAGGTTACACAAACCCATGTGTCGTGAGCACCAAACACATCAGCCCAGTTAAGAATTAGAAATAATTTTCCATTTTTCAGTGGAGTACCACCTAATGTGCATGGAGTCGTTATACTGACCCCGTGATGTCATTTGTTTGCGACATGTGAAATGCCTGCTGTTTGGCGTATGAGTTTTCATCAGACACCACAGTGTTGTTTTTTGTGTATCCTTTTCCCTTGTTGTCCAGTTTCGGCTTGGCTTGGATTATCGTGAAGGAGTCGTGACTCATCGAGCGACCCTACTGACTAGCCAATCGGTGGGAGTCTGTTGACACCACATTTTCAGATCGCTCGGCCAAATAAGTACTAAAAAAGTATCTAGTAACAAGTTCTAGCACCTAATGGAAAAGCCTAAAAACCGAGTTGAGTCGAGCCAAGCCAAGTACTGGGGTATTAGTACCTGTGTGGATACCAGTGAGAGGTATACAAGGGCTTCTGTGTGTCCGAGGTGTCATGATGGTACCCACTCATAATCATTTCATAGACGGGTTTCCCTTAAACAAAAGCATACAATTTCTCTTTGCATTAGCTGTGATGCAGCATCCCTGCATCATGTAACCATGTAACAGTTGGATGTGTGCTTTAAGTGTAAAGATGACATCTAATAAGGATCACACTGAAGCGTCTAAATATGGGTGGGAGGTATGAGATTTTGACTATACCGCTCTACTGCGATAGCGCATGTTGATGGTGTCATCAAGCTGTGCCTGTTTTGGTCGAAAGCGTCGCAGCGGCTGTAAGCAATATCATTTGGAAATTATGCTGTGTGACAGTAATAGCGAAGAGACGAAGCACGTTTTGGAATATGAGGAAAGCCAGAAACTGCACTTCCTCCATTTCCGTACCATTGATTCATTAATGTTGAATTCTCTCGCAGCTGCTCTATTCCCATGTTGTTCCAGTATATTAATGACTAACCTCGTATTGTGGATGGATTATCTCAGTTGTTCTCCTGACTGAAGTTTGGTCCGTTTACAGCATCCTGCCATGCAATTGCATTTGTCCCTATCCATCGGGAACCCTCACGTTAACTTTTATCGAGTGGAAAAAAGTTAGCGTTCATCCTCCAGCTTCACTGTGTTTATGCTAACATAGCTGTGTCACTAGCGATCACGTAGCACATCATTATATACCAGCTAGTCCAACTTCAGTAACCCTACAAACGTCACTGCTGTTTAGTTTTCTGTCTTCATTTATGTTGGAAGTGATAGCAGAGCTGTACGTTTGAATGTTGTCAGAAATCTCTCAGTCAGGACATGCTATATCATGTTTAGGTGGAAGCTAGCGAGCTAACTTCCTGCTAACTTCTAACTCTGTTAAATTTAATAAATACTGTTTTCATGGATGCCTGGATGTTAAACTTAATTGTTACACCTGGTAAAGCAGCAACGCTGATTATTTTATTACAGATGAAAGAATTTAGACAGTTTTTAGCTCTCAGTGATGCCGCAGTGTTCGTTTGACTTTGGGACCTGAAGGTGAGCCGGTAGCCGTAATCCTCCAACAATCCATCAAGCGGTGCGGCTTCATAGCTTAACAAAGTCGTGCTAAAACATTTTTGACAGATTTTTGAGTGCCGTGTAGCACATAAAATCGGTTCGAGGTCAGTTAGTGCAACTGGAATTCATACATAAGGTGCACCGGATTATAAGGCGCACTGTCGATTTTTGAAAAAATTAAAGGATTGTAAGTGCGCCTTGTAGTGCGGAAAATATAGTATACAGAAGAAAAGAACATATCGTGAGATATATTGTTACCGCACATGCTTCAAATTATACCGCGATATGGATTTTAGGCCATATCGCCAAACCCTACGTCTAGATAAAACAAGACCATAAAGATTCCTAACAACCCTATTACATCTAAAGAGTTATATTTGTTAAAATGATAACATGACAATGAAATGCTGTTGAAGGCGATGTTTCCAACTGCTATCCAAGAAATGCATTTAGTTGCTTCAGTCTGGAAAGTAAAAAAAATCTTAGTCCTTTCCATGAATGCAGACTATAAAGAGAGCATGCAAGAGACGAGTCCCTCCAAGAGTCCTGAATTAAAGTCTGTGAGAGAATTCAGCACCCACAAGTTTAAACAGTATTTTAATCTGCATGCCCCGTCTGCCTGTCAGCGACACCTGAATTTCCCCAGTGAGGCACAATAAAGGATATTTCTATTCTGTTCTGAGCTTAGATGGTGATTTGATAAAATAGACACTGTAAACACATTGTTTTCTAATTCTATAAAAACTTACTGGCAGCTTAACTTACTATATTAATGTCAATGTAATGTCAATGATATTACTCATTGGCATTACAGATTACATGTTTATGTGTGACAATAGAAAAGTGTGCTGTGTTTACCATTAACTTGGAGTCACTAACTCGTTATCATTGATTTGCAGAAGGGTCTCCATTTTTCCTTTCTGTTTCTCAGAGGTCCAGTGATGACTCAGACAGTTCAGACCAATGGGGTCCAACCCCTCAGCAAGACTTGGGAGCTGAGTCTGTACGAGCTACAGAGGACTCCACAGGTAATCATTAATACCACCTCATCACAGTCAGCCTGTGGCACGGCTGTGTTTGTGATTGTTAGGCCTGGTTTGTCTTGGTGCTAACCTCAGTCTGTGTGCTTCCTTCTGCCACACACAGGAGGCTATCACAGATGGACTGGAAATAGCAGTGTCACCCAGGTCCTTGCACAGTGAACTTATGTGTCCTATCTGTCTGGACATGCTGAAGAACACAATGACGACCAAAGAATGTTTGCATCGCTTCTGTGCTGATTGCATCATCACAGCTTTGAGATCTGGGTGAGTGTTGAAGCTTTAGCTCCTGTATCTGCACGGGAACACCTGAGTAATATGACCGTCACAGCTGGACAGAGAGAGCAGCAGTGAAGTCACAGGGCATCTGTGCAACCTGTCAGGAAGCCTGTGTAGCCTTCCATGATTGGTATTGGTTAAAGCGAGCTTTAACGAGTTAACGGCCAAATTTAGCCCAGGAAATTAGTTTCAACTTTTTATCAATGAGTTGCTCTTTCCAAATCCACTCTCTCTTTAAATGGCACTAAAACATGGCTAATGAAACACATTGCACCCACGTCACAGGATATTATATATTGTGTATATATATATGTATATAGTGTATTATGTTACTTATTTTTCATTGTTTGTACTTATTTGTATTTTTTGTATTTTCCTTCTGATATCTGTACCTGAGCTGAGGTAACGCAAAAATTTCCCCATCATGGGATCACGACGTGGGATCACTTATCTTATCTTATCCTATTATCTGCATAGTAATGATACAGCACTGAGACTGGTTCAAAAAGCCAAAGCTTCTCACCTAAAGGTTGACGTGTGAGGGTGACCATCTTACAATCACAGCACCTGCTTCCCTCACACTTGCAGATATAGGCATTAAGCATTCAGATGCACAGTAACAGTCTGAGCATCGTCTCATGCTGATGGGCTAGCACGGCCTCAGTGTGGTATGAATTTTCCTTGTTTTCGATATACTGTTTTCACATACTGTCACTTGGTCTGTTGTTGCTAGTTTACATGTTGTTGTTCAGGCTTTCACAGGTCACGGGTTTTGCTTTCATAACACCGATACAGACGCTAGAAAGCAACTAAGATGTTGTGCATGATTACCTGTTGTTCATGTGGAAGTGGCACTGATGCCGTTTGCTGTCTCCACAGTAATAAAGAGTGTCCTACCTGTCGTAAGAAGCTGGTGTCCAAGAGATCGCTGCGCCCAGACCCCAATTTTGATGCTCTGATTAGTAAGTGACGTCAGGAAAGCTAAATTTGTGCTTTACATCCACATGTTGATGGTTTCTTAATGCACTGCAGGAAGAACATGTTGTGTCATTTTCACTCAACTGTGGAAGAAGCAGAAACTTGGCAGCATTTGTATAATGAAATCAGCAACAAAGATCAATCCATAAATAAGTGAATGGGTTCATCAATACACCTTTGTTTCCTGTGACACGATGCCAGCAAGTGTTCAGTTACACAGCGATGTTGCTCCAGAGGTTTAAATAGTGCCAAGTCCTTATTTAAAAGTGCAGCAGATGTAGGGACGAACGAGAGTTTCTGCTGCTTTGTTTTCTTTGCTCTGTACCGTCTCCCTGAGGGTAACGGCTCGTACTGCAGAAAAGACAGTTTTATGATCCTGATGAATCACAATCTTTTTCATATTTTGACTGGAGAGACTGGTTCTCTTTGTAGTCTTTGAGCTAATTTCTCACAGAAAAAGCCAACACAACCTTTCCATTTAAAAAAAATGTATCCATGTAGATGCCTGAGTATTTATATGAGCTAACCTGCTGTGTTGTACACCCATCAATTACCACTGAGTCATGTGCACATCCTAAGGTCACAACAATCAACAATTCTCCAAAATCACTATTTGGTTCATACTCAGGTTTTCTTTACAGAAACATGACAAATAATACAAAAAAAATATTTTTTAAACACAGCCTTCATTACCTGTAAGTAGAGCTGGGCGATAAAACGATAACGATATGTATTGCAAAATAACTTTTTCTTGATAGAAAAATTAAACTATTGCGATAGGTATCTCTCTTGTCCTCTTAAAAAAAAAAGAAAAAAAAGAACAGCCAATCCAAATTAAGTAGCGCAGAGCCGAACCAATCACAGCCGCAGCGTCACGTCACGTGACTTGTTACGTACAGCACAAGCGCCAAGGCGCACATGTGTATTTGTTTTTGCAGCCGTGCTGCCCGGGTAATGAAGGAAAGGAGTTTGCCGACTAGAGAAAAATCAACCGACAGCGTGAGCGAAGGTTACCGAAGAAAAAACAGATGATGGTTCCAATGCAGGAGAGCTTGTTGAACGGAAGGGCCACAGAAGTTCCGTAGTGTGAAGGTATTTCAAGTCTGACAAAAAACAGAGTAGCGCGCACTGTAAATTGTGCCGAAAGCAAGTCTGGAAATACAATAAAGCGGTGCATGCTCAATCTCTGACTGAAAGCGCTAATTCGTCATTCGGCTTTTTTCAGACTAAAGTCACTGTTAAAACTGTTTGAAAAGCTAAGCTATACAACAAGGAGAGATTGAGAATTTCCTTTTAGTTCTCAGTTTATTTGATATTGACAAAAGTTAGTCAATTTTGTCTGTTCTTCTGTAAAACGGCCTAAGATTTATTTTTAGAATTAATATTTTGTTTCTAAGTGGAATTGACAATTTAGTCTGTTTTGTTTGTTCTATTTTGAAACTTAAACGCTTTAGCGGCTGCCTTTTGTGTAGTTTGCAATATTTGCCTTTATTTATCTGAAACTGAAGTCTCATGTTCCTTAAGTACATCTACCCTGTTGAACTTATTATGGGAAATAAATATTTTAATTAAAACAAGCTGCTAATTATTTCACATTTTACTTGTGAGCAACGGCACATTTAAATCTTACAAATATAGTTATTTGGCTTATATCGTGATATATATCGTTATCGCCTGAAATGAAAAAAAAAAGCATATCGTGATATGAAAAATCTTATATCGCCCAGCTCTACCTGTAAGACACAAACAGTCTGAAAACATTTTATATATATATATATGTATATATATATATATATATATATATATATATATATATATATATATATATATATATATTTTAGGGGTGCAAGGATACACAAAATTCCCGGTTCGGTTCAATACTTTGGTGTCACGGTTCGATATTTTTCGATACAAAAAATGTTCATGCCTTTTAATTTGTCATTTATTAAAATTATAAATATATATTTTAACTCAAAAGTACAGTTTTTAAATTTAATGTTGCTGAAACAACAAAATAATAAAAAAAGAAATAAATCTATCAGATCGAGAAATCCCTCATCTTTGGAAAAGAGAGTTTATTACAGAGAAATGGCTCTTTCCAAAATAAAAGCTATACTATACCCTTCTTCTGGGGTATATTCTCAGCAGCATATTAAACATATCAGGTCCCCATAAGGAGAATCATGTGCTAACGGCTGTCTAAATGACTCGGGTAAAGTTTGTAGCATGAGTGCTTGTTGTTTTTGTCTGCTTCCACTTGTCTTTGCACTAGGATGATGTTGGCGTAAATGTGCAGTCATATTCGTTGTGTTCCCACTAGTGCTGTCAGCGTTAATCTCGTTAAAATGACATTAACGCCATAACGCGGCAGATCTCCCTTAACGAGTTACCGCGGATCACCCCCTGTGTGAGGCTGGACGGCGTCGACACGTTAACGAGCTAACTGCGCTAACGCAATAGTTCCCACCAATGTAATTGAGGATTGCGTGGCACATCCGACATACTGTTTTACTTTTATCCATCAGGGTCATACTTCACATGAAAACCAAAATAGTTCCAAACGCCAGATCTGAATGAGGGTGGGGGAGGTTCAATTTCGGGTAGCGTTGAGGCAGTTGCCATTAGGGCTGGGTATCGTCACTGATTTCTAGAATCGATTCGTTTCCGATTCACAAGGTCCCGATTCGATTCTATTCAATTCAATTCGATTCGATTCAATTAAATTCAATTTGAATCTGGGAAATTTTGACAGTCAGAAATATTATAATTCAGATCAGTACATTTACATATTTTTGTATCTATAAAAAGGAAGCTGACACATGCAAGACTTTATCAAAGGTGTGAGCGTCACAGCAGATGCCTTTGTGTCAAAGTAGCTGAGAATAAAAGACAGAAAAACATGAAGGTGGTTTTCCTGGCCTGGGATTTTATAAAAATATTCTGCAGTACATCAAAAACGAAAGAAAACCATTAATCAACATATGAACGTTACCTCTGACGTTACAGCGGTTTTATTAGAGACACCAAGCGTTTTGCATTTTGCATAATTTTAAAAAGTTTAAATTTGTTCAGTATTGAACGGCAGAAATTACGTTTTCTTTTCGGAAGTATGTAAAAAAAAAAAAAAAAAACAGCGGCCGACAGCGCTGTAAACAACAGTAGACTTGTGCGTAACAAGCAAGCGAATAATGCAGAAAACAGATTTTTAGACGGGGAAACTGTTCTTGAAGGAGAGAGACAGAGAGAGAGAGAGCTGTGCATGAAGTGTGATTTTTATCTGGTGGAAGCAAAACAGTAAAAGTCAGAGTGATTTCATGACGATGTTTATGTGAAGCGTAGTTTGGATCTTCTTTTGCTGCTGGTTCAGTCAATATTGTTTGGAGAGAGATAAAACTAACAGCTTTAGAATCAGCGCAAAAAGGGCGTGAACACAAAACGCGGACCCGCCGACAGATCAGAATCAGCGAGCTGTCGGCTTTCAGCCCCGACCGTGTCCGTGCAGTTGTTGTGCCAAAAAGTGATTGTCTGCCAGAAAGTGATTGCCGTCCGCGGGAGCGCGCGCAGCCGCTTAAAGCTGCAGCGCCCGTCGGGTGAGAAAGGCGACATCTCACTGATTCTGATCCGCGGGTTGCGCTGTGTGTTTACGTCCTTGCGCAGAATCCGTGTTCCTGCTCTCATTTACTGTCTTAGCTGTTTGGTGGTTGTTGAAATTTTGTGAGGTTTAACCTGAGATTCTGCCGTTTCGGGCAAAATAAATTTATATTAAAAAATCGATTCAGGATTTTAATGAATCGATTTCATGTTATCCAAGCTAGAATCGATTTTAATCGATGAATCGATTATTAAAATCCACCCCTTAGGGCTGTGCGATATGACCAAAATCTCATATCCCGATATTAAGACATCTATCGTCCGATAACGATATAAATCACAAAAATGTAACATTTTCTGTAAATTCTGTGAATGTCGGGCAGCTCGACTTGCGTGAAGTGTTTCCAGCTGGGCGTCGCACCTGGAGTCCAGTGTTTTAACTGATGCATGAAACGACACATTTTAGACATAGGTTGTAACGGCCGCTGCTTTTCTTTGTGAGTATTTATTACACAGCGTGCTGCGGGGAAAAGCCTGTTCTAACGTTTGAGTCTAAGGTTTATTTTTAGCACCTGACGGCTCTTTTTGCTTCTCATCCGTAAATACTCTGCATCTTTCACGTGATTCAGTTTATTTTGAAAAGTCTCAACAGGATCTTGAGCTTTATTGTGAAAGGTTTATGTGGAAAATAAACAAGCGGACACGAGGTGGTTTTACCGTCGTTGTTGCTAATGACAACGCATAAAAACAAGCGCTTGTCCGTCTGTAGTGTGGTTATATTAAACATAAGAGAAAGACAGAACTTTAGGAAATTAATATAGCCACTACAGTGACCATCAAAATAATGAAAAAATATTGCCGTAAACAGTTTATTTTGCGACACCACGAAACAAACGATAGCGTAAAATGAAACGATAGACGTTTTTATATCGTCATCCGATATATATCGTTATATCGAACAGCCCTACCACCCCTAGTTGCCATGTTGCAACGAGCTTAGCTTCTGTCTCACTAGCTTGCGCTGCGCTCAGTGGATCTGTGCTCGACAGTGCAGCCTAGGCGGAGTAGTCGAACGCAGATCCACTGAGCTCTTAACACAGACAGCATCGTCAGAAGAAAACTTGATAAAATAAATTAAAAATTTTGTATTGTTCGATACATATGCGTACCGAACCGAAAGCACTGTATCGAACGGTTCAATATCGATATGAGTATTGTTGCACCCCTAATATAAATATATATATATATATATATATAAAACATAGGTATTTCCTGTTCCTTTACGTGTGGACATGGTGTGTGAAGTCTTTCGATGGTAGGGAATAATCCTGCATTTATCTACTTTCAGGTAAGATTTACCCGAGCCGTGACGAGTACGAAGCCCACCAGGAAAGAGTTTTGGCCCGCATCAGCAAACACAACAACCAGCAAGCCTTATCCCACAGCATAGAAGAAGGGCTGAAGATACAGGCTATGACCAGGTAAAGGACACGTACAAATACTCCAAATACTCACATTAAACTCAGTCCATTTCAATGAATGAGAGTTACCTCTGTGTCAGACTACAGCGTGGTAAGAGACACACAGTGGAGAACGGCAGTGGAGCTGAGGATAATGGAGACTCGTCCCACTGTAGCAACGCTTCCGTCCACAGCAACCAGGTATGACGTGGTATACATGGATGCTTTCTGTGTACCGCTTAAGCCTCTCTTCCACTTGTACCTGTTTGGTTCAACTGGACTTGGTTTTAGGATTTTCCATTAGGTGTTATTACCTGGTACAAGCTACATGCAGGACTTTCAGGCTGCGTTGCTATAACAACCCCACCCACATTGACTCAGTTGTAATGGAAAACAACCTAAGCCGAGTGTAGTTGATTAGGCACTACTGGAACAGAGGCATTAGTGTCTTTGTCTTCATTTTCTTTATTTTAATTTAGAGCAGAACAACTAGGGCTGGGTGTCATCACTGGCTTCTGTCATCGATTCACAAGGTCCCCATTGATTCAGTGTTTACTCAGTCAGAAATATTATAATTCGGATCATTTATCAGCACATCTCCATATTTTTATATGTGTATAAAAACAAAGCTGACACCGTGAGACTTCATCAGAGCATCACAGCATCACATCAGATGTCTCTGTGTCAAAGTAACTGAAGATCAAACACAGAAAAACATGGAGATTTTCCTGGCCTGGCTTTTTATAGCAGATAACCTTAAAAATATTCTGCAGTAGATCAAAAACTGAAGAAAACCATGAATCATGACCATGTTTATCAAATGTGGAGCGTAGTTTGGATCTTCTTTTGCTGCTGATTCAGTGAATTTTGGTCAGAGCGACAAAACCTGCAGCTCAGAATCTGTGAGCTGTTGGCTTTCAGCGCCAACGGCGTGTCTGTGTACGTGCCGGCGGGTGAACGATCCACACTCGGTGTTTACGTCTTTGTGTGGAATCAGTTTACCTGCTCTCATTTAATGTTTCAGCTGTTTGATGGTTGTTGAAATAGTTTTGTGAGCTTTAAGCTGAGATTCTGGAGTTTCTGATAAAATACATTTATATTTAAAAATCATTCAGGATTTAATGAATCGGTATCACTTTATTCAAACTAAAATCTATTTGAATTGGGAAATCGATTTTTTTAACCTCCCCAAGAACAACGTTTACCAACAGACTGGTGTGACGAGTGAATTGCCACGACTCGACTCGGATTGACTGGTTCCCCATAAAGATAGATAGAGATGGATAGAATTTATTTCAAACTTGCAAATATAACTGAAATAACAAGAGAAAAAAGAAAAAAACTCTATGTCTACAGAATGTGTGTGCTTGAAAATGAGGCTGAAGTTTACACTTTTCCTGTTCCTATCCCCTTATTTCAAATTTCGTTACAGTCCAGAACCACCTGATGTGCGTGGTTGTTGTCATAGCAACACGGTTAGGCGTCTGTGGCATAATTAATATGCGCCACGTTGATGTACCTGATGCTCGATCTGTGGCTTCTCGTCAGACTCGGGGACCATGGTGTGGCTGGGTTTAAAAAAACAGCGGTTTTGATTTTCGTGAACAAGACGGTCTCATGACTCCTTGAGTGACGCCACTGAACAGCCAATCGGTGGATGCAATTTGGCGACGTCACATTTTAGTGCTCGCTCGGATCGTCCTGGAATCATGGCCAAGCAGTTTCAGTTTTAGTTACTGGTAACAGGAGCTGAGACCTAATGGGAAACCCTGAAAATCGTGGCGAGTGGAAAAGAGACGTACACACGAGTGTGAGGACCACAGTGATTTTTAGGATGGGTGTTCCCTTCACAAACGATCTCTCTTCATCTTTAACCGTGGTTCTGTAGGAGGCTGGGCCGAGCATCAAGCGCACCAAGACGAGCGACGACAGCGGTTTGGACATGGATAACGCTGCTGAGAACGGGGGCGGGGACTCGGTGATTGATGGTGGTGCCAGTGAAATAGAGCTGGTCTTTAGGCCACACCCCACCCTGATGGAGAAGGATGACGGTCACAACAGGTAGGCAGACACTGAATGTGTTAGCTCTGAAAATCCAGTTCCTGCACATATTCACACGAGTGCGTTTGTGTCTGCACAGTGTGGAGTTTGTCCCTCGCTACATAAAGACGTCCGGTAACGCCACAGTGGATCACCTGTCTAAATACCTGGCTGTGCGACTGGCTCTGGAGGAGCTGAGGAGAAATGCTGAAGCCAGTCCTGTTAATGTGGAGGCAGCTTCAGAGAAACAGTACACCATCTACATACCTACAGCTGGAAACCAGTTCACTGTGAGCACCCACACAGACACTCAGCTTTACTACACATATAGCTATCCTGTCTTTTTCACTGTGATCCACAGTGATTGGCTAAATCACACAGACGTGGACTGAAGGCTGGCGTCCCACAGAGTTCTGTAGGACCGGAAGAGTTTTTGCACCCACAGTATGATAATCTGGTGGCCATTAGCTTTTAATTTTTCCAATTTTTAATTTTTTTCTTACAGTGTTAGGGACTGGCGCAAAAATAAAACACGTTATATTGTATAGAATTATTATTACTATACCAAGGTTTAGCTTTGTGGTTTTATTTTTAAAGTGGAAGAATTCACTTTGGCTGTAGTCACCGAGGCACCACACTAGGGGGCGCTAACCACTTATTCACTTTTTTTAATCCCTGAGGAAATGATGTAAAACACTGGCACTTGGCACATTTAATGTAGACGTATGATGTTGTAAAGGGATGTGCACAAAGGTGAGACAGCAGGTTCAGCTTCTCTATGTGCAAAAACAGTTCACAGTAACAACAACAGATTCAATGGCTACATTCAAAATACTGTGTGATTCAGTGTGTTTGGGAAATGACGTGTTGAACTCTGTCCACAGGTTCTGAATGGTTCCTTCTCCCTGGAACTGGTCAGTGAAAAGTACTGGAAGGTCAACAAACCCATGGAGCTCTACTTTGCCCCTACTAAAGAACACAAGTAGACGGGCAGGAAAACACACACACACGCGCGCGCACACACTGACACACACACACACACACACACACTCAGAGGAAAATCAAATGCATGGACATGGCGACCTGTGCGGCACACAGAATCAAGAGCAGAAGTGTATTTCTGAAGGAGATGAACAGGGTTGACTAAAACCCTCAAAAGGACTCTTGTACATAGAAGAAACCCCTTGTTTTATATTATCTGTATCCGTGTTGTTTCTATCTTAGTATGATGTAGCAGATCAGAACAGCAGCCAACAGACTAGACTGCTGACAGTAACTGTGGATTCTCTCCAAACAAATCCAGGGTCCATCTATAGCGTGAAGTTAAAAGCACATGGGTATACTGTCTTCATCTGAATGGCCTTTAGGCCGGGACTCAAGGGTCTGTTTGACTTTGGAAGCGACCCTGCATCACATGGGTGACATGTGACTGGATGTAGGGCCTTAAAAACCAGGACCAGCTCTGTCCAAACAGTGTAGGAGCACACGATCACTGCCGGTGACCTCCAGGATATCAGAATGATGTGCAGTGTTAAAATGCCTGTGAACAGTTTCCCATGCATTAATGGGCCATGTAAGATGCATCTCACATGCATGGAAGTAAATAAAAGTAAATATGTGAATATGTGTTGCATTGAAATGTGTTTCTGTTAGAACACTCTTCTATATATAAATATGGTGGCACGGTTAGGTCCTGAGTTCGACTCCACCGTCCGGCCTTGCTGTGTTTTGTTTGTGTGGGTTCTCTCCCGGTACTCTCAGAACATCCCAGTTGGTTAGGTTAACTGGTGATTGTGAATGGCCCACAGGTTTGAATGGTTGCTCGCCCTGTGACAGACCTGTCGGGGGCGTGCCCCGCCTCTCGCCCTGTGGTAGCTGGGATACGCTCCAGCATCCCCGCAATCCTGATAAGTGGAAGAGAATCTTGCCACGTGAAAGTTTACGTGAAAATGGAATCAAACCAGCAGATTTGGTCGTCTTGTCATGTTGACGAGCACAGCTGGTTTATGAACCCTGATTTGAGTTGGAGAATCTCAGTTGCCCTGATCTGCTGCCAGTAGGAACAAACTGTCTTCTAATATCTGTGGCTGCTCTCTATGGCTCATCCTTTTATAAATGTCTTTTGTAACAGTATTTGTGATCGGAGGCTTGGACAGTTTGACCTTTACAGTATTCTGTTTGCTGAGGGTGGCTGTCCATCACAGGGAGGTTGGCTCGTTGCTCTCACAGACACACCCTGGAGAAATCTTTTGATACAGTTTGTTTCATTTTCCACCCAGCAGACAGGTTCCTGAGTGTTCAGAAGAGAAACTCCACCAAACGGGTGATTCATGAGTGAGTGGGAGTCTAAACGTGTACCGTAAATGTTGTGACTTTGTCAACTTGAGTTCAGACTGGTTCCCAGTTGGTACATTTCAACAAACCACAAACATGTGCAGAGTTTGAGCTGTGTTGCTGGCTGGTGGGCTCACAGTATGCTAGCGTGAGCTCACGCTCGGTTGCATGGACACTACTTGTGAGTGATTACTGAAATGTGTTGGTGAGAATGTGAAGGGAATAAACTGTCAGTACAGCCTGTGTCATGTCATAAACTTGTTTTCACTGATGGTGGGAAAAGGAAGTGTTCAGACACGGAACATGGAAATGATTTGGTGTCATTAGGGATGGGTACCGGTTTCCGGTGCCATGATGGCACCAGTTCTGACATAAACGGTAGTAACCAGACCAAAAAGCAGCGCACATTTCGGTGCTTTATTTCGGTGCTTTTTCTTTCTTGAGATGTCATACACTTTGGATTCTAGCCAATCATTTTACCTTTACAAGCATAGTAGGCGGGCCCAGGTACGTACGTTCTTTTAGAGCAGAGCTACATATTAAAAATGCCCAAGGCAAAGCGGTCAAAAGTCTGGCTGTACTTCACAGCAAAAGATGCAAACTCAGCAGCCTGCAACAAGTGCTTTAAGCCCCACGCCCCCGGTACCGCGAGCAAAAAGGAGGAGATCACGTTTAATCGGTTATAACACGGGGTGAGAAATATAAGTCCAGACGTGTGGTATCCACAGAAACCTCTGAATCTCAGCTAAAATGTCATATAAACCATTTCTACAACCACCAAACTCACCGAAAACAAGCCATGATTAAACGAGCAGTTATGTAAATGCGCACAAGTCCGCTAAACAAACAAGGCGAACCAGAAATTCTCCAGACTTCATGTAACCGTCTAAAGAAAAGCTGGTTACCTTCCAGAGCTATCACCAATTCCAAACACCAAGTTTCACCACACTCTGACCAAAATTCTCTGAATGAGCCGCAAAAGAAGACCACAAAAGCACACAGCGGCGCAAATGCGCTAAGACAGAAATTGGCTTACCGTCCAGATTTCCTCCGTTATTTTCGCCGGTAGCCATGTGATTATCAGCAGTTACCACGCCTACCTAGCCGCATCAGAGTCGTTTTCCGTCAACAACCTCCATTTTAGACCCACCTATAGACACGTGACTGGACAGACGTCACATGCAGTAAATTTGGGCCCACATGGGTTTTGGCATTACGTCTGATTGGTTGACGTAACGTGAACGTGACATCGTTACTGTGACTCTATTGGCTCAAACAATTAAAAAGAGGTGTCAATCATGCAAATTGACCAAAAGAAACCAAAGTTACAGCCCCTCAGAGTTTAAAGGGCCAGAGGCCAATTAAGCGCTCCATGGCAGAAAAGGCCCATTACCATGTAAATGTGTGGTTAATTCTTCAAAAACGCATTTTAAAAAAAGCATTTTCAGGCATGTTAATAAAATTAATTAATGACTGCTCTTAAATAAACAGCGCTGTAATTTTTCACTGTTTCACTTTAAAAACATAAATCTTTGCACAGATGATGGTTATATGTTGTTACGGTTCTTATCATTTTGCAGAAAAAAAGAGACTGCTAAAAATAAAAACATGAGAGGTTTTTGGATGAAGTTTGTGTTCTCCATTCTTTAAGCACCGGTTCGAGCACCGTTTAAGCACCGGCACCGTTTCAAAAGTACCGATTTGGCACCGGTATCGGATAAAACCTAAACGATACCCATCCCTAGGTGTCATACAAATATCATGTTTGATATCCTGTGACGTGTTTGCCATGTGATTCATTTGTCTTTAAAACCTGCAGCTGTTTAAAAAAATGGTATAGCACAATGCCATGTTTCTGATTAATATATAGTATGGGCTATATTAGATGAGTTGGAGAATCTGTTGACTTAAATAAATCAAAGTGCTCACTGCAAATAGAAATATTAGTATAAAAACGTCTAAATTATGGATAAAAGTTGGTGAAACAAAGTTTATAAAGTTTAGAACGACTCGTTTGTTTCCTAAACCTTGAAACTAAAAAACAACAAAGGTTCTTTTTTTGGATGCAGCTCATCTCAAGTGACGATTTGCTGCTATTCTTTTATTCGAGTCGATAACCAGAGAACGATCTTTCTGCACAGTCAATATAATTTGGGTTCTGGAGAGTGTAGATGACATTTTACTCATTTCTGCCATTCTAGAGAAAAAGGTAATTAAGCAAAATGTAGCAGCTGAAGGAATAGTAGAAACTAGTTGTTGCAACTAACCTCAGTGTTTGAGCAGATACTGTTTCTGTTTTGTTATACTGACCTATACATTGTTCTGAATAAAAATAGTTTGAGCAGAAATCAACACTGGACTTATGAAAGTCACAGAGGAGCGTTCCAATTCAAACATTTTCTGTTTTCCAACTTTAGCAAAGAAAATGGTCCCATTTCACAAAGTACGCTCACCATAAGAGTGGGTCAGAGAACCCTACGAGTCACAGCGTTACTCATGTTTCATTTAGGTCGAGTGTGTCTGATCAGCAGTGTGTGGAGCTTGTATACTGCATCCTTCTGTTTGGTCAATAAAGCTGAATCTCAGAGTTCAACATGGAGCACACAGTGCTGTTTCTGCTCTGTAATCATGTTTGACATCCTTTCAGTTCAGTGGAATCCAGTGTTACACGACCTCAGCATAGTGCTGAATACATCAGTGTAACTTCACATCAAAAGTATTTTTAATGAATTGGATTCGGTTGTCATATTTATGCAGGGGTCATTTTAAAGTTTTTTCCCCTGAACATTGGCTGATTCTATCATTTGTTCTGCTACTTGATGGTTAATTATTCATATTTTTTATTCAAGTCATTTGTTAGAAACATCGCTCACAATACCAGAATGTTAAACAAAATTAGCTTATGTTTCATTTAATTAAAATATTTTAATTAATGAGAATTATTTAATGATGCATTTAGTTAGTTTTGGCACATGTGGCTCTCCATAGACTCCACTGGTTTCTTGTACTGAGGAAGTCAGACTGCACCAGTAAAACAGTCCTATAAAGTCTCACATCTAGATGACACCCATAGATGAGATGGTGTTTTACTCCAGCTTGTTGCACAACAAACACTTAAACTTGAAATAAAACTTATGAATATTATAGTAAACACGATCATTATTTACAGGCATATCATGTCTAATACTTTACTGGGACAGATCAGCTCATCATCACTCACTGATAAAGCAGAAAGCCTCAAAAGGCGGTTCATCAAAGACCGTCCGGACGGCTCGGCTCATCCCATCACTACCAAACTCATTTTCAAATGTTTGAGCAAAACAACTACAGTAGTTTTATATGTATAAAAGGATTCAACAGAAGCAGAAAAGATAAGTGTTCAGCTTCGGCTCTTTATTCTTTTGTTGTTTCACATATACAAAGCATCAATGTAAGAACAGCCACGAATCAGGCTGAACCAAACACAGTTTTGGCATGAGTAGAAAAAAAAAGTGGACAAATATCTTCAGAAAGTTGAGGGTAAACAGGAACGTCATCCCAGCATGCACTAGGAGAGAAACAAACTTCATCTCCATCTCAACCTGGATGAGTCCGACTCTACCAGAGGAAAAGGGGAAAGATGGAGAGAAGACGGAGCAAATGGTGAGAGAGCCAACAGAGCAGCCGGGAAGCTGTTTAAAGGAGGAGCTGCTTTGCATCTGAGTGAGGGGTCTCTTTGCAGGGATGCCAAACAGATTGTGTGAGGTGCCAGCACCTTGCCGCCTGACTGACACCCAGCACTTTGAAATCCCAGAAATGCATGTGAAATCCAGAAAGTAGAAAAAAGTAGAAAGAAGAGCAGTTGGAAAAAAAGTCCCGTATAAAGACAGAAGTTCAGAAACACGATCAGCTGTGGAGTGACTGGACGCTGCAGGTTTGGCGACCATCAGACAGTCTTCCTCGCAGTCAGGACTCTCACGATAGAGCCAACTCCTCCCACTGCCAGAGCCTGAGGACGCACACAGATCAGGCAGAAAAGAAACATCCATAAACTTTTCTCTGCATTACGATTTGAGGGAATCGTCTGTGATTGTGATCAAAGCTCTGGCTTTGTGAACGTGGCACTAACCACTTAATGGAAACTGGTTTCGATTTCAGCAAATTTCCACTCTTAAGATTGTATTAGCTTGATGTTTATTAACGGAAATCACTAACCTTTTCATGCCACTGCAGCAGTACAGCACTACTGTTGTCAGAGGGCTTCTCAAAGCCTCTGTAGATGTATTTCATGAGCAGATCCACTCCTGCTTTGTCCAGAGAGCCCACGGCCTTCTCTATGTCACTGCTCTTGAAGCTGCTCAACACTTTGACCACCAGCTGCTCTGCTCGCTCCTATAACCACACATAAAGAGGGGGAGGATACTGCATATTAAAAAGCAGGTACCTAAATGAACACTTTCCATCAAGACACCTGAGCTCTCTCACATCATTTCAATTCAGTTTTATTTATATAGCCCCAATTCACAACAGTTGTCTCAAGGTACTTTATATTGCAAGGTAAAGACCCTACAATAATACAAAGAAAACAGCAAGCACTGTGAGGAGACTGGGAATGAAAAACTCCCTTTTAACAGGGAGACGATTCCAGGTGAATCCCCCTCAGAGAGGGCTGGGGAGGAAGACAGAAAAAAAGATGCGCTGTGGAAGAAGAGCCAGAGATGAATAATAACTCATAATTATACGCAGAGTGATGTATAAACATATAGTCAGTGCACAGTCAACACTCAGTGCATCAAGGGAAGCCCAAACCTACTGCAGGGTAACTAAGGGAGGATTTAGGTTAATTTGATCCAGCCCCAACTGCATGCTTTATCAAAGAGGAAACCTTTAATTTCAGTGTGGACGAGTAGCAGCTCTACTCTGAGCCTATCTCTAAGAGAGAGACAAGAAGAGGACCCCAGGATTACAGGCCTATGGCACTGACATCCCACGTCATGAAGACCCTGGAAAGACTTATCCTGGACCAGCTCCGACCCACAGTCAGACCACATCAGGATCCTCTTCAGTTTGCTTACCAGCCCCATCTCAGAGCCGAGGACGTCATCATCTATCTGCTCAATCGTGCCTACACCCACCTGGACCAGCCGGCGAGCACTGTGAGGGTCATGTTTTTGACTTTTCCAGTGCTTTCAACACCATCAGGCCGACCCTCCTGGGAGATAAGCTAACAGCGATGCTGTGGACTATAAATACCTCGGAGTACAAATAGATAATAAACTGGACTGGGTTAAGAAAATCACTGCACTCTACAGGAAGGGCCAGAGTAGTCTCTAAGGTCCTTCAACATCTGTCAGGCAATGCTCAGGATTTTCTATGTGTCTGTTGTGGCCAGTGCCATCCTCTATCGTGTTGCATGCTGGGGCAGCAGGTTTAGGGTTGACTTCCTTAAGCTGGCGTCTGAGAGGCAGCTATCGTCCAAGATGAAAACAATGCTGGACAATACCTCCCACCCATTCCATGATGTGCTGGCTAGTCACAGGAGCACGCTCAGTGAGAGACTAAGATTACCCATAATGCACCACTGAACGATACAGGAAATCATTCCTGCCTGTGGCCATCTCATTGTACAACTCCTCAGTCTAATGCACAGTACACACTGCAATAGCTACACACTGTTGCTCATGCTCTACAGTAAAATAACACATGACAAAGTTCACAGGTTAGAGTTAAATGTCCATCATATATATTTCACCTGTAATATTCTTGATACTTATAATTGAGCTATTTGTATATATTAGAGCTATTTCTCATATTTGTAAACTCTGTAACATATTGTATCATGTAATTCGTTTAGTCTGTTATTATTTAATATGCATATTGAAAGATATGTCTTGGTCAAAAATGACTCCAAGGTTCCTCACAGTGTTACTGGAGGCCAAGGTAATGCCATCCAGAGTAAGAATCTGGTTAGATACCATATTTCATGTTATCCGTCTTATCTGTCTTCATGGATAGATAAAGTTGGGTATCATTTACGCCTTCTGATGATGGAGAAGTGATGTATATATAATGTAAAAAAGAATTGGTCCTAGCACTGAACCCTGTGGAACACCATAATTAACCTCAGTGTGTGAAGAGGACTCTCCATTTACATGCACAAATTGGAGTCTATTAGATAGATATGATACAAACCAGTGCAGCGCAGTACCTGTAATACCTTCACTAAAGCAGTTTCTGTGCTGTGATGAGCTCTGAAACCTGACTCAAACTCTTCAAATAAGCCATCCCTCTGCAGATGATTGGTTAACTGTTTTTGAAATAATTAGCAATAAAAAGAGGTTTGACATGATCCTATAACTAGCTAAGACAGCTTGGTCAAGCTTTTTAAATAACAGCTGAGGCCCTGTGGTACATAGCTGATAGAGCGACTACGCTTCCTCCTCACCATCAACCAACCATCCTGTTTTCCCGGCTGCTAGGGAAAACCTGCTGGGGGAGAGCTAATGGTGGCTATGCTACCTTTGGTCGCACTGACTACAAGGGCCTGGCTCGTCTTATGTGCAAGGTTAAAATATTTTGTTCTTTATAAAGTTTTGTTAAGTCAAATTATTTAGATAAGAAATATTATTAAATAGCAGGTGTATATAATGCTCTGATGGTCTGTTAAGTATATATACTTAAGTCAGGTCCATGCAAGGAAACTAACCAAATTAAATAAACCAATTCTGCCAAGAAGAGTTTCCAATCAATCCAGAATTATGCCAAAAGCTTATTGATGACTACCAAAAGCATGTTGTCAAGGTGCAACCAAAATATGTTAACCAAATATTAGTCGGGGTGTATGTATATAGGCAGCATGGAGGTACAGTGGTTAGGACTTTTGCTTCACAGCAACAAGGTCAATTCAATCCCAGGTCCTGGGTTTGAATCCACCATCAAGCCAGAGCCTTTCTCCATTGAGTTTACATGCTCTCCCCATGTCAGTGTGGGCTACCTCTGGCTTCCTCCCATAGTCTAAAGAGTAACTGGTGATGCTAAACTGACTATAGGTGTGAAAGTGAATGGCTGTCTGTCTCCCTGTGTTAGCCATGCGATAGACTGACAGCCTGTCCGGGGTGTACCCCATCTCTTGCCCTGTGGCAGCTGGGACAGGCTGTAGCCTCCCTGCAACCCTGAACTGGAGAAGAAAATGTTTGGATGTATACATTTGAGCCCATATGTACAATCATTCAACCCTGGAAAAAGAATAGTTCAATTGAAAGCCTGAAATTATGATGGCTTTGATGCCCAACACTTTATGAAAACCTCTGCAGTTTAGATTAGGAAGGTCCAAAATGCATTCAAACAGTATTGAAACGATCCATTCAAGAACATTAGCTGCAAGTCTCACGAGATATTAAGATCTGAAAAAACCCATGAAAACACAAAAATGACTAATTTTAGTTTCAATATGCAAATATATAAGAAAACAAAACAAAACCCCAAAACAAACACTTGGCAAAGTGTTCAAAGTCAAAGTCAAAAAGACTATTTATCCCCAAGGGTTAATTAAGATAGATGATACCTTGGCGACCATACATACAACACACAAACATCACATTGGGGAGACAGGTCAGGCTAGGTAACACTGGCCGGTCGACCACATGAGCGGCGACCTGAACCGAAACCATAGAAAATGCACAACATGAGGAAAGACGAGGAGAAAAAAAGAACTCCCCCCAGACAGAAAAAAAAAACAAAAAACCTCAGCACATGAATCAGCACATCTCACAACATAAAGACATAAGCTTCGAAGGCGTTTGGAGGGGGGTTAGGTCAGTGTACATGCATGTGCGTGTGTGTGTGTGTTTTCCGTGTTTTGATTTCTTTTTCTGCTACAGCAACGCTTATGTGCCGATACTGACTGAGTGGCAACACCTATCGTTCAGGAGAATATTACAGAGCCTTAACGGCGGGTATAAGTACAAGTGAGACTGTGAGATGAGGTTGCAGCAGGTGTACTGGGCCCTTAATCAAGATACTGAGAGACTATCTCAGATGTAATTAATCAAGAGCTAGTGTTAAACGGTTACTTTTGTAGAACCGATCAATTTTCCACGTGGTTAAAGAAGTGGCCAAATCAACATTGTGAGAGGGGGAAAAAAAAAAGAAAAGAAAAAGAACCCGCCCCCCACCCAAAAAAAAACAGTAGTGGATGATCACAATAACCTTTCAGCAACAAAAGAATATACAGCCCAGTGGAAATTCCCATATGGAAAAGAAATAGTAAAAACTTATAAAAGACTTGCATAAGTTGTGGCCTACTTCATATAGTGAGTAATATAAGGCTTATATGATTTACTCATGAAAGCGGCCACTTTCTCATTACTTTCATAAATTGTTTTAGTAAGTATCCAAAACATACAAGTTTCATTTATATAATTTTTCAAGGGATCTTACATCGGTTTTCACTCTTGTATGCTTTTCATAAAAGTTTCACACAAGACAGATACAAACTTTATAAGATTAAGAGATATATCTCTCTCTCTCTCTCTCTCTCTCTCTCTTCCATATAGGTTGTTTTACTGCAAACCTACTAACATTACTCTCTGATGACAACCAAACTCCAGGCAGCCACCGTCTGCTAATGTTTCTTTACAGAGTACTGAGAATGGACCATCTATACAAAGTTGAGCAGGGCCCTGAAACATGGCTGTAACTCCTAAGCAGTTAATGGAGCTTTTCTATGAAAACCTTTTAATTAAAACTGAAGCGTTACACTTTGATTATGTTTCAATTAAATCTCTTGGGAAAACACAAAAAACCACATTCAGAGAAGTTAAATGGCACTGTGGGGTATCGCAGCCGTTGGCTGGCCCTCCCTGAGCCTGGTTCTGATGGAGGCTTCTTCCTTTAAAAGGGAGTTTTTTTCTTCCCACTGTTACTAAGTGCTTGCTCTCTTTATTGTTGTCTTGATTCTTTCCCTTATAATATAAAGCATCGCGAGGAGGCTGTTGTTGTGATTTGGTAGTGTATAAATGAAATTGAAGTGAATTGAAAAATGTAGAGAGGCAGGTTGAATAAAAACACTGGTACCTTGGCATTCTGGTTCTTGGTGTTGATTGGAGGATTCTTTAGGACAGCATTGAGAGCTCCATTCAGATTCCCCTTACAAAATATCAGTCAAGGACAACACAGAGACGGAGATACACGACCTTTGCTTCCCGTTTTAAGACACTCTAAAGTGCAACTACAAAACAAAGAGTAAACTGTTTCTAAATCAAACAGCAGGTTTCATTACAAATAACATCAAAGAAAGACTTCTGTGACTATATTTTACAACTACGGCAGCGGTAAAGTCCAGGGAGCGAGTCCTCCTGCACAGCTCCTCAGCCTGTTCTCTATGCAGCCGGGCTCACCTTAAAGCACTGCTGTTGGTTTCATCGAGGCCTTTAAATGCGCGGAAAGCAGCAGGTGAGAGAAATCAGGTTTACTACACGGGCTGCAGTTGAACAGCAGCTCTTTAACGATGACAATTCTGATAATACACTCAGTCCGACACACGGACAAAGAATGGGGCTGAAACATTTCCTTAAAAAGGAAAAAGTCACAGAGAACCACACCCTCCTGTGACTGACACCCGGAAGTCAGTTTTCACAGGCTCCTATGCGACAAAGTGCATACAGGATGTCACAGAAACGTCAACTTTATGTCACTGTAAATACCTGGAACGTTATTTTAACCATATAAAAACGGGTAACGAGAAGCACCAATACTGGACCGATACTCCGCCCTCCGCGGAGTCCACATACACACATCACTGTTCGCCGTGCCGTCAGCAGAACAGCCGCCAACTTAAAGGATATTGTCTGAGCAGAGAGTCCACCTCGGCCTCGTCCGGACCGCCCTGATTCTCTCCTCCCTCTTCCTCGTCCACGAACTTGTTCTCGTCGTATTCATCGACATCTACTTTCCTGAAGCGGTCGGACACCGTGTTCTTAGACATCCTGTACACGACAACAAAGATCAGCTAAAGGAAAAGACAAAGCTCTAAGGACAGCACACGCCACGAAACTCTGCTGTCCACTTCGCAGCCCCGCAGGTCCACTTCCTCACCTCCTCACTTCCTCACTTTCTTTATACTTCTTCCTCATGTTCGGGCCAAACAAAAAACCCCAAACCCCAAACTGGCGCAGTGCTGCCACCAACTGGTACGGAGTTTACAGAACTTTTTTTTTTTTTTTTAAATATTTGCAATACAAACTCATATGAAGAAACGAGAACAGGAGCAACTCCTTTTTTATACAATCTATATTACATGTCAAGTGAATTCTTTTTGTTTTAATTTGATGATTATGATTTATTTCATGAAAGTCAGAAATGTATTTCTGAAATGTATTTAATAAGACCAATCAAAAAAGATTTACAGTACAGTCTGCCTACTGGTGACCTAGGCTCTGTGGGATTTAGCTTGGTTAAGCTGGCTGGCCATTCAAGCACGGTGATGTCACGGTCAGCAAACTATTCGGTAATGGTTTGGGGACTTAGGACAAATCATCACAGACAGTAAACTTATACTGTACTTCAAACAACTTGGATTCTGTGCATCGAAACTCTTCCTCCAGTTATCTCTGAAAAAAGAAGTAGTTTGATATTAGAAATGTAACAACTGTAGCCCCCTCCTTAAGATGTTGGTGCGTGGTGACATGGGAACTCCAGCCTTACTCCACTTCTTGTGAAACTCTCCCGAGGTCTTGAATTTGCTTTTTAAGTCAGTTAAACTCAATTCAATTTTATTTATATTATTATTTATGTAGCACTAAATTACAACAACAGTTGCGTCAAAGCGCTTTATAAGGTAAAGACACTATAATAATACAGAGAAAACCCCAACGATCATATGACCCCCTATGAGCAAGCACTTTGGCGACAGTGGGAAGGAAAAACTCCCTTTTAACAGGAAGAAACCTCCAGCAGAACCAGGTTCAGGGAGGGGCGGGGCCATCTGCTGTGATTGGTTGGGGTGAGAGAAGGAAGACAGGATAAAGACATGCTGTGGAAGAGAGACAGAGATTAATAACAGGTATGATTCAATGCAGAGAGGTCTATTAACACATAAGCTGTGTCCCAAAACGTCGGCTGCATCCTCCGGAGGCCGCATTTGAAGGCCGATTACGTCACAGCCAGGCGACGAAGGCTGTCCCAATTCGTCGACTCCTTCAAATGCGGCCGACAAATACGTCCCTTCATTTCCCCGAATTTGAAGGATGGGTCCGTGTGTCCTTCGTGGCCCACCATATCCCAGAATTCATAGCGCCGACCCAGCCAAATTTCAGCTACCAACAATGGCGGCCGCTACTAAGTTTTAAAATTACTCTTATTAATCTTTCTGGGTCACAAAATAAACTTTTAACATATTTTCAGGCGAGAATGTAGCTGTGTAAACTTCAAATATCTGCTTGGTTTATCAAGACATCGCATATTTGCAAAAGTGTGCCGACGCTTTGGAGACGCCTGTTACCCAACCGCTCGATAGCAAGCCGGGGTTCAATTGGTCGCCGAGCCGGCGAGCAGCAGACTCCGGCTTCATTGTTTTCAGACCCCCGCTCTTTTCGCTACTCAGGTTAAACATGATATATAAGTCACTCGGATAACTTAAAAATGTAATTGTTTGCCTTTTTCGGTGTTTTATTTGTTCGAGTAAATCGGTTTGGCTGAGATCAAAGTTATTAGATTATTAGATTAAATAAAACTTTATTAATCCATCGGGTGGGTTCCTCCGGGATTTTCACACAGCTGAATAAACGTCAAACAGAAAACTGATTAAACCGAAGTGTCCTGTTATATTTTAGATAGCAAGGAGCAGACGGCCAAGTTTATTAAACTCCACCGACACAGCGGTGACGCAAATCTGAAGGCTAGACCGTCCCATTTCACAGCCTCGCACTTCCGGCCTTCTCGGTCTTCGGAGGACCCGGCCCAAGTAGACCGCGAAGGCCGGGTCCTCCGAAGGATGCAGCCGACGTTTTGGGACACAGCTATAGTGAGTGAAGAAGAAACACCCAGTGCATCATGGGAATCCTCCAGCAGCCTACACCTATTGCAGCATAACTAAGGGAGGATTCAGGGTCACCTGGTCCAGCCCTAACTATATGCTTTGGCAAAAAGGAAAGTTTGAAACCTAATCCTAAAAGTAGAAATAATGTCTGTCTCCTGAATCTAACCTTCATAAAACAAAATAAAACAAATGTTTAAATTGAGAAAATGAACTATTTGCAAAAATATTAGTAGATGGAAAATTCTAGCTGCTGTCCTGGGTCATTCAGCAGTGTATTCCTGAAATATGCAAGGACTTTCCTGAAAAGGAAATCATCTTATTAGAATATAATAGAACTTTATCAATCCCTCAGGGAAATGATGGTTCCAGTAGCACAACATCAGTTCACCTTAAATACAAATAAGAAAAAAAATAAAAAAAGCAGGTACAACTCATTAAGAATAAAATATCAGCAACAATATAATTTAAAAGGTAATAATTATTACATTTGGTAATATTATTACGTATCTATATACCTTTCAGCATTGATGATGCCTTTCCAGATATGCAAGCTGCCAATTCCAGAGGCATTACTTTTTACTTTTTTTTTTTTTTTTACTATGTACAGCACTTTGTACAGCACCTGTGTTGTTTTGATTGATTGATACTACACCACCATACAATCAGAGATGCAGGCTTTTGAACTGAGTGCTGGATGACAAGCCAGATGGTCCCTATCCTCTTTAGTCCAGAGGATGCGGCGCTCATGTTTCCCAAAAAGAATTTCAAATTTTGATTCATGACTACAGCAGAACAGAAGGTTTTCCACTTTGGCTCTGTCCATTTGGTTCAGAGAAGATGGATCATGTCCACTTTGCATGATAGAAGTTTAAGGTTGCTGATCGCATGATGGTTTGTCGATGAGATCATGCAGTAATTTCAATGACAGAATAAATCCTGTTTTAAATTCAGATTTTCAGTGTTGTCGTTTGTGCAAACAGAGTTGGACAGAGCATAAATGAGTATTTGACAAAAAAAATAAATAAATTCAATCACCAAGTACTGGTATCTGTTTTAGTCTGGAATCTTATACTGGTATAGGTATCATGAGATATTTACAGTCTTCACACTTTTACACATGTTGAAGAACATTCTGATGCCTAATTAACCTAGTTAGCAACAAAATGTTCCTCAAACTGTTCCTTTAGGCACTCTTCCAGCTTTCACAGTACTTCTAACTCTGTACACAACCCTCATTTTGAGCCTTTTGAATGCCTGGTGCTTTAATAATCTATAGTTCTCTTATAATGACTTAATTTGTACCCACAATCAATTGAATTTAACTATCTTTTAAAGAACAAAACAAAACAAAACAAAAGAACAGAACAAATATAAGCCTGTAAAGAAAAAATATGACGTTACAGTGAGACAGCAGTGTACAGAAGGAAATGTGTCTCATCCATGCAGGAGCCTGTACAGCACAGCAGAGGGGCTTCTCGCTGACATGCAGTGAGTACAACACTGTTTACAGCATGTCTCTTCACCACAACACCGCGATAATCAGTACAATAAAGTTATGTTTGCAAACAAAGTTCTAGCCGCTTAGCATTGCTGTTATGGGTTGCGTCCTTCTCCCCTATGCTCTTCCAATATTGCTCGGTCTCCAGCCTTGGTGGTGCTGTTCTCACATTGTTCCACTGCCACTGAGAGTACACCTTGGCTGGTTCTGTGGAGAACAGCTGGTTTATTCTCCAGCCTTCTATCTCTCTGATGTATCTCTTCAAGTGGCTGGTGAAGGCTGTGAGTCTTTGCTTGGCAGTTTCCAAGTCCTTGGGTATGGACAAGCTGCTGTACTTCTTAGGCACCTTCTTCATCACCCCTTTGTGCAGCTCTGATAGCTGGCCAACCTCCCTCCGTGCTTCCTTGATCTTGGCCTCTAGTCTCTTTCTCCATGCAGGGTACTGCTCCGTGTGGCTGTTCATCTTGTAGCCAAGTGTCTTACTGATCACTGCTGCCATAGTGTAGATCAGCTGGTTAGTGGTCGCAGCATCTAGTAGATCCTCAGAGGGTATTTCATGTAATCTTGTTAAACAGCAATGGAGATACCAGGTTTCAAGCTTTGCCTATATATCATCATGTCAGTTTGGACAGGAGTACCTATCCCCTGTCCCTAGCTTTGGCTAATGCAATGTGTAGCTCCATCGTCTCCCATGACAAGATGGAAAAACAATCATCTAGGATCAGTGTTGGTCAAGTTACTTGAAAAAAGTAATCAGTAACTAATTACTGATTACTTCCCCCCAAAAGTAATCCTGTTACTTTACTGATTACTTATTTTCAAAAGTAATTAATTACCTAGTTACTTAGTTACTTTTTAAAAACACGATTTACAACCTGAATAGGTAATAAAGCAATAGATCTTTCAGCCCAATTCTACTTTTTCTGCATAGTCCATCATACAAAATGTAATCAAATGGAAAAGTCTCTTTTTAAAACTTGGTTTTATTAGTTTTAATCTTTTAACTTTATGCATCAAGCAAAAATTAAATTATATGCAACATTCTCTGACTGGAAGAAATTTGTTTAACATTTAAACCTATTTTCTGCACATTCCAGCACATAAAATAAAATATTTTTTTGTGTTTACACTCAGTCTTTCAAATAAATGCAAGTGAAACACAGCAGAAAATAAATAAAATCAAAGACTCAGCGGTCCTGTTGCTCTATTTTCACCTGTATAGCAGGCGGATGTTTGCCCTGGTACAGGTGCCGCAGTGGTCAGTGGAAGAATCCGCGAGTTTCTCTGTGAATTTCTCATTCCGTGGTAGCGTACTCAGCGCTTGCTCGGAAGTTAAGGGGTTTTTTCGCTGTAAAAAGAAGTTTTCTTCCCACGCAGCGCTTCCCACTTTTTACGGAATCAGACTCAAAGTAAGGTCAGTACTTCCACGCTTTAAATGCTGCACGCTCGTACTCTCTCCCGCACTCGATATATTATCCATTGTTGATCTGCAGACAGCTGTTGCCACGAACATCGCACTCGCTTACGTCACTGTCATGAGACACTCTCGCAAAAAAAATCACGGTTTTAGTAACGCAGTAACGCAGCGTGCTTACGGGAAAGTAACAGTAATCTAATTACCATTTTTGCAATAGTAATCCCTTACTTCACTCGTTACTTGAAAAAAGTAATCGGGTAACGCGTTACTGTAATCTAAGTACTGTAAGTAACGCGTTACTGCCCATCTCTGTCTAGGATACATAAATTTCATACTGCATACTGCATTACTCTATCAATGAATCTAGCTTGAGGTCTGCCATTTTTTAAATTCAATTATGTCTCTGAGAAATTTGGGATCTAAATTACAAACATCCATCCATCCATTCGCTTCCGCTTATCCTTTTCAGGGTCGCGGGGGGCGCTGGAGCCTATCCCAGCTGTCATAGGGCGAGAGGCGGGGTACGCCCTGGACAGGTCGCCAGTCTGTCGGAGGGCCAACACACAGGGACAGACAACCATTCACACTCACATTCACTCGCACATTTACACCTAGTGGCAATTTGGATTATCCAATTAACCTATCCCCACAAGCTGCATGTCTTTGGACGGTGGGAGGAAGCCGGAGTACCGGAGAGAACCCACGCAAACACGGGAGAACATGCAACTCCACTCAGAAAGACCCCGGCCTGATGGTGGAATTGAACTCAGGACCTTCTTGCTGTGCGGCAACAGTGCTAACCACCGTGCCACCGTGCTGCCCTAAATTACAAACATGTTACAGTTATACCGTCACTGGTTAGCATAAATGGGTCACTGGGATATAGAAACCTTTTAAATTAAATCCCATCACTTAATATAGTCCCTGTCAAAAGTTTAAGACCACTTGGAAAATGGCAAAAAAATCATATTTGGATGGATCTTAACAAGGTTCCAAGTAGAGCTTCAACATGTGACAAAAAGAAATGGGAGTGAGACAAAACATTTTTTTTGAGCATGCCATTTATTGAAAACAAAGCTCAAACTGAAACAGGCTGTTTTACAGCTGATCCTAACCCACATAATTTCCTCAAAAGTTTAGGACCACACCTCCAAAAATGACCTGTAAACCACCGCAAAACAGAAATCAAAGTTCCAAACATGAACTTTGCAATGAGTAGCTCCAACGTTTTTTATTGTCGATCACTTTAAAATTTGATGCGGCATGCTTGATACAAGCGTTTCCATGAGGGGAGTGGGAACAGTTCTGTCATGGTCCGGAGTCTGGTGACTCTGTGTTTATGATTGTTTTTACTTATTGTTCTGTGATTTAGTGGTTTTTCATGGTTTTGTCTTTTGTATTTCTAGTTCCTTAGTTATTCTTTAGTACTTCTGTGATTTTCCAGCCCTTGTTCCTTGTGTTTTGTCTAGTGTTCCTGGTTATGATGTTCGTGTTGTTTCCCGGTTTACTTTGGTGAGGCTCGTGTCCTGTGTTCACTGATGTGAGTTTTGGTTCCTCTTTGTCTAATTAGGTTCAGCTGTGTCTCCCTGCTGTTCAAGTTTTATGTCTCAGGCTCCTTGTTCCCGGTTTCCAGGCTCTGGAGAGTCTGTCCAGCTGTCCGCGGCTTCCACGCTGTCATTTGTCTCTGCTGGGGGCTCAGGAGAGCTGCTCCAGCCATCTGCGGCAGCCACGCCGCCATCAGCTCAACCACCAGATCAACCAGCTGCAGCAGCCACGCCGCTGTCTGGTCCTGCCTCGCAGTGTTGGGAAGGTTACTTTTCTAACGTATTCCGTTACGTTCCTCAATGAGAGTAACATATTCTGAATAATTTGGATTACTTAATATATTATCAAGCTTTTTACAACTACATGAATGTACTATTGCTGTGTGATTTATTACTATTACTGAAGGCTACTCGTCATACCAATACCAACTAGATGTTTAAATCTTAATATAAATGAGTAACAGTATGGTGGACATTAGGTAATTCTACACTTTTTGCAGCGATGTCGTATAAAAAACTATTCCGCGCGTATATAAAACAGGTCCACGGCTCCGAACCATAGTAAAGGGACCTCTGGCTAATACGTCGGGTTCGTGTCGGGCTCGTAGCTGAAAACTAGCTTTACTTTGTTGTCTGGGTCAACTTTGCTAGCGAGAGACAGAGAGAGGCGTTGAAAGGCTGCTCCAACGGAACTTATTGTTTCAGAGGAAAACACGAACACAGTGTACAGTCAAGTCTTAGCTTACTTACAACTGGGCTCGTCAGACACTCTTTTTGGCTGCAGTGGTTATTATTATATTTACATGCTTCCATCTCCCGTTTCTGCTCGGTGACAACTCGTACTTTTCCTTTTTCTCCCTCCCTCGCTCACAGACACATAACGGGTATGGTAGTCCATTCTCGCTGCAGCACAGACTACACTGCCCATGATGCTACATTCTTTAGGTCTAAGCCTGTAACACTCTGCCTAACCAGATTCTTACTCTGGATGGCATTACCTTGGCCTCCAGTAACACTGTGAGAAACCTTGGAGTCATTTTTGACCAGGACTTGTCCTTCAATGCACATATTAAACAAATATGTAAGACTGCTTTCTTCCATTTGCGCAATATCTCTAAAATTAGAAATATCCTGTCTCAGAGTGATGCTGAAAAACTAGTTCATGCATTTATTACTTCCAGGCTGGACTACTGTAATTCACTATTATCAGGAAGTCCTAAAAACTCGCTGAGAAGCCTTCAGCTAATCCAAAATGCTGCAGCAAGAGTACTGACAGGGACTAGAAAGAGAGAGCATATTTCTCCTGTTTTGGCTTCCCTTCATTGGCTTCCTGTTAAATCCAGAATTGATTTCAAAATCCTGCTCCTCACATACAAGGTCTTAAATAATCAGGCCCCATCTTATCTTAATGACCTTGTAGTACCATATCACCCTATTAGAGCACTTCGCTCTTGCACTGCAGGCCTACTTGTTGTTCCTAGAGTATTTAAAAGTAGAATGGGAGGCAGAGCCTTCAGTTTTCAGGCCCCTCTTCTGTGGAACCAACTTCCAGTTTGGATTCAGGAGACAGACACTATCTCTACTTTCAAGATTAGGCTTAAAACTTTCCTTTTTGCTAAAGCATATAGTTAGGGCTGGACCAGGTGACCCTGAATCCTCCCTTAGTTATGCTGCAATAGACGTGAGGCTGCCGGGGATTCCCATGATGCATTGAGTTTTTCCTTCCAGTCACCTTTCTCACTCACTATGTGTTAATAGACCTCTCTGCATCGAATCATATCTGTTATTAATCTCTGTCTCTCTTCCACAGCATGTCTTTCATCCTGTTTTCCTTCTTTCACCCCAACCGGTCGCAGCAGATGGCCGCCCCCCTGAGCCTGGTTCTGCCGGAGGTTTCTTCCTGTTAAAGGGAGTTTTCCTTCCCACTGTCGCCAAAGTGCTTGCTCATAGGGGGTCATATGATTGTTGGGTTTTTCTCTGTATTTATTATTGTGCTATCTACTGTACAATATAAAGCGCCTTGAGGCGACTTTTGTTGTGATTTGGCGCTATATAAATAAAATTGAATTGAATTGAATTGAATATTGCCTTCATACAGGGAGTGCAGAATTATTAGGCAAATGAGTATTTTGTCCACATCATCCTCTTCATGCATGTTGTCTTACTCCAAGCTGTATAGGCTCGAAAGCCTACTACCAATTAAGCATATTAGGTGATGTGCATCTCTGTAATGAGAAGGGGTGTGGTCTAATGACATCAACACCCTATATCAGGTGTGCATAATTATTAGGCAACTTCCTTTCCTTTGGCAAAATGGGTCAAAAGAAGGACTTGACAGGCTCAGAAAAGTCAAAAATAGTGAGATATCTTGCAGAGGGATGCAGCAGTCTTAAAATTGCAAAGCTTCTGAAGCGTGATCATCGAACAATCAAGCGTTTCATTCAAAATAGTCAACAGGGTCGCAAGAAGCGTGTGGAAAACCAAGGTGCAAAATAACTGCCCATGAACTGAGAAAAGTCAAGCGTGCAGCTGCCAAGATGCCACTTGCCACCAGTTTGGCCATATTTCAGAGCTGCAACATCACTGGAGTGCCCAAAAGCACAAGGTGTGCAATACTCAGAGACATGGCCAAGGTAAGAAAGGCTGAAAGACGACCACCACTGAACAAGACACACAAGCTGAAACGTCAAGACTGGGCCAAGAAATATCTCAAGACTGATTTTTCTAAGGTTTTATGGACTGATGAAATGAGAGTGAGTCTTGATGGGCCAGATGGATGGGCCCGTGGCTGGATTGGTAAAGGGCAGAGAGCTCCAGTCCGACTCAGACGCCAGCAAGGTGGAGGTGGAGTACTGGTTTGGGCTGGTATCATCAAAGATGAGCTTGTGGGGCCTTTTCGGGTTGAGGATGGAGTCAAGCTCAACTCCCAGTCCTACTGCCAGTTTCTGGAAGACACCTTCTTCAAGCAGTGGTACAGGAAGAAGTCTGCATCCTTCAAGAAAAACATGATTTTCATGCAGGACAATGCTCCATCACACGCGTCCAAGTACTCCACAGCGTGGCTGGCAAGAAAGGGTATAAAAGAAGAAAAACAAAATACTCATTTGCCTAATAATTCTGCACTCCCTGTAATGACATGGCCTCCTTGTTCACCTGATCTGAACCCCATTGAGAACCTGTGGTCCATCATCAAATGTGAGATTTACAAGGAGGGAAAACAGTACACCTCTCTGAACAGTGTCTGGGAGGCTGTGGTTGCTGCTGCACGCAATGTTGATGGTGAACAGATCAAAACACTGACAGAATCCATGGATGGCAGGCTTTTGAGTGTCCTTGCAAAGAAAGGTGGCTATATTGGTCGCTGATTTGTTTTTGTTTTGTTTTTGAATGTCAGAAATGTATATTTGTGAATGTGGAGATGTTATATTGGTTTCACTGGTAAAAATAAATAATTGAAATGGGTATATATTTGTTTTTTGTAAAGTTGCCTAATAATTATGCACAGTAATAGTCACCTGCACACACAGATATCCCCTAAAATAGCTAAAACTAAAACAAACTAAAAACTACTTCCAAAACATTCAGCTTTGATATTAATGAGTTTTTGGGTTCATTGAGAACATGGTTGTTGTTCAATAATAAAATTATTCCTCAAAAATACAACTTGCCTAATAATTCTGCACTCCCTGTATTAAATTGAATAATAATTGTACTAAATATTTCTTCACGTCATTATGCGGCCGCAAGTAGAGGTGACATGGGCTGCGAGATTGAGACACAAACATTAGAGCCTCTTATTGCGTGTTTTGTTTGGGTTTCCACCGGCGTGGAATTACCAAAAATAGAGAGGGCATAGCCGAACAAATGAAACAGGAAAAGACCGCCGTGTAATTCCTTTATTTCAAAAAAGTAACTGCACATTCACTTAACCCTTCTACACTCCTCCTCCCAGTGACCATGATCATTTCATTCTCAACGTTCACCACATGCTCACATTGGTTACTGCTATAGTTTTAGGACACTGACATAGTATAGTCTCTGTTATAGTGCCTACACTGTTCACTATTATAGTCTGTTCAGAGAGTGTTATGAAATAAATAGATATTTTTTAAGGCTTATCTGCTCATTAGATGGTTTTATGAGAGGCCCAGACTTGACTAGGTCACAGGCCGACCAGAAACTGCATGTTTTTGAAGAATATGAGGAACAGACAGAGTGAGACTAAGTTTAGACAGGTTGCCCTGGCAACAGACTTTAGAAAGGGGAAGTTATTGCAAGCAGCACAGGAAGTTTTAGTGCAGAGGCATATTAATAAATCAGACACAGAAAAGAGGAACTGAATAGAAGGAGTTTTGTTTGTAATGAAACTGTGTGTGTCTGAAGTACCGAAATAACACCATATAAGACACATGTTGAGCTTCAAATGTTAGAGATCCTGCAACTGGCGTTTGGGCTGTGCAGGGCTCTCTCTCTTCCGGAAGATGATTGAAATAAAAGAAATATAAAATGTTTTGACCACTATGAGTCGGGTTTTCTCTGTTCTATCATGGGGACAAAAGAATCGGGGTTAATAAGAGCTACGCTTCCACTGCTGTAGATATATTCATAGCAGTCTGTAGATCTGTTTACCTCACACCGCTGTATATTTGTTCATAGTGCACCTGTATATCTGCCCGTCTGTACAGCAATATTGAACATCTGTATGCTATACATTTGTCTGTAGTTCAGCTGTATATTTGTTCTCTCTGTTCATGACTACTATCATCATTTATACGACCCTTATCTGTATATATCAGTACATCTGTATATTTTCTCTCCACTTAACTTACCTGTATATAATCTGCTCTTATTGCTCTTACTGATTAGATGCAAACTGTTGTTACCCTGTATTTAGACATGTGTAATGACAGTAAAGTTAAATTCTAAATGCTATCCTAAGCATTTAAACAAAAACAGCTACAGGAGGAGTTTTTAGAAGTGATATACTCCCTGCTCTCTCTACCACAACTGCCTTTGAACTTGCCTGGGCCAGGTCTGAGTCCAGCTTTGCAATGCCAGCCAGGTCACATGACACAGGGGTGTGCTCTGATGTCAGCAGGCAGGTCAGTGGAGCCCTCTGGTGATGGATATATGCCAGTGAAACAGGAGGAGGCCTGAGAACAGACAGCAGGCTTAACTAGCAGGACAAAGTAGCATGTAGTACTTGAAGGAGTCATCACAGCCAATCAGTTCTCAGGAAAATGGAACATCACATAAATATTTCTCTTCTTTGATTTTCATCAATGTATTTCCTTTGATATATTTTCTGTCAATATTTCTGCCTGATTAGAAGCTCATAGGCAGTTCCTGTCACTCTACAATAAAATAATGTAAAGGCTGCCCTCTCTGCCCTCCCACTAGCTGACCTAACTGACACAAGTAAACTGTGCTAAGATACCCTACATGGACTAAGGTTCTTGGCCACATACATATAGATTTGCTTGGCTGTAGAAATCCTTGCCATGAAGCTCCCCAGTGCAAGCATTTTTGATGCTTCTGTCTGTGGCAGAGGAGGTTTGGAGCTCTGCAGAGCCTTGGTGACTTTTACTGACTATGCACCCCTACCCATTTATTATGAACAAACAGCACAACTGTTTTTGCTTTTTTTTCTCTAATACACATGTATGATTTAGATTTATACTTATGTGGCAGCGATTTACTGACCTGACAAAGTTATTTGAAATGATGTCACGTCATGAGTAACACAAGTTATTTTCCATGAAAACTAAAAGTGGGGAGATTCTAAAAAAATGAACGAGACGTGCATGACCATCTATGACTCTGTGGTGGCCTCAGCCATCTTTTACGGTGTGGTCTGCTGGGGCAGCAGCATCTTTGCTGGGGACAGGAAGAGACTGAACAGGCTGATTTGCAGGGCCAGCTCTGTTCTAGGATGCCCTCTGGACCCAGTGGAGGTGGTGAGTGACAGGAGAATGGTGGCTAAGCTGTCATCCCTGTTGGACAACATCTCCCACCCCATGCAGGAGACTCTGACAGCACTGAGCAGCTCCTTCAGTGGCTGCGGCACCCACGATGTGGGACGGACAGATTTCGCAGGTCTTTGCTCCCCACTGCTGTCAGACTCCACAACAAAGACTTCAACTGATCAAACACACACATCCACACATGTGCAATAGCAGTAACACTAAGTGCAATACTCTTTAATGGCATCATTGTATTATACTCAATTGTATATAGCATTTGTATTCTATTTTATTCTATTCTATTGTGTACAGTATCTATTGATATCTTATTCCAGTTTTTCTTTTTCCTAATTTTTCATGTAACTTTGCACTGTCCACTGCTGTAACAAAAATTTCCCACGCGTGGGACTAATCAAAGTTATCTTCTCTTCTCTTATCTTATGTAATTTGACATATTTTGTTGTTTTGTGTGTGTGTTTGTCTGTGTGAAGTTTTGATGTGTATCTGACAAACACAATTTTGAAAACACTGGAAAAAGACCTCAAGACATTTTTTCCTTTCCTTTCTATGCAAACAAAAATTCCCACCAAGGCTTTTCAGTGTGAAATTTAGTGTGTATAGAAAATACCTGTGCCAGGTTGTCACCATCTAGTGGTGAACATGACCTTACCACTACATCAGATGAGTTTTTCACTGTGCACAGTGACACAAAACTCATTTAACAACAAGCTATTTTTAAAAAAAAAAGCATTTTAAAATGATGTAGGCAGATCAACGCAATGTTATAGATTCAGTAAGAACTGAAGTTAATCGTAATCCTTCAAATATGCAGGGCGTCACACTAACACAGTTGCTTATGTCCAGCATAGCTCTGTTATTATCAATTGGATTCAAAACGCGATCACTTTAATGCTTTATTAAACTAAACTGGCATTAAAGTTTCAATGAACTAAAGTGGTCCCCCTGAGTCAGCACCCAGAAAGGTCATATCTTTGAAAAATGTGGCCATAAATACGAGCGTTGCTAGGATCTTAAAACACTGGGGCTAAATCCAGACCTGAAATCTTGGGAAGTTTCACTCAGTAACAGCACCTTTTTAATATTATTGACTATATTTTATAGTCACATTTATATAAAAATGTCAAAGAATCACAGAGTGATACTGAACTAAACAATCAATGCAATTTGAGTTGTTCTTGTTTGTTCTTTATATTTGATTTATTGTAAGCAGTGGGTGTCATGGTGGGCTGTGTGGCAGGCAGGCAGGCAGGAGTGGTGGACCCAAAACGCAGAACCTAAACACGGAAGTAAAACTTAAAGCGCAGCTGGGGAAAAAACCTCTTAAATGATTAAACTCACCAAACAACAACAACAAAAAAAACTCTGGACAGAGGAGATAAGAACCAAAATACTGGAAAAGAAAAAAACAGAACTGGAGCATGAGACAAAACACACAGCATATTGTGGGTACAACGCAACAGAAAGAAATGGCAAACACGGGGCTTATATACACAGGGGAGTAATCAGGGAACGGGAAACAGGAGGAAGACACAGCTGGGAGAAATTAGGCTAACGAGACAGGGCCAGGTAAAACTAAATACACTGACATAGGACAGGGACTATCAAAATAAAACAGGAAATAAGAAACAAATCACAAAAACACAAACTTGACACTGAGAGATAGACAGAAAGAATATAACACATAAAACAGAGAAGACAGTGACTTAAACTAGAGGCCAAAACACCAAATAACGTTTGGGAACAATACCAAGAATAACCCTTAATACAAAATCAAACCAAAACCCAAAACAAATCAACATTTAGAAAAACACCAAAACAGAAACAGAAAAAGCTGGGTCAAAATGACCCAGACCCATGACAGTGGGAGTAAAAGCTAAAGAAAAAATAGTAAAAATATGAATGAATCTCTGCTCTTACAGCTTTTATTGTGCCATAATGTCTCCTTTGAAACTGTCCTCTTGCTTGTCTTTTGGATGCTCACCCCTTCTTCACCTTTCCTGTTCCTTTCACCAAACTGCTGCACTCTTGTTCTCTACTCTCGCCTCCTGTTCTGGTTATAATTAGAATGCAGTCAGCATGTGCCAAACAAACTCCCCCCAAATCTATCATGTTTTATATGATGATGAGGTTTTTAACATCTTATTTATCCACTTATTTAATACACTGCATCGATCAATTAGTAAACAAATATCAGACTGTAGAAAAACAAATAATAATGCGCTCAGCAAGTTCATGCCATAAGAGCTAAATGGCCATCAAAGGAAATCCTGAATGCCCAATACAGGACAGGCCAACATTTAATGCAGCCACAGATCGACACCGGTCAGCTTTCTGCACTTTCCACCTGATCACATCTATCTTCAAAGTCACGTCACTTCCTCTTTAGTTCATTTATTATGGGCAGAAATCTGTGCCATCAGAAACTGAATTTGAATAAGTTAAATTTGAATTTGAATTGCTCAGATTGAATCTGAATTGTAACTTGAATAAATGCTTTTGAAAACTGAATTTGAATTAGTCTAATTTGAAATTGAACTTATGGTTTGAAAATGATCATCACTAAATTGAAATTGAATTTTATATATTGAAAATGAATTCATTTGCTTTGAAACTGCATTTTATCCTTTAAAAATTCAGCTCTCGAATAATTTCAGTTTCACTCTCACCATTCAGTTTCAGTTCTACAATTCAATTTCAGTTCCAAAATTCAGTTTTTTGGGACTTACATCCGGTTCCGGTTCAAGAGTACACAAGCGCAGATTAATAGAACTACATTTTACTAGCGGAACGAAAGTGTTACTGACGGGAATCTACAGCATCTTGAGCTGAATTAAGACTTCCGAAGTCATTCGTCATGTCGAATGACCAGCGGATAAACTCTCAGGTTGGTAATAAATGTATTACATGTATAAGAACAAGCGTCATGTTAACAATTGATAGCCGTACAGTAACTTTTATGCTTATTGTAGCTGTTAGCTAAAAATGCTAATTTAGCCTAGTTTGCCCTGGATTTAGTTTTGACAAACAAATATGATCGACTGTTTCTAGTAGAATTCCAAAGTTGTCATCTTGTACCCTGTCAGAGGAGGAGGGCATCCACTACTTTTTTCATTTCACCTGAGTTCACCTGTGGGAAAGGACAGCGCTGAATCCCCTGAATATTTCTTTGAATTCAGGAGGACTTGGGAACTAATCTTGACTTATTTGACTAAAGCTAATGAACCAGAGAAATTCTAAACTCTTAAACATCCCAGGGATGTCTGAATTTGTGTCAGACATCCCTGGGATATGAAGGATCATATCTGTTTTACCTACAGTGTTGTGCCAAAAAGTCATCGTTTGCCAAAAACTGATTTCCAGTGTCTTTGCTTATATTGGTAAATAGACTTTAGTGAACATGATTTACAAAAGGGTCTATATCAAATGTAATAATGAACAATTTTTTCAAGTATATTTATAACTCTGTGTTATTGTAACTACATTAAAACCAATCCAGTCCTTTGGGGCCACTTAAAATATGTTTACAGAACTATTACTATATTTGTTGCAATTTCTGCTGTCCTCTTGGCCAGATTACTCTTAAAAAAATAATTTTATTGTCAAATGAATGAATGAGAAGTGTTAGAGAGTTATCTCTGGGATGCTGGGATGATAGCTCCCTCAGGACTTAAACTCCGGTCAGAGAGTGGGGCACAGAGAGTGAGGTCCGGATATATTTTAATGAAAGTTCACAGCAGCTCAACAGTACAGCAGTAGGCATACTTAACAAATGTGGGAGGGGCGGACAGGCGTGTGCTTATTTGCGCAGGAATGCACACGGCTGGAGATCGCTATTCCCCCGCACTCATGGAGAAAAACATGCCTAGCACTCCTCGGACTCTTGATACGGCAGGACCGTCGTAAAAGCATGTGACGTCATCACCGCTGTCATGGTCCTGGGCCATGTTGGCCCAGTATTCTTAGTTTTCATGTATTTTGTTCCTTATTTAGGCCATGCTTCCTGGGTTTGCTCTGTTACGTTGTTTCCTTATGTGTTTTCCCCTTGTGACTCTTACCCCCTGTGTGTCCCTCTGGGTCCCTCTGTGTATCTGTGAGCCCTCGTCTCTCCTTGTGTTTTATTCCATGTTTTCCCCTGCCCGTTATGTCTGTGCTCTCCCTGTGCTCTCTCTCCTCCTGTCTGAACCTCTGTACTTCCAGTTTTACTTTGACAGTCTCCTGTCAGTGTTGCGTTTACTCCTGCCGTGTCTTGTTATGATTATCAGTGTCACCTGTGTTCCCCGTGTGCTCCCACTTCCCTCGTTTACCCTCTGTGTATTTATGTCTGCGTCTCCCTCAGTTCTGTGTCGCGTTCTCCCTCATGCTGTGTGTGATTCTCCCCGTGTCTCCTAGTGTACATTATAATTAGCTTTTCCCAGTTTAATTTGTACGGTTTTTCTGTCCAGCAATAAAGCTGTGTTTTCAGTTCATTCCTGCCTCCGTGAGCTTGCGTTTGGGTCCTCATCCTGCCTGCACACAGCCGAATCATGACAACCGCAGCAGTAAGAACAAAGTGGAACTTATCGGCAGAAATTAACAAGAAGTAAAGATCACTGCCAAAACCTGATTGCAGCTTCTACCTTGTGACAGGATTGTTTGTGGCCCAAATGACTCGATATCACTCATGAGGGATACATTTGACATGTTTCACATATTATAGACCAAAAAGTTGTGAATATTAATGTTGAATGTTATTGCACCCAACCTTAGGCTGCAGTATTCTAAAACTCACACTTTCCCTCTCATAAACCATATGATTATGTAACCAATATGTCAGCTTGCCAAAGAATAACTGAAACAATATCTGTAACAACAGAGGACAGTTTATTCAGGGTGTGACAGCACTTTACCACCTGTGTCCAATATCTCATACAAATTTCTGGACTGGAGCATGTACGTCCTTAAGAACTCCAGGACTTCATCACAGCCTCTTTCACATCCGCTTTACATGTGTACTTTAAAGGAAACCTAACTAACACTGGGTGAATATGTTTGTAGTAGTGATGTGTCAGTCGCGAACGAAACGGCTCTTAGAGCCAACTCTTTGAAGTGAATGACGCGTGCCGGCTCCTTATTGGGAGCCGTGTTTTTTTTCTTCCTCCCACCCTCTCTCTCGCACTTTTTTCCCGCTTCACTCCACACGCCTTGTGCTGAGCAGAGGGGGGAGGGGCGGTAGTTACACTCGCAGCAGCACAGGAACAGAGCTGGAGGGAAAGAGAGAGAAACAGAGCCAGGGACAACAACAAGAGACAACACTGTCACATTAGAAAGGTATAGTAATAATCCACAACTATTTTCAGTTGCGGATGATAAAGGATTCAGAAAGTTTATTCATGCAGGCCCACATGACAGAGAATGTGCTTCTTTTAGTTTTGCATATTTGAATTTATATTTAATTGTGTTGTTGTTTGCAGTGTTTTGTGTTGTTTCACTTTAATTTTGTTTAAAAGGAAAAAGCTGAAAATTTAAATAGTTAAAAGTTGAAATGTAAATAGTTGGTTTTTATATTATATGATTTATTTACCACATTTTATGTGGAGTGACAGATACACTTACATTTACGCTGGGATTGTGCTGGTCGTCCTAGGGTGCCTTGCCATGGTGGTGAGCATAGTGCTCAGTTACTTTGCCTCGAACAGCAAACGTAAGGTCGATGCTTCGGATGCCAGTCGTAACAACGCTGTCACACGGAGCACCATGACTGTGTATGCATGCTTGGCGATGATGAACGTGGAACTGTTTATGGCCGTGATCGCCGGGTGTGTGGAGTTGCTATATTGTCCCCTTACCAGCAACGAGCATAGGTTGCATAATGTTGAATGTGCTATTGTGGTGTTCAACATCATCATATACGTGATGTACGTGGTCACCATGATACTGACAGCGACCGTACTGCGAGGGAAACACAAAAAGGAACGCAGTGACTCTGACCCCTTGGATATGACGGATGTTAAATGGTAATGGTAAATGGACTGATTCTTATATAGCGCTTTTCTACTCTCACGGAGTACTCAAAGCGCTCTATACAACATGCCACATTCACCCAATCACACCCATTCGCACAAGCACTTTATCTATACTCAGTGCTTTCTAAGTACATTCACACACATTCATACTCCGATGGATGCATCGGAGAGCAAGTTGGGGTTAGTATCTTGCCCAAGGATACTTGGCATGCAGACTGGAGAAGCCAGGGATCGAACCACCAACCTTCCGATTAGTAGGTGACCTGCTCTACCTCCTGAGCTACAGCCACCGTGCGGTCATGTTGTGACCAACATGGCCGCACCACGGGAATATGTCACCACAGGTTCAAACCCGTACAATTCACCAACTGGTTATATGATGTAGTGCTATTCTGGTGGTGTTGTAGTGTGAAAAAACAAGCAATAAAGATTCACGCCTGTGTAGGGTATCAAAGTCTCTTTTTATTGTTGTTGGTTTACATGTGGAACGGTTGTACAGGACAAGGTGTCTGTTACACTTTATTTTTTAACTACCAGCAGACATGCATCACACAGTGGGCAGCGATAGAGCACGTAGAGACAATGTTTCTTCAAGAGAGGATACATGCAGCATCCCAGGACAGAGGACCTAGATGGTGGACATAACATAGAAAAACACCACATATTAGATACACACACGCACACACAGCGAACGTATCTCAGTGCAAAGCACGCGTTTTACCCAGACAATGTCAGAAGTCCCAAAGTTAACAGTGCCCGGAGTCTGTGTAACACATTGTCATGATAATTATCAGTGGTGGTGAGAGTTAGGCAAAAAGGATAAAAGGATAAAGGATAAAAAGAGACAGCTACATTTGTGCTTCTCGGGTCCCGGGCAGGGGTTTTATACATTACAACACACACATAGTTGCACGAAAATCAGGCTCTCTCTACAGACTCCTTATCCCAAGCTTCACAGCTCTTGTGTGTACAATGCCTCACATTACAAGCCTCACTCCAACCCAGCTGGGCAATTGGCTGTATGTGCATTTACAAATGATTCTAATGCGCTAAATGTCCAGCAGACAAGCTTGGAATGCCACATTTGTATGCAAGACACTTATCGGTTAAGTGATCATCTCTCTGTTTGTGTGCGCCCAGTGTCAATGGAAAATTGTACTTAGCAGTCAGTATAAGCTTTTAATGATATAAGTTTGCATATGATAGAATACTGTATGTTGACCTTTTGATGACTTAGACTGTTGTCCACTACAAGACTGTTTTATAAATTCTTTCTCACAGCGATAATAGCTGAACAAGCAGGAAGAGGAGAGCTGGACACTTTTATCTGCGCTCCTTAACAAGAAGAGGGCGCGTCCTTCTGAATCTCACAACACACACACATACACCTGAACCACTCTTATCTTCACTCCCTACGCACTAACATTCCTCTGCCTATGAATAGAAGTATTCACTGTTGTATTGCTTTGTATATAAATAAAGACCAGAGCGGTAACAGGGCGCGCATCACAGGGCCCCCACTCTGGTGTGAGCATTCTGTGATCGCCCTTGTATACAAGTAAATGCTGCAGCGTCTGTGTGTTTCTACCCTTAGACTCTTAGCTGAAGAAGTGTCTTTAGAATAAATCTCTTGACATTTATTTTGGTCCTTCAAGAGCCGGATCAGAAATATCAGAACTGTTATCTGTGACTCTGTTCCAGGATCTGGCACACTGTTTCCTGACGCCGTGGAGCCAGCACCGAAGTCTGTGCACAGCCCTCTTAGACGAGGAGGACCCAGGACGTTCGAGTCCTGGCCGGTCTGGTCCACGGCGGCGGGATTCAGTCTGACGATCCGAACCACCAGTGAGACGTCTGAGGGTGAGAAACACTATTTTGATATATAAAACCGCCGAGAAGGTTTTCAGAAATGCGCAAAATAGGTTTGCTGTAGCCGGAATTACTTCGTGAAATGGGCAAAATAGGTTAGAAGTAGCCGCAATTACTTCAAGAAACGCGTAAGATAGGTTAGAAGTAGCCGTAATTACTTTGTGAAAAATAAAATAGGTTAGGATTCGCCGTAAGGAACCGAATTAGACCTAGGTTTTAGAGGTAGCCGTAATTACTTCGTAACAAATTGTAAAAGGGCGCAAATGTCTATGTGTGTGTACGTGTCTGGAAGTAAGTTGATTTTACAGCACAATACGCTGCTAAACTACTTCTATTTTTGTTTTTTGCTGAGGCTCAAGTACTGGTGACAAAGGAGAACGGTTGGGTTTCATCTCGTAAAACTGATACCGCTTCATTTTTTAGAATTGAAGTCGAAGGGCGTATCAGTAAACCACTCTGAAGTCAAGCGTGCCAGTGACGGCCCAGCAAAATCTTTGAACATGGAGAATAAACAAGCAAAATTAACACCTGATGAGGAATGTTTAGAAAAACAACAAACCGGAGCAGGAGTAATCCAAAAGAAAGGGAGAGGAATGCACAGGGCAGGAGCAGGGGGTAGAGGCAGGCCTATCTAAAGAAAATATCTAAACTAATTAAGTGCATAGAGGCACTTGACCTGCTTGAAAACCTGTCATCCTAGATGAGACATTGCTGAAATATAGAGCACACCTATACTAACAACTAACAAGCTAAACCCTCTATACAACAGCTAAAGCTACACAATTGAGAAGCTGAATTAAATATATGGTCACTGTTAAGCTGATGAGCAGGTTACACATTTTTTAGAGCAGGAGCTGCATAAGAACACATCAGAGGAGGGAAACAGCTATTAAAGCTCAAACATGAAGCTGTCTGTGGGCTCAGTTTTTTTCCCTCACGCTTCTGATTTGTTTTTGCAGTAGCCTTTTGCATCCTGACTTATGTGTGTAAAGCGTTTAAGCCATCAGTAACTTGTTTTTGTTTTGTTTTGTTTTTTTGTTTTGTTGGTTTGAAAAATGAATAAATCTGTGATCATACTTGTGGATCACAGTGGCACATAATGATTAGGCATATGATTTACTAATGCAGATGTAATAACTTTATTCTAAAATTCAAGGAGAACAAACAAGAACAACATCTTCAGTTATGTCTTGTTGTTGTTCTCTGTGCAGTGTGCTGAGTTTTGTTTTTGTTTCTTTTGTTTTTGAAATGTTGCTTGAGTGATGAGTACTGTAACTTCTGAAGTGGCTCTCACCATGTGTCCTTGATGATGATAAGTTCAGAGCCAGCTGAGAGCTGGGTTGTCTGTTTTGTTTTAGGTGACAAGCCAGAAAAGTTAAAACTTAGTTTCTTGTTTTGAAAAAAAAGGGGGAAAAGGAGGTTTTGTGTTTCTCAACCAAGAACAACTACAATTTCATTTTCTGTTTTGAGAAAGGAGAATTTATAATAATAATAATAATAATAATAATAATAATAATTATAAAACAAAGAGTGATGTTTTGCTTAAGTGTTGAAGCAGGCTAATACTGCAATATACCGTCTAGTGCATGATCCGCATGAGCAATAAATGAAATCATCTTATTTATCTTTAAATAAACTCCAATTATGGAGACCTGAAGTCACATGCTTAGGGCACACCCTCTCAGGTGAAGGCAGAAAGCTACTAAACAAAGAAAAGAAGCCATACAAAATGCGCCACAGCCACAAACTAAGCATTCATATTCTTTCTAACTCTTAGTGAGCCTGAGTTATAACCTTGGCTCCCTGTTTTTCTGCTTCCACCAAAGGTGGGGGTGACGCTCCCGTGGCATGCGCTCTGTTCTTTTTACTATCACAAAGAAAAAAAAAGAGAGAGAGGCCCCTACTCTCTGAATACAATATTCTTTTCATAACTCGGCAGTATGAAATGTCATGAAACAGTGTAACTCACTCACAATAAATCAGCTGCATAGGATAATACAAACCTATCTAATAAATCTAATGATTTTCACATTCTTTTAACTCAGAAGTATGATGTGGCCTACAGCAGTATCATGATTCACTCATTTTGATTATAGGTATAATGTAATATATAACAGCATAATAATCTCACAACTGCTTCAAGCACATTTGCCTTTCTTAACACACGCGAGAGAAAGGCAACTGTTGAGAAAATGCTCTTTTGGGTGAGACAGTCCCAGAGGCCTTGCATGCAAGCTACTAACACACATACATGCAATGAAGAACAGCTTACACTACAGCACACACTATACATGCGCCTATATCTCTCATTAGTGTTAAAACAGGGAAAACTTAATAGTTTTGTTATCAAATGCTGAAGTTTATCCACTACTAACAAATAAACTCTCTGGGTTGCAGGACAACAACTTCAAAAAGAACGAGACTGGTATGACCAACCAGTGATGAAACAACAAATTTAGTGGTTAAGAGTCAAATTGTGAGATGTTTTCTGCTGATTGAATCATACAAGTAATTGAAGGAAGGAAAATTCCTTTTTTGTGCTTTTAAACGTGATCTTACAAATTTTAATATCTACCTGTGTTGTCCTGTCAACTTGGTGGGTTATGAGTTAATTATATTGTGAGGAAAAACAAAAAAAGGGGGAGAGAAGGCTGACACAGGGCCTGGCCTGGTGTTTCTCCCCTCTCTGAATAACACAGCCAATACAACATCATTTTCCTGTTCGTCTGTTTTTGTTTTGTTTTTGTTTTTTCTCTTTATGTTTAATTACAGGCTGCTTTGCCGGTCCTGAAAGCCGAAGCTGACCTGGACTCCTGCTCTCCCCTCTACCATCTCTGACCCTGACCCTGACCAAATGCTGCAGCAGCTGGACCCATAACAACAATCTAAAAATGTCAACAGTGCTACAGGAAAGTGATCTCATGCAGCAGAGACGGAGAGCGTTAAATCCAAGGCCCGTTTCACTACACGGGGGAGATTTCCAGACAGCTTCAGCTGACAGAGCTGTGATGAGACGCCCACCAAGCCCGAATGAAAAGTAAGGCCGAACAAAAGAATGCTGATCTTGATAACTCTGCATTAACACTGTGCAGGACAGTGATGGACCAACACGCATGATCGGGCAGCAAAGGGCGTGACCAAGACCGAAGGACCAACTGAGGTCAAAAGGCACCTCAGAATGGACAAAAACACAGAGGAAGATGCAGGTTTCACCTACGGTGAGCATGGACACTGGAGAGAGGACTGCCCCAATTGGGGTCAGAACCAGGATGGACAGAACTTTGAGCAGAAGCAGCAATGGTCGCAAACAGACTGAAAAGGAGGAGGGCAGGACCCCAGGGCACGCTTCAGGCTGTGGTTTACCCAAGACACCAGAACAGGAAAGTGATGAACACACACACACACAAACACACACATCTACATACACTGATGAAAAGAAACACACACATGAACAGATGTGCACTCATTGATTGAGTGAAAAATGACACACACACACACACACACACGCACTGATTCACTGAGAAGTGATCCACACACATACACATGCACATACACATGCACACGCTTGTGCAACGAAGAGTGATGCACACACACATACACGCTGATGCAATGAAGAATGCTTTGCTAACAAATGCTTATGCTGATATGCAAAATGCTGCACACAAATATCCCAATACATAATTTTTATGAGGAGCCATTGATTATCGTTGATTATTTAGAATGTGTTTTATGTCACCCAAAGGGCATTTATGTAGATTTAAGGAATAAGGTCTAAAACGGTTTGGTTATGAAAATAATGTCTGTGCGTGATGTCTGTTTATGGCTTAAGGCCTTGACTGAATTCTTTGCTGTGCTTCACACAGCCTGATGAGGAACAGTGGCACAGAGTGAAAATGATGAAGTTTTAGGTCGAGTATGCGGCATTTTCTGTGATTGAAATTTAATTCAAGGAGGAACAAAGGTGCTACGGTACCTGAGGTTCTCATTCCTACACAATATTGTCCCGGCAGGAAGCAAAACTTTCCTGTGAATTTCTGGTTGATTTTTGGTTTTGCTTAGCGCTAGCTTGATTTTTATCAGTGAGCTTTGGCTTGTGTTCTTTCTCGTGGCGAGAGAGGGATAGTTTTATGCTTGGACATGTCTGCAACGGGCCCTAGTTTGTGTTATTTTTATTAGTATTTTGTTGGTTACGTCTGTTTTCGTTTTTGTTACAGTGCACTGAGATAAGAACATCTGAGAGGTGTGGGGAATAGAAATATTTTACTGCTATTATTTGCTGCTATTTTATAATCATCATTACCATTTCATGGGATGTTACATTCAGATGCATTCAGATGTTCAAATATATTGGTATTATATTAGTCTTTATTACAGGTCCAAAGAAGAACCATTTTAAATGGTTCTGTTGAATCTATAATTTAAATGTTATTAATGCTTTTATGATCTCTGTGTAGAGGGCAGAGACAGGAAAATACTCTCTGTGCTAAAATGAGACAGGAAAGCGAAACGCGTCTGCAGAGCATGTTTTGCAGAAGTGAAACCGAAAGCAGAGTGACTGCAAGCCAAAGAGCAGGGTGTTATGCATGTATCGTTGATTAACACACACTTAGTTAGAGGAATCACTGATAGGGGAAAGTTCAGTTTAAGGTCAACTAAGGATCAGAAAAGCAGATGCAAATTCTGCACGCACAGACAGACAAATAGTGAGAGGTCATGACACGTGCGCGGTACACACAACATGCACGCGCCCTTGCGATGTGCGCACTCACACACACACCATAACAGATCTATTTTGGTAGGGCAGAAATGCAGAAGTGTGCCAAGTACTTAGAGGAAGTGCACCCGACAAGCGACAGCGAAGAGGGGAAGCACCGACCGAAGACAATGTTTTTAGAGCAATGTTAAAGGTCATGGAACATTTTGTGGTTTGGATTGGCGTAAGCTGTACTATTGTCTATTTTTGTAAAAGAGGGGCTTTGTTATTGTACCCATATAAAACCTTGTCTCATGATTGTAAGTTCAGTTCAACACTGATTGGGTTGTTGAACTCACACATGTGTTCATTAAAATGCCGTCTAAATTGCACACGCCTGGATCTGTGGTTTTATGGATTCTTCTCTCAACATTGAACCCTAACATTTGGGGGCTCGTTCCGGTGAGAGAGAGGAATGTTGGGGTTTTGGTGAGATCCGGGGTCCGTGGTAATTGGACGGGCAGGCGGTAATCAGTGGTGAAGTGAGCAGGCATTCCCGGGGCATTTAAAGGTAAGACACTGCCTGTTGAAATATATTTCCAAAAGGTGTCACATTGGGCATGTCAAATTAAAGTCTACTCACTGAAAATTACTGGTGAATGTCTGTTTTTAATTTTGGTGAAGTTTTCATGAAGTTTACCGGTTGAAGTAATGATAAGGAAGTATAAGTGACAGTACTGAGTAATGAGAATAAAGGAATGAAAAGAGAATTAAAGCAGTTGGACTGCGAAGTGAACTTTTAGAAGGATAGAATTTGGTCATTTTGTGGGTTCAAGTCCCGTTGGTCATTTGGTCTACGATGTGATGGTCATTTTGTGGGTTAGAGTCCCCTATGTCCACAACGGAGATCTGCCTCAATCTTAATCCTGTTCGGATGTAGATTGTTGTTTCAAATTATTCTAAATTTTTCTAGGGGCGACAGCGGCGTCTGTTAAGAAGCGCATTTTCTCCTTGGTAACGCTTGCACCTGGGCAGGATGCTGACCCTTGGCCTACCCTGAAGAGTAGGGATAGTACCGTCGACAGCGGGAGAGAACTTGGGAACCTCTGAAATTGCTAGTGAAATTGCTATGATCCACTGGTGGTGATATTTTGTGAGTTCATGATTTAACAATCAGCTCTTTAAACCAGGCCTGAAAGATTGAGATTTAAAGCGCTATAAAATATTATTACTGTAAACAGTTGCAAAGTGTGCTTCTCCATGATTGTAATTGCCTTGGGAGAAATTCACTTATATGGGACACTGATCACATAAGATAGTCCTGAGTCTAAAAGGATTGCAGCGAGTCAATCCAGTCCAAAAAACAAGGAATTGTTTTCCTTTAAAATGATGACGTCATCTTGCTGGTGATGGATGCTCGAATAGGTCGCGCGTGAGACTCCATTATCAGCAACATCTGGTATGAATGGGTGTGAATGAATGCATGTGACTGGACTGTGATGGACGGACTAAAAGTTTTGACTGACTTGATACTGAGACAATGACTGCACCAACTTTAGGATTAGTAAATGCTGACAAACAATTCACCCAGCCGGCAAGAGAAGGGTGGATGCTTCGTTTTGTTTTGTTTTGTTCTTGCAGGAGCAGGAGGATAAGAGAGACTGAAGAGGAGACGGTAGCTTCACATGAGAGTGTGGAACTGCAGATTTAACCCTTTGGTTGCTAATTTTGAGTTCTGAGATATGATGTCACTAACCTTCTCTTTTAATTTTCTAGCTCCGATGAATTGACACATGGGAGTGTGTCAAAAAGGGGGAGTGGAAGTTGAGTTTGAATATCAAACAATGGAAGTTGAGTTTGAACATCAAACAATGGTTATATAAAAATTTTTATGACTTTATTTGTGTGGTTAATAATTTAGTGATGGTAAGCTTATGATGTGTTAGAATAAAAAATGGTTAATTTGTTTTTGTTTTTGATTTCTTGACTAAACTAAGTGGTTATAACCACTTTCATAAACACATTGCAAATGTGCTCATAATGAGTTGACACTCAGTCTTTTGAAGGTCATAAGCTTCGTTCGGCATGACTGTCCGGACTGATAAATTGTAGGTATTGACTTTGAGTGCAGAGGGCTAAATGCCAACACGCTTACACACACATAAATTATGATTAGAATGAGTCCCTGGGTCAGAGAGTCCTGAACACGATATTTTAAACCAAATTTGAATCACTAGAAGAACAATGGATAACAACATTAGATTATCAAGGCTAGGGAGAGAGGTGTTTTGGTTTTCTGTCTCTTGCAGAGAAAGGAACAGACACCAGACGGGGACACGGAGATATGAGGACCCTTCATAGCAGAGACAGATGTAGGGACTGCCGAGACAGCAACTGGGGTCAAGTGTCATGGTGTTTGGGCTCCTTGAGAAGATGGATCCCATAAATACAGCAATAACCATGAAGGGGTTGGCGAAGATCTAGGAACACCAGACCAACGAGGTTCGAGAGGATCTTGGTAAAAAGGGGGACACGGCGGTGACCCCAAAATACACAGATCTTTGTTTGAAATCGGGGCAGAATAATCCCCTGATCTGTGCAACGACTAAAGGGTGGTCTAACCCGGTCGAAGAAAGAAGCTGAGAATCACCCAACTGGAAGATACTGGTAGCTGCAGCAATAAAATAATGGTTAAAAGCTCCTTAGACAGAGGTTCTAGTCTAAGTACATTTGAAAGGTATAAGGTGGCACCAAAATGGGAGTGGGAAACTGTAGCACCAAAATAAAGCTGTGGGAGAACTGGGGAGTGATGGGAGTGTCATCTGTAACTGCTGTTATGGTTGTAAATCTAATTTTCTTGCATCTGAACTGCGTAAACACAGAGGTCATCCCACATATGGTCCACCCGTTAAAGGGGGGACAGAGGGCCTCAGGACCAAGAAGAACTGGACCTTGTAACGCTGGAGTGTATGTTATAAGTGATCTCTTTTTAAGAGATCAAAAGGGGAATTGTGAGATTATTCTGTTATCATATGTTACCTTATATATGTAATCAAAGTAGTTGAATTATGATACTGCTGTAGATCATATTATACCCCTTAATATAGAGTGTGTGATCAGTATGTAGTTTTAGTTTGCATTATACTTCTGACTTAAAAGAGTGTGAAAATCATTAGATCTATTTGATTGACCTGTATTACTCGACACTGTTGAATGTGTTACACTGTTTCTTGACATTTCATACTGCTGAATCATGAAGAGAATGTTGTGTGCAGAAGACCTTGTGCCGATAATAGAAGAGAAAGACCACATTCCATACCCCCACCTTTACAGAGAGCAGAAAGACAGGGAGCCGAGGTCATAACTTAGGCGCGCGTGAGAGAAAACATGTGAATGTTTAGGATGACTAGGTGGGGCTACTAGGGGCTATAAAGGCTGAGTAACCCGTCACCATTTTGAGACTTGCTGTGACCCTCTGCAGGCAGGTCTCCCCATCATGATGGTTCTTATGCTCTTAAGTGTTGAATTATATGGAAATAAAATATTGTTGATTGAGCATTTATACACCGAGTATTGTCCTTCCTTCAGCCCAAAGATTAAAAGAACTGGGAGATTTTAACAGCGCATGTCGGTCATCAAAAGCAGTGTGCAATGCGCGGTCTTCTCTGCAAAGTGCTAGAACCTCTGCCTTACCCGTTGTCGCTACGGCAGAGTACTGCAATTACCTGATCATCTCGCTTAGCATCTTAAGTTCCACGGTACAATAGGAACACATGGCTTTGAGTTCGGCTAGAAGAAATAGTATACTATATCCGTAGTACCAGTCGTCCAACGCTGGAGCGGTTACCAATGTCCACATGGCATGCACGCTACATAATCCGATCACACACATTTGTGTTTTAACTTTTAATCCCATCGATGCGCTCGCTTGTCCTTCTCTGCGTGTAACGCTTTTCATATGTGCCGAAACAGCCTGACAAGTCCAAGTGCGTTAATCCACACAAATACACCGATCGTCCATATGTACAATTCTGACTCCACGGTGTCAGCGTGGGTAGATTCGCCTTCATGGCAGTTCCTCGAGTACAGCCATATGCACATGTAGACCACCTGCAACTGACAGCATAGTACAAACGAAGACGCTTTAGATACCCCGAAATCGGGATACAAGCGGCCTTTACTGTGGTCGTACTTGGTTCGTCTCGCTGTGCTCGTGGCACCGGTGTACATACCCCAAATTAGGGTTGTGCATACCGATAGCGACCAGATCACAGCTACTTCGCTCAGCGAATCCCAATTGTACAAACGCAGAGCGTGAGCCAGTGTAGTGAAAAGAATAAGACACGTGGAAATTAACTGTAAGACCATGTACGACTTCAGCTTCCAAAAGCGGACCTGTTTGTACGTGGTATTTATCCAACATACCACAGGAGGGAGATATAATGGGTGAATGGCCAAAGTGGTCATGTTTTTCTTCAGTATGACAGATAGCACTAACTCCTGAATATGAAATCAGAAACCGAGTCTCCTGTGGATCTTCCCGCCTCGGCTTGTGCGACACTGGCCTGTTGTTTCGCGGTCACTAGAGAATGCTCCCCGACGACCGCGGGCGTTGTCACATGGCTAGTGTTTTCAGCTTCCATGTCAACAGTCTGATTGCAGGGACTCTGGTTTGGATTAATGAGTTTCTGTTTCTCATCGACAACACGTCTGGAGGAGAGCTCCTTAGTCAGCTCCCGCAGTTTGCGGAGCTCACGTAAAAACCTGGCGATGTCGTTGTCGGTCGACTCGGAACCCCGAGTGTGAACGGCACGCTTGTACGGCGTATCCGCTAATATCCGAAGCGTCTCGTACTGTTCACTCTGCGACTCCGGTGTTGCGGATTTGGGGTTCTGCTCTTTCAGGGCATCTTTTATGCTGGCTTTGATGGACTCCAACATCCTTTCTTGCTCTTTTTGTGCAATGGCCTGTTTTTCTGCTTCCTCTCGGTTGTACGCCATAGCTATTTTCCATGTCTGTTCCTGAGACAGACTATCATAATCCATCTGGCTTTCGGAGTGGGGGACCGGAGCCCTGGGGTGTGCGTCGGTCTGACCAGCGAGTCCGTGTCGCTGGTGGAAAGCGGTTGGGTTGTGTGGCTGCACATTTGCAGGATACGGAAGGTAGAGTGGATTGGGTTGCATTTGATTGTGAAACGCATAGAGCTGAGCTTGTTGCATATCTTGCTGTTGAGGCTGTTGTTGCCGGTGTTGGTTTTGCAGGAACTTGAGTATCTCGTCTATCTGACTTTGAGTTGCAGCCATCTCACTGGTGTTATGAGTGTCCGACGTCTGTTTGTGTTCTTGGTCAAGGGCTTTATTGTCAGTAGTATCACCTGCGCAGTTTGTTTTCTGTGGCTGTTCGCCTACTGAATTCCCTGGCCTCTCGTAGAGTGAACAAGGCGTCTTTTTACGGTCCCTTTAGTAAACGAGTAAATAATAATGATAATAATAATAATAATAATAATAATACATTTTATTTGAAAGCGCCTTTCAAAACACTCAAGGTCACTGTACACAGTAGAGTAAAAAGCAACATAAAAGCAAGGAGTTTACACAATCCTAAAAGCATAAGACAAACAAATTTTAAATAGTCGAATGGAGAGGTTATGTGGGATAAGCTATTTTGAACAAGTGGGTTTTGAGTTGGGACTTAAAGAGAGAGAAGGTGGAGATATTTCTTAAATCAGGAGGTAGGGAATTCCAGAGTCGTGGAGCAGAGCAGCTGAAAGCCCTGCTCCCCATGGTGACAAGACGGGGGGAGGGGACGGAGAGTGAAAGGGAAGAAGAAGATCTGAGACAATGAGATGGGCGGTGATGTTAACCAGATCAGAGAGATATGGAGGAGAGATGATGAATAGCTTTAAATGTGTACAAGAGTATTTTGAAATTGATACGATATTTGACCGGGAGCCAATGAAGCTGCTGCAGGACAGGAGTGATGTGGTGGACAGAAGGGGTCCTGGTGATGATACGGGCAGCAGAGTTCTAGACGCGTTGAAGCTTGTGGATGGATTTTTGAGTAATAGGTTATTCTGAACCTTCACGGCCTCTAACGTGTCTTTCAATAGGCGCTTTTCAGCCATCTGATCCGCCAGCATCTTATGCAGAGACTCCGTGTCTTGCTGACCCACTCGCTCTGCAGATGACAGAGGCTCCCGGGCGCAGAGGGCAGATACACTAAGGGGCTTTTCGCCAGCGTCCAGTGTGACGTCTTTCATGGAGGAGAACCCCATTCTTGTCATTGTCAATGGCAAGTCCTTTTCCGACACCACCACACAAAAACAACCCGGTCTCATGGGCCAAGAGACCAAACTGCACTCTTCCGTGACAGGGCCCTTCGCGTTATCCCCGACTGTACCTAAGCTAAAACTCATACTGGTTTCTGGTTGCACGACACCCACCGCATACTCCGTTTCAGCCCTCGCGACACAACAATTTAGAAAGGTTTTATTTGTCGATCAACTGTGTACGTGCCAGTAGCATTTGACCAAACTGATGTCATTCTCTGTCTTGTGCATGAACAAGGCCCTGCCCGGTTGAGGCTGACAAGCCCCGGAGAAAGACAAGTCGTTTGGCACAATGTATTGCCACCTAGAATCTGGGTATATCTCGCCAGAGGCTACGCCGTACATGCTGCACATACCCACGATGAACGTGTCGGCACCCGACGAAGTTATACTTTCTAGCGCGCCTTTGTAATGTGAGTCTTCGGTGCCGTAGCACTCTTTGCAAAAGATGGGGTTGAATAGAGATCGATCGCACCGCACGGGTTCGTCCGGGTATTGTTCTGGAGTTGCATAGTCCACTAGGGTCATCGTCAATAAGTCGACAACAGCATGTACGCCGTCATCCTTGCGAACCTTAATGTATGCCCGTCGGTCCTTGGTTCCAAATACGGGACCCAGTCTCAATACCATGTCTTGTGCAATGGCCTTATCCATTATGATGTAGTACGCTGTAAAGTGAAGCACACCGACGTCAAAGTCAACCTAGGTGAGCCTTCGTGTTAAACGTCACGTTGTCACCCCACACAAATTCTTCGTCGAAGGCCAATAATATAGTAAGAGCCGCACTCGATATATGCCTCACGTCAGCAACCGTACAGCACGGCGGGGTTCCTCTTACGGGAATGTCGCGGCGATCGACGTCTGCCCCTTGTGTCTTTGTCAACTCCGCGATCAGCTCCGTTAATCTAGCGGCTTCCGAGACTCTGATCTGAAACAACCATTGCAAATACATGCCTGTGTAAAAGTCACTGCCGAGTCTGTCGAGTGGGCCTTGAACAGAATCGGTTTTGCACCATTTACAATGTTCGGTATATACTATGGCTATCACGTTCTCGCTGGCCGAATCTCGATGTAAGCAGATGCTGCCGTTCCGAAATCGATCACAACAAACCGACAGCAATCCACCCGACGTGTGAGCCTGTCGCACTGTATACTCCCGGCCAAGCCGCAGTCCTCGAGTTGCGAAGATGAGTAACGTCCGCACAGCGATTCAACTCCCTTGGCTCCGCAGAGGAGGGCCGAGCATTGGACATCGTCCTCCTACCGCGCGAGTTCTATAATGACGACGACGACAACGTCACGTGGCCCCTTGGAGCGTTCGTCCATCGCCAGACCCTCTATTAGTAGATCTAACTCCTCGACACAGTGAGGTTCCGCCGAAGAAAACGGGTCTCGTGTAACTACACAGAGAGATCCAGGGTATTCGGTCACTATGGTTTCGGACCCCGTGTTCAGCTTGTTTCCAGATCCGTCGGACCAAGGCGTTCTCGAATGTCAGCAAAACGGAGACTTCGATTGCTTCATGCAGAAGCAATACCCAACGTTATACATCAAGTTAAACGCGGACCAGGAGCCTGGCATCATGGACGTCGGATTCTGTCCACCTAAACAGTGTCGTCTGTGCGAACTGGATCAAAACACCGCGGACGCGATCAAGGTACTCAAACCTCACGAAGTCAGGCCGTTTTTGGTGTCATGCGGACACAGGTTTACGACCTTCGGTCAATGTTCATCTGGGTCACACCGTAACGTCGGACAAAAACATGGTTGGCATACTACAGAACATGTCGAACCATACTTCACTTACAACATAGATTCTAATGTAAGCAAGGTGGCAAGCGACCTCGTGTGGGCTATAACGACACCGTGGGCAACCAAGCTATTCCTTCGTCTACCGAGAGCGATGGGAATTGTGAAGACTATGAAGGTATGGAACGTTCGAGGCCTTTGTGATCCCCCGACTGTTCGTTGACATCACCAAACCCGAGGACTGTCAGAATATGTGGACGAAGGCGGGTTCGAACAAGCGGATCGTGCCGTATCTGTTGACTGTATTACGTGCAGGCGTTAAGGCTAACAAGGTGATAACCACGTTGTCACTAACCGGAGGGCTAACGATTACACCAGTGGAGAACAACGCTGCAGATTTCTCCAAAATCACAACCGAACTCACATTGGCCGACATGGAAAGTAATAGCATTTTGAGATGCGAGGAAGACATGAACACGAAATGTTGCTCCGGATCGACAACGACAATATGGGGGAGAAACGTGTTAGTCAATGTAATGTACACTTCTACATCACTGGAAACCCTCAAGCAGTACCCCAAATTGATAGCGGTGACGTTTGGTATCAACCAGTTTGTGTTATCCCTCGTGGACTTGGATTTCAAGCGAAAGGTGCACGCGAACACCCCCGCTATATCAAGTGTTACTTCCGCTGTAAGATAGCATTAGTAAACGGACGCATAGACGAGCAAGAGATGAAAATGCAGCGGAATAACGAGATCGTCACCAATAACTTTGCCCTGCTCAAAGATAGTATGATGAAAAACACGGAAGCCTTGATGCGCAACATCAACATCAAATTCTCCGTCACCATGAGCTATCAGATGTGGTACGCTCAGATGCAGAACGTTACGCATCAAATGATGCAGGCGGCCATGCCGGTCAGGTTCATGGCCAGAGGGATCGAGAACTGTCTCAGGCATCGAAGTGATCCGGCAGTTGCCCAAGCGGTATGTCTGTGATACAGGAACACCCCAGATTGTCGGAATTCCCAATGGTCTCCACTGCTCTGTACAAAGACACGAAACTGTTCACAGTGCATTCTTTGCCCAAAACGGTGGAGAAAACCACAATCAGGGGTGTTATACCCATGCCAAAAATGAGCACTGACGGTATCCCCTGTTGGCCCGATTACAAGGTGTGGCTCATAAATGGCAAATATCACGAGCCTTCAGAATGTCACGGAAGGTATTGCCGTGCACCCAAGCCGCATCACACATACCTCAGATGCCTAGAAAATCCCAAGGACTGTAAGACCGTGTGCGCGCCAGTCCCAGAGGCATATGCTATCAGAAGAACAAAGTCACTTGGATCCAAGGTGCGGCGACTGTGGAAATAGAATCGCCCTCGCTCTCACAGAAGACCCAAGTTACTATGATATGGTATTGTTTGTTTCAAGATAATGTAAACCCACTGCTTTCGCTTCGGTGCATTGCAATGCAATTGTACATTGTATATTGGTGTGTGTTTGTACGTATGCAATAAAAGTAAAAGCAACTCACTGCATGTTGCATGTACTCCATTTGGCCCTGTGAATCACAAGCACAAACATGAACAAGTACACCTGTGCGTTGCAGAGCACTGTATTCGCGGTACTTGGTGGTCTGTCCAATAAAGACCTGGACAAAGTCTTTGTCATCTCACTGTGAGTCGAATCTGAGTTTAGTCAGTGGTGAGTCGGAGGAAGGCAAGTCAGAGTCAGCGGTGAATGTGTGGTATAGTATTCGGTGTGCTTATATACCGGGACCCACTAGCTGTAGTCACAGGTCTACATTTATTTCTGTTTAAGCAGGTACTCGCACGCAGTCGACAATGGTGAACGCTGGATTTGCAGTGGCAATTGTGAGCATCGCCCTTTCAGCAGTGTACTCCACTGTAACGATCCAGGGACCTTTACACGATGCCCTGCTCGAGACTCTGCAAAAGCACCCAAGTGTGCGTAAAGTGACCATTGAGTCACCGGACCTTCGCAAGGGTGTCTTCTATCCTGCAAACAAGCTACCTGGCCAGAAAAGGTCTCCGCGTCACAGAACCTGCAGATGGACCATGAGAGCGCGGGTTGTTGGAGACTACGCCGGCGATAACAGTTTCGTACACATGAGAAGCGATGACTGCGCCAAGTACAGCGAGTCCGATTGGTCTGACACATTCCCCTGTGTGTTCGACAGAGAAACTATGACTACCACTTGCAATGGACAGCTACCGCAAGGCGCGAACCAGCACCAGTGGCAAGTCGGGCACCTTATCCTAGAACCGCAAAACATCAAGGTCCCTCTCAACCCCACGTCCTCACCAAGATCCGTCGTGACAACTCCCTTTAAAGCACAGCCCACACTTAGCAGCCTAGGTGGACTGGGTTTAGCTAAAACCATACAGTACACTGGAGTATACACTGGGTCTATCAAACTACAGTCAGGTTGGTACGGCGGTGACATTCACGTCAGCGGTGCGTGTCCAGAGCTTTACTTTGACATGGACTTCGCGTTCAACAACGCGTTTACATCTAACGGATCTCAGGAGACTCGCTTGTCATGGTACGCTTGGGTCCAGGGTGACAAATTGATAGTGGACACGCTGTACGTCGACGAGGTTGCTGTACCTACCCCGGCTAACACATAAGTCTCGGACGCAATGCGTGGCACTCGCACAAGCGTAAGCTACAGTGCAAACGATCTGGCATCCTCAGAGATCACAATCAATGGTAACGTCTACAAGTACAGATCTAATGAACATGGACGATCGTCTACCATGGAGCCTCGAGGGTGTCCGGTTCTGACGCTGGCCATGGCGTGCAGCATCGCGAGCAATTTGGCCGAGATAGAAAAGGAGCAGCTGGGCAACGTCACAGGCTTTTTCCTCGCGTCTTCTAATAGGGATTCTGATCACTTCTACATTGCCGGGAATGTACTGGGGACCAAAGGACTCCTGAATGTGAACTACAGAGCCGCAGTAGTCAACCCCGCCGATCCGGCGTGCCTCGAACTGCCTATATACACACTATCACAATGCGCCCAGAGAGTCTACGGTGTCGAAGACTGTCTGGCGAGTCCCGCGTCCGGACCTCAGATCGGGCCTCTGATGTACATGCAGAGCTGTGACTTGGAGGGTCAACTACGTGACAGCTGTTAGATTTGTATTGTGATTGTCATTTATGCTTAGAAATATCTACTTATATATTCTTAGAGTTTTATAATTAGGTGTAGATTGGTAGAGGTTTGATCCTTAATAGTCTGCAAGCTTTGTGTGCATTCCAGAGCTCTCTGACTTTCACACCCACATTTTAGGAGCATGGGAGAGGTCGTACCTTGTTTTATTGTTTTATGGTAGGATAAACGTATCTATATCTGTTTTAGGCTAAGTGCCTTTTGTTTAGATGGACGGCTCTGGGGAGTCTTCCTGGGATACACACAGATACTCACACACACACACACACACACACACACACACACACACACACACACACACAAGGTATTCTTTGTTCACATGTATACCTACATGTATACCTATGTAAGCCGTTATATGTTAATGAACCTATGCATATTCATGTAACCACAATAAAAGAGCAGTGTTACGGGGGAGCGGACGAGAGCAACTGGGGTCAAGCGAAGGAACGGCGCCTGTCCAGTTCTCTCCCATGCACGTGAAACATGAAGAATGTTGCCTACTCGTGTCTTGTGTGAGGAATTGATGTGTTATTTTTCTGCCATTTTTATTATTTCATTTTATTAATTCCATTTTTATTATTTTGCTATTGCTATTGCATCATAATCATATAACAAGCATCTGCATTGACGCATTTATTAAGAGTGATATTGCATTTGGATGTTTAAACATATTGGCACCCAATTAAGTTTTTATTACAGGTGCAGTCATAACCACTTTACACTGTTGAGTTGAATTTATAATCTTAAATGTTTATATGCAGACGGCATGGTGAAAGAAAAGGCCCCACGCAGAGTAACTCTGTGCCAAAATAAGACAGGAAGTTACATGTTTTTGAAGTTACATGCTTTGCAGGAAGTGAAACCAAAACCAGAGTCTGAGTGAAAGTTATTCTGAGGAGCTAGTCGGCAGGTGAAATAGGGTGCGATTGTGGTTAGCACATAGACATACACACACACACACACACACTTAGTTAGAGGGATCATTTATAGGGGAAAGTTTAAATTGTTTTGCTTGGGGTTGCTTTTAGACTATATTAGGGGGAGCGAACATATTGGCAACTTTTGAAACTGTTGGAACTTCTGTTATGAAAATGATTATAATCATTTATACATAATTGCATTTTGTGCTTATTAAAGAGCTGTCGCTCCTTGGTCAAGTGAGGTCAAAAAACTTTTGGTTGGCGTTATGATCAGCCAATCTACTGTGAGTTTGACTGGAGCTGTGGAAGGATCGCAACACACGCTACAAGACATGTATATCAGGTTATTTTTATGATCTTTTATTTGTTTACATTCTTTGATTAAGTTTTAAGTAGTACCATTTAAGTAAGACATTTATTCAATATATTACACATCAGTTTCAGTTGTGTATGTGCTGGCCTTTGGGGAGAAGGTGAGAGGTGAGACAAAGTGCAGCTGCGGTGATGACATAACCACATACATACATACACATAGTAGTAGGCTCATTTTGTGGTAAAGAGTTCAGATTTAATTCTGCTATAACTGTAAGAGTGCCGGCGTATGCGACCAAGCTGTTTCAGGAAACCGAGCTGCTGGTTCCAGCGATAAGCGACAGCGGTGTGGGGGAAAACATCTGCATGGAGGCGAAGACGCGATGTTCTTTTAATTGTGTCTCAAGTTGTCAAATAGAACATTTGTGGTTTTGAAGCTGATGTACTGACGCAATGAGGGGGGGTCACAAAATATACTCTGATGCATATAAAACTGTAGTTTGATGTTTGGAGGATGAGATTGTGGGGCTGTCTGCTCATAGAGTCAGCTCATTCTCCCACGCGTGTCTTTTCATTAAAATCATCGTCTTTACCTTT